>NW_027176384.1:10088840-10421340 GCF_023349555.1 Cebidichthys violaceus
GAGCCACACACTGATCACTCGGTGTTTCTAATGTTTCAGCTAAAGAAACCCTCAAGGTTTGCAAACATTCAGTTCTCCTGTTGCCGTCTTTGCTTTTACACTTTGACTTTATTATGTTTCTGACCTTAATTGCGAGCAGTTGCTAAATGTGATCATCTTTGGCTCCCCAGAGTAAAACATGCAAGACATTTCATTTTCTCATTCTCTCTTAATAAAAAGGACCGTTTCTCTTTTTTCTTCTCAAATACTGTGTTGTTGTTTTACTAATCGATTTGTCGATCCACAGAAAATTAATTGGCAGCTACTTTGATAAATGATTAATCAGCCCAGTCATTTATCGAGCAAAAAAAGCAAACATTACTTGGTTCCAGCTTCTCAAATGGGATAATTTGCTGCTTTTTGCAGTTGTATGGTATTTAAAATGTAATATCTTTTATTAATGAAGCATACGTTTCTCTCTGACAAATGGCAAGAAAAACCTCTTCTTTTTCTATTCTTTGGGGCTTATATATAGTGGAATTAATAGTTTAAATGGTTACGATCCCAGTTTTTAAATGTGTGACACACTCAGAAAGTGTTCTAATTGTTGAAGTTGTTTCTTTTGTAATTGATGTGTATGTCCCAAAAAAGTCTTTGTTCCAGGATGTCACATAAACTACAATTGAGTTGTGCTCGACACCCCAAAAGCAGAACAGAAACTCATATTCATTTTGCAATTTAAACTCTTACCACAAGGTCTGAGGCATTAAATTACTTTTTATTTGAAGAGTTTCCACTCACTAAACCTTCAGGTATGGCAATATCCTGCTACAAATATCTAGCTCAGAATCTGGGGACAGGTTGAGCGATGATTGATGATGCCTTTTCTTTGTGGTGTCCAGCTACTTGGGTATCACTTTTAGCAGAACATTGAGATATGTCTAAAAAGTTTACAAAATTCATCAGTATTTCCCTGAAATTAAATGGATTTCCTGCAGGACAAACCACCACGTCTCTGTTGGTGACGATGAAGGATGACGCGGCCTGTGGTGAATTGAGCTAAAATAAACCCCCATTGCTTTGTCAAATTTGGGGCGTATGAGTCAGTAGAATAAGAGGACCATTTGGAAGAAAGTCCTCTACTCTGTGTCACAAAGTGTCAAGCTGTAGGTGTGTCTGACTGTTGAAGAAAAAGAGGGTAAGAGCACAAGTAGCTGTCCTATAAGTTGGCATTCCCCAGCGCTTGTTATCAAAGCGTCACACATGCCCGCCAAATGATAGTCAAATGCTCCGATCCACCCAGACATCCATTACGCTGTCATGCTCTGGAAATAGGAGCAACATGGCAGCGAGAGACTTCCATTTAATGTATTGACCTCAAGAGGAGGAGCAACCTGTCGTCTCATAGGAATCTATGGCTTCAGAGGAACTGGTTAATTCACTTCAATTCCCAGACTTTTCTTTCTTTAAGCCACTGTATGGCGTGCTCACTCAAAGTCATCAACCCCGTCCCCCTTTATGCCTGCACTGCAGCAAGAGCCCAACACTTTCTGTGTGACTTACAGAAGAAAAGGTTTTCTTATCTTTTGAACGGCCACAATGCCTTTTTCTTGGAAATGATCTCTATCTGGGTGCTTTCATTGGGTTTTCTCCCTGAACTCATTATCTGGGCTTCTTACAGTTGGGATTCTCTCATTTTTTCCTTTTCTTCCCCCTTCCTTTTTGAGGTTATGGAGATGAATAGTTTGGAATGTCTTAAAAAGTCAACATAAAAAAACTCTGAGATGGAGTCTCAAGTATTTAATCAAAACAGGGTTTGCCTGCACGCTGCCACAGTCAGTAAACTATAAAATCAATCGTGTGAAGGTTTCAAACGACTTTTCCTGGCAGGCAGACTACATGCGCTGCCATAAGGCTCATTATGAGTTTCTAAGAAGTGCTGTGAGACGTTAAATCCCAGGTAGAATGCACGACAATAACATTCAATAATTAAATATGAGGTTTGAATACATGATTTAAATTTCAGAGGCTTTCGCCGTCCTATAAACAGACTTAACTTATGTAGTCTTAAGTGAGTGAATGAAAAGTTGGGAATGCAAGTTCCTTACACAATGTGATGGGGGCAACGAGGGGCTCAGAACCAGCTCAAGATTAATTAAAAATGACAAATGGATATTATTTCCCTACTAGGATGAACCTTTGTACAGGAATTTGAGCACAGAAGAGCCTTTTTTTTGGCGTCAACGCTTGGTAATTGCTTCAGTCTCATGCTGTCTCTCCTCTCAGAGAGTGTTGGCTGCAAAAGGATTTCTCCCTCTCTAAAAAAAATGGAGGAGAGGGGAGGAAAGTCAAATTGAGTGGGTTTTCTGCAACAATTTCATCACAGTGCATTAGGCTGGTGATAGTGACAGTAACAGCTTTCTGCTGATCCAGAACCAGCTGGAGGATCAAATAGTAAAAGGAACTTCTGACTCTGATTATATGGAGGATGTTTGATTTTTTAAGACCTTAAACCTGCTAAGAAATGTCAGAAGCTTTGTGCAAACAAAGAGACAGACGACTAATCACATTTTTGTGTGACAAATCATAGTACAGTGGCAATTTAATCCCGGCCATCTAGCTCTTTTCTCGCTTTCTGGCAGCAGGTGTAATCTTTTCTTGAGCAACTATTGTAGAATTCTGTAAGCCTGTTTGGACCCAAAACACAAGTCTCTTAAACTACAAGCCTCTTCTGGCAGCTAAAAATGGAATACTGATAATGGAATCTTTGCCATTTACTTCCCTATTTGTGGTTTCAACATCAGTTGTATGTATCACATTGTGTTCTTAAGAACACATTCACACTAAAACCCTAAAATCACTCTTTAAACACTTGTTACTCCTAATTTAGGGATGGCACGTTCAAACCTTTCCCCTCCCGATACACATTCGGATACCTCAACTAAAACAAAGTGCCGATCTGATACCAGTACTCACAGTGTGGAACTCATTTAACTAATTCTTTTTAACTGGCTTTTGTTGGCACATTTCTGCCTTTCTGGGTCATTACTGCCACCTGACAATTGGTTGAAAATTGTGAAACCACTGGGAAGGAATATGTATCGGGTCACCCACTCGCATCCTTGTGTGTGTGTGTGTGTGTGTGTGTGTGTGTGTGTGTGTGTGTGTGTGTGTGTGTGTGTGTGCAAAACATAGACCTTTTCATAAAAACAAAATGGGGACCCATTCATAAAACACACAAAACAGGGACCCGCTCATATAACACACAACATTGGGACCTGTGAATAAAGTATGCAAAATGGGGACACACACACAAAAACATTGCTCAGGTCAAAACAAGACCTAATAGTCTCTACAGGGTACTTTTAAAAAGGTCAGTATAAGCACCAATACTGAGCATTTCTTCAAAACCTTCCAATCAACCCTCAAAAACAATCTAAACATATATAATAAAAAAAGAAAATGTGTGGAATCGAAGCAAATGCTTCTTTAAAGACAACATTTTGCCACATTGCAGCCTCACTCTTAAGTTGTCAGCAAGGGTTGATTTAGCTTCACTCACAAAATATCTTTTTTGAGTTTTGACAAACAAAACTTGTGTGTTGGACTTTATCTACACTTGACAAGGATTCACAGAGATTGACAGCAAATACAGCCGTGACTGACAGTGCAGACAATCAAAATGTTGATATTGGAATCCAGCACAGTGGAAATTCCCCAGGCAATTCCTCTGTCCCATGAGACTTATAACTATTGCTTTCTTCTTCTTCCTCCTGTTCTACCAAACAGCTGAATGTGTCAAGTCAAGCACATTTTAGAGATTCTCAAAATTCTGTGTAATAAACAAGGAGATCATTAATCAACGTATAAGTGGACAAGTGACACATGACATTCCAAAGAGACTCCTTGATTGCGCTGAAAAGCACACACTGATAACACTGTAATTGTGTAAATAAAGCAGGGTTCTCCTCTAACGATTGTCTTATCTCTCTTTCAGAATGAATGGACAGAAGCAGTGGACACGGGTGGCCGTGATGGCACTCCTGGTGCTAACGGTGATGGCAGCTGAAGGCGGCAAAGCGGAAAAACAAGGTGAAGTTTGCAAAGCCTAGAACATTATCTTCAAATACATAAAAATCCATACGATCTCTGCAGGTTTAGATTTCCTTTACACAGTATGGTAATATCAAACAGAAGCACCAAGATATTCAACATTAAATACAATCTACAACTTGTGATTGAGAAGCAATGTTTGTCAATTAACTTCATCAATGTAAAAATGACTTTCTCCTGACATGCAGTGCTATCACCCCCTCAAAATGCTTAGAAATGCTCCTCTTAACAGCTTATTTAGTTGGACACAACTCTTGAAAATATTTGACAATGAAAAAAGCCTTTGGGGTTGAAGTAATTGGTCTCCCTTGAGAATTTACCAGAAACACATAGTTGTTAAGAAAACTTACAAGTTAACATAACTTACAAGAAAAGCAAAATAAGTCAGATAATTCCCACTTGGGTAAAAAACAACATTTAGCTAATTTAAATCCAAGAAAGAGAGTTAATTTGAATTGGAAATTAGCATAAGCACTAAACTCATTACATCTGCCTTGAAATAATAACAACAAGTCCAAGAGAGCGTAAATATCTTCATAGACACTGCAAGAAGCAGTCGCCATTTCTTGTTTTAATAAAGACAACGATTCTAAAACATTCGTTGTAACCAGAACTGTAGATGCGAGACTGTTCTGCCTTATTTGACATAACAATTCATATTTCAGACTCGTCATGGACTTAACTGGACCTAGAACTTAAATCCTCAAACGACTGATATCAGCAAAGCCTTGCATGGGCACACGCAGTGAATATTTATATTCAAATTGAAATATATCTAATTACAAGGCCTATACAGCAAAATGACTGGTGCTCATCAGTGTAACAAAACTGGTGTATGTTTGATCCTACAGGAAAGAAGGAGCGCAAGTCAGACTGTGGGGAGTGGCAGTGGAGTGTGTGTGTAGCCAACGAAGGTGACTGTGGACTCGGCACCAGGGAGGGAACACGCACCGGGACCGACTGCAAGCAGACCATCAAGACCCAACGCTGCAAGATCCCCTGCAACTGGAAGAAGAAGTTTGGAGGTCAGGGAGAACACAGGGAATGAATATGCGTCGTGGGTGATCTGATCACAAATGGACAGTACAGTATAGATATTTCTTAACCATTCTAAAATGTCTACTTTAAGATAAAATGTAGGTACTCTGCAACCACTAAAGACCCAGAAAACTTCCTCCTTCCTTCTGTATAACTGCATGGCTCCTATCCCTCTCTCACCCCACATCTCCTTCTAATGTATGCTGGCCTGTCACTCACACAAACAATGGTCCCATTTTCACAATAGGAATATGTAAGCTGGCTAATTAGAGGTACAAAATGTCTGCTGAGGAAGTGATACATCGTCATGGAAAACGCAGGAATAATCATCATGCTTTGTCATTTGTTTTTTTGGGCTAGAGACTGTGCAGCCTTCACAGCTGAAATGTCTTGCAGTGACAAGCCTGAGGGACTTTTGTTCCCCCAGTAAGGCCTGTCAGGCAAGAGCATGCTGCTCTGCAATGAGCCTGTCACGAGTGATGAACACACTGCAGGAAATGAGGGTCCTGCTAACTCGCTATATAGATTATAGCAGAAAAACTTTTGGGGTAGTTGCAATAACTTACACACCTCTGGCCTTGAAAAATTGTAGGAAGTTACTTGAGAAAAGAAAAAAAAGGGAAAGAGAAGAGAAGGCCCCTCTTGTGTACATGTAAAGAGTGATACTGAGCAAGTCCCTTTTTCATTTTACACTGAGAGACTCCCTATATCTATATATTTAACTTTTTAGGTGATTGTATCTTAAGTGTTATCATATTTTGTCAAGTAAAAAGACAAATATACGTGGTAAGATTTAAAATTTTAGGTGTGAGGATTTTTTTGCAGTCTAAAAGAGACATATCTACTGTAACATTTGTTGCCCACGCCACACAAAATGTGTCTGAATTGGTGTGAAGAGACCCTGCAATTTAACCATGGATTCAGATATGAATCAGCATACTGTATTAATATTATTATGATGTGGCTTCAGGTATCATGTCAAGAACCTTCTGACAAAGTGTGAACTGGGAATCATGGGGTTTTCTCTGAGAGTCGTTCTGGACTCCAGATTAAATGCGTACAAATATGTACACAACAATATTGTAAAATAACATAAATCATTCCCCAATTGTGAGTGTTCTCTGCTTTGACTACTTTCGAGCGATGACCTTAAAATCTTCTACTTAAAAAGTATTTGAAACTGGCTTTGATTCTAAATGATCAATCATCCTGAAATCTACATAGGACTCTGTTTCGCTGAAGGTTGCTTAGAAGTGTCCACACAGCTACAACCATGTTTTTGTCTACTTGTATATGACACCTTAAAGACGACATGGGCTCCTGTTAAATTCCCAGGAGCCAGCCAGGAAGCTCTCTCTCCCTCTCGGTCTCTCAGAGACAAATTATAGAGGCGAAGGTTTTTTAAAGTTGGATGCTCAGGAAGTCCCTGTAGGATTCTTGCAACAATGGCCCTGTCACTCCCTCCCTCCCCTCTCCGTCCCTCCTCTCCTCACCCCTTCTCTCTCCTCTCCCCTCCTCTGATGAGCACCCGGGGATCTCAGAGGCAGTGACAAGGGGTCCGACGCTTTCATGTGAGAGGAAGCTGACGAATGAGTGTCACAGCCTCCAGGGAGCCCGACTAGAGTGGCAACAAAATAATGGAGGGAGATGTGAGAGACATGGACATATAGTAGACACACACACACACACACACACACACACACACACACACACACACACACACACACACACACACACACACACACACACACACACACACACACACACACACACACTTTCAAACACATTTCCATAACACACACAGGCCACTGCTAGCATCCTCTGGGGTTGAGTTTAAGGTGGGTAACATTTTGTATAAAATGAAAGCACATTTATTAGAGTTACTGATAAAAGTACTTTCACTTCTCTGCTGCCAAGATTGTATCAGTTTATTATTTCCAGGATGTACAGGAGCCAGGCTGTTTTTGATTACATTCATCTGTTAGCGGGTTTCATTATATAGGAAATACAGGATCAGAACTGCGAAGCACCATCTGCTGCTGTTAGGAAAAAGCTATGAGCATCTTTTATTTTGATTTTAATAAGAGTGTCTCGTGATATGGTTTTGTGGCTCTTGGACAGTTTATATTGATAGGACGGGCATAAGAGCCAAGTAAATTAAAAGCATTCATCAAACAACCATTCAAAGTGTATGACTCACAACTCCTCCAGGTCAAAGGGGTTGATTCATTGACTGATTGCAATTACCTGTTTTTTTTTAAAATGTCAATCAATGCTGCACTGTGTCCGGTTTTACCAGGTTTTCTGCTTAATCTCTCCTATACTATGCTTCCTCACAGTTATTTCACGAAACAAAAGCACCTAATGAAGTGTCTGATTTCTTTGTGTCCTGCAGGGGAATGTAAGTACGACTTCCAGGCTTGGGGGGAGTGCGATCTGGCGACAGGCAAGAAGAACAGGACGGGCGTGCTGAAGCGAGCGCTCATGGATGCGACCTGCGCCGCCACTGTCACAGCCACCAAGCCCTGTGGGAAAATCCCCAAGACTAAGCTGCAAGGTAAACTGAGAGGAATAAATCATCACTAGATAAAATGTAACTCTCGCCGGACATGCTGTCGGCAACCGCGGGGTGAACTGTTGATGAATCACTGTTGCCTCAAAAATATGACATGAGGTTCTTTTGCACTCTAACAAAAGATGGGATATTTCACCGTTCAATTTCAGAAGCTTAAACACAACATCAAAAATTCAGGATGGCAACTTGAGTCCTTTAATAACTTATTGTGTGCCAACTGACTCCTTCCTTTGTGTGCCCTGAGAAAGATGACTTTTTCTTTCAAACAAATTAAATTTATTGAAGAAATTAAGGTACCACTTTGAAATACCTGCATTTTCAACAAAACTTAAATGAATTTCACCCAAGACAAACAAAGTATTTTAGGGCGCTCTAACAAGCCATAGTAGGTTTTGTCGTTTTAGTTCGTCAACTATCCAGCCTGGATTGGTTTGGCAGTGCACAAATCTAAACGGTCAAATAAAAAAATGAATTTGCTGAGAAGAAGAAATAGCAAATTCCTCTTTTTCGTTGTGAGAGTTGCCACTTCTCTGCAAGAAACTGTGGGTTTTGAAATATTGCTGCCGTAGTTTATTCACTGATCTACAGTCGTACGAAGCTGTTTTCCTGCAGTCCATCTTAACAAAAGCCTGTGCAGACAGGCTGTTTTGGTTCGCTCAGAGACGGTGTGGGACCACTTTTTGCAAGAGGTCTTGGATCGGTTGTTTTGGTCCGCACCACCCCAAACAAGCCGCAACAGAGTTCGATTGAAGCAGACTTTATAAGACTTGTTCATGGACTTTGTAATATAAGCTTAAAAGGGATTAGTTGCAACATAATGTCAAACCCTTGATGCAACACAGTCGCCTTTTTGGACTAGTATGAAAGCTGGAAATGTTATTTTTTGTTAGATAGAGAAATCACATGTCAGTGGGACGGTTTGGATCAAAAGAAAGACTAAAGCAGAGACAGCCATGAAGCACTGCAGTACTTTCTTGCACTGTCAAATCACTGTAAACAGTTACAGGGAATGTTAAATTGGTTGGTTTGTTTAATTAATTATAGCTGAAGGGATGTTTACCACCGACGTGTCTCTGTTTATTCAGTTGAACTGCTCCCGGCAACAAGCTTGTATATTTTGTGCCGTTTTTGATGTTTGTGTGTTTTAGCTATGACAGGTCAAATATCTGAAATAAAAGAATTTAATTTAATGCATTTTTTTTAATTTAATTCCTCTTTGTGATAGATGTATTTATCCGGTCTCCTGCCACATCTCAGACTGACTGCGTCTTTGCTCAATCCCACAAGCCCTTGCAAATGACTTTAATCTCAGGCAATGCCATCAGCATGATGGAAATCCACCTACTTAAGTGCTAAGTTGAAGCATTGAGTGGCAGTGTTGAAGCAGAGGTGAATAGGTTAACCCACTATTCAGTTGTAATTACATGCTTTTAGTGTCCTTTAGTCATGTCAAAGACACCAAAGTCAGGGAGCTTCTACTTCCTACATTCTACGGGAAATGGGCAGTTATCCTAAAAGTGGAGTCGACACAAGATTTGAACTAATGGGAGAATTTTAAATAACCATGTGGAATATATTACCATCTGCTTGGTGTTAAACTGGTGATAAGAAAGCCTTTGGTTCATTCCAAGTGAGGCGATGCCCTTTGTTAATTCTGTAAACAAGAATGTATCTGACCCGCTGTGACTGTCCCATTGTCCAAACAGGATTATAATGAGTGCAAAATTGCTGCCAATGGTCATAAACTGCGCCCTTATCGCGCTCAGCAGATGACATGTGTGCACACACCGCTTTGCACATGGAGTTTGCATAACCCTACTGTCACTTCATCAAACAGCCACAGCCAGGTGAAGCCCCACATTATGTCGATAAAACAAATGCTACATTTTTTTTATTTGTATTGTTTCACTCCAGGATGTCTGCAGCTTCAGTGCTGACAACTGTTACTGTCTGTCTGCTCGACTGTTTGTCTTAAGATGTTATGCAAAACTCTATTTGACTTTCAAAGGAGGAATCTGTGTCTAATGTTTCACTCGGTAGCACATCATTAATGCATTGTGACAGGAAGACATTTCTTGAGGAACTGCACTGCACTCGCCATCTGTAGCTCTCCCATACTTTATAGCAAATAGAGAAAACAGTATGCTGCAGCTGCTAAAATATAAATAGATGTATATGGATTTAACTTAGGTCACTCCCAACTTGTCAAATATGGTAGCTTGGTCAGTGGGCCTACGCTTCAAACTGTGACGCTCTACGTACCCCTCTAGCATCAGTCGAATGTGTCAGTTTTCGTACCCATACATACTGCTTAATCTCGGTACACATACCGTGTCTTTTCAAAATAAATACATTTTAGCAGGAAATAACATTTTCAAGAATGTGGATTGGGTTAAAATGCAGACTGTTACATATCCGACGTAATAACGATGCATTTTGTCACGTATATTAAAATAAGTAAACTATTGGTTTCACTCAGGACACAAATGGCGGTCTCTCGTGTGAAAGTCCGGTGTTTTTTAACCCAACCATCCATCATCCATGTATCGCTCTTAATACTAAATACCCCAACTTTCGTCTTTCGTCAAGAAAAGCAACAGCATCAGTCATTTCAGCAAATGTCCAATAATCTCATGTGTTTAGGTTAAAGACCTCCAGCAGCCACAATCATTACTCTTGTGGGAGCCAAGGGCAATGACAAACAATGCATTTTGCTTTCAAATTTGAAATTTGAATGTCCATCCATTTTCTACATGGATTTATTCTGACCTGAGCTGTAGGAGATGGAACCTATCCCATAATGCCATGGGTGAAAGTGAGGAAGGTTGCTCCGTAGACAGGTCTCCAATATATCAGTCTCTATAAATTCTTCTTATTTTTGCTATTGTTATCTTGGTATTGTAAGCGTGATATAGTTAATATAAATAACCTTTTGTCAATTTGATAAATGTAATCATCAGACCCTTTCCTTTGCTACTGTGTGGCATAGAAATTCAAGACAAGTAGGTCCAAATTAAAATCCCTTTAAAGGATGCATGAATGCATCCACATTCCACTTTGATTACTCTGCTGTTACATTATGCAGGAAAATCGATGTAGATCATGAAACTTTCCTGTTAAAAATGTACATAAAAATGTATATATTCACATTCTGGATGTGTGCCTGACAAGGTGTTTGGTTTTCAGCAATGTGTGTACCTGCGCGCAACAATTGTAATGAAGGCCAGATGCGTGGATGTGGAGTGACAGTCTAAGAGGTGTGAGAGCTGAGGGCAGCAGAGAAGCAGAGCGAGGATGACAGTGGCCGAGATGAAGGGAAGCAGTCGGAGAGAGAGAGAGAGAGAGACCCGCTTTTAGAGCAATGTGATTGCATGATGCGCGGCGTGATTTTCGACGTCTGCCAGTTGGAAGATAAGCCCTGGGAAGCAAAGAGGTTACTGGGGAAAATAAGAGGGGGTGCTGTGCACAATGAGGTGTGTGCAGGAAGGGGAATTGTGTATAGTTGTCTGTGTCAGGGGATGGCAGAGATACGGTCCACAGCAGCGGGATCAGGGAGCTTATGAAAAAAACAAAAAGAAGAAATGTTTGGCTTTGGCGTGACTGAGATGGAGAGGCTATCTAACCCCCGGCTGGGAGCAGAGATCTGCCCGGCCAAATCTGCAATTCTGAACAGCCACCTTGGGTTGGCAGATAGGTTTCCCCTGACTGCAGCAGGTTGCGGTGATGGAGGTAGCATCTGCCACTTGCAGATTCTGCAGGAGACAATGCTAAGAGGCGCATTGGGAGCGATCTGAGATTCAGAGTTGCGTGTCTTTGCTGTCTAGCCCAGGTGAAACACAGACCCCGCGGAGCGAAAGAGAGAACAAAGAGTGACAGAAATGAAACATTATGAATGCCTGTAGAAACCTCAAGGTCCCCGCCTTCTCTTTCAGCAGAACAGGAGTGAGCAGCGTGTTTGGAGTTGGTGTTTGGATGCCAGAGTTGATTTCAGGTTAAACAAAAGCTTTTGTAGCTAAAATATGGCGTCTCTGAATTTTTTGTTTGTGTCATTCTTTCTGGACAGACAGGTGGTGTTCTGATTTCAAATCGGAGACATAAATTCAGAGCCACGCAGAGTATTATAATTATTATTATTACACTCACTCCTGATTTGCTCTCTGCCTTTGTAAGGCACAGAAACTGTGAAGGAAAGAAAAGAAGGTTTGGTGTTTGTAGGCTGGCCAGCCAAACTAAATTATAGTGGTTTAAATATTTTTTCTATATGTTGTCATGGATGAAAAGACCCCAAATGAAGACTCTAAGCGGACTACTTGATTACTATAAGCAAATTGTTTTTGCAGACTTTGCATAGGAATCATTCTGTCCCAAACTTTTTGATCCATATGAGCGGTTGATCACTGTAAGTGCGATCACTATTTGGTTTACACTGTATCTGAAAAGTTACTACATGTGTCAAATACATTAACTGGAATACTGAAATGTTGGGAAGTAGAAGCATAAAGTAGCATAGAACTGTACACACGTGTAGTTCTTGTGTTTTGGCTCATTTGATCCAGTGAAGGCAGCAACGGCCTGATTATGATTGTGTGTCAGAAGCAGAGAGGAGAGTGAGCAGCGCCATGTGATGTGCAAATGCAGCAGAAAGTACTCCAGCCGTACACAAGAGTCCCACATCTCACACATGGAGGAAGATGAGAGTGAATCCATTCTGCCATCTCTCTCTCCCGGGAGCAAAATATGCTGACAGAAACAGTGGGACAGAAGAAAAAAAAAAAAGAAAAGAAGAGAAAACATTCAGACAAATTAAAACAAGCAAACGAATGGAATGGAAGAGCAATATCCGTATTTGCATGGGTGAAAGCGCGTTGCACGTCAAAATCTTAATGCTCATGGAAGTTTGCAGCGGAGGTGACAAGAACAGATTTCTAAAAAGATTTCCTCACAGTGCACATTCAGAATGTTAAAAAGGTTGAAACCTCATTGAGTAAGCAGACCTTGTCGCTGTTCAGAACTGCTTTCCGGCATGTCATTAGAGGATTTGTGGAGGTGTCCTTTCAAGCTAATCCATTTCAAACTAAAATTAATTCAGGATTTTAGCCTTTTCTTATATCATCACACTATCTTTTTTAAATAAACCACTGTTTTTCCCCACACACTACTTCTATTGTATTTGTCAGAGAATTTTGATCAAATCTGCTTTTTTTCCCTTGACCTCCACTAGTTTTACTTCTGAAACACCGTCATTATGAAAATATGTGGCGCTTCTTTAGTCACATTTAACACAACTTCCATTTATGTAAAGTCGGGTGAGTTGTGAACCCAAACAAAAGCGATGTGGGAGGATCTAAATTTAGTTTTAAGTGCAACAGCGAGAACTTGCTTTGAATTAGGTCTAAATAAAAGGGTTGTGGATTATCCAGGCTGACATCTCTGTTCAACATTTCGTAAAATGGAAAGCTTGCCAGAAAACACTTATAGAGGTTAGTCATGCCAGGCATTTAAAAAATATAAACTTATCACAATGTATTTAAAAAAAAAAAGATGGTCAAACCCACTGAGAGTTACAGAAGTTAAAAGCCATTTTGACTTGTTATTTCTAAGAAAAGCAAAGGTTGCCAAAAATACCAATGATGGCTTTATTGTATTCAATTGTCCTCATAAACCAAGTGACAGACTGACCTCATCGGGCCTGATAATTCCTTTGTTCCACTTCCTGGGAAAATGTTCACATTTTGAGAAATCGCTGATGTGCGCTGTTGTCGAGAGTTACACGAGGAGATTGATTCCACCATTCTGTCTGTACCCTAAATATGAAGCTACCTTTAGCATCCAGCTAACTTAGCTTAGCAGCTAACCTTGCTCTGCGCGGAAGAAACAAAATCCCCAAAAAGTACCAGCACTTTGTGTATAGCACAGACGTGAGAGTGGAAGTGGTCAACTACACATGTCAACCGTTACAAAGCCTACTTTAAATTTCTTTAAGTTTGGAACACACGCTCACATTTTGGTTTGTTGTTGGTTTTGTTTGTTTGACCCATCCTACCTCGCTTCCCATCTGCCCCATGTGGACCATTTAGAAATGAATACTACGTCACCTGCTCTGACCTTCTAATTATGCGGCTAGGTTTACATTTTAGCTGGTGTGTGTCATGCAAACACTAAAGTGTACTTTGTGTTTTATATTTTATGTTGAAACATTTCATGAGCATTTTGCATTCATATTGAAACTAGCACTAAATCTGCAGACAATACATCCACCTCCAGTGTGGATAGCAAGGGAAGAGACAAAAACAACCAAGTGTGAGCACTTCCTCACACTTCTTTTCATTATCAGGACCTTGAAATTGATTTCAATTAATGTTATTTATTATTTACAACGTTGCTTCTTTTCTTACTGTGACATGGCAAAATGCTTTCAATGAGAAAGGCCTTTTTGGTGTCGGGGAGTCATCTCAATTCATCACAAAAAAATATTTCATTTCATTTAACTTTAATTTAACTTAACTAAAATGTCGATTTAGGTATGTAACTGCACACACACATGCGTATGTTTGAAGAATAAAAAAGACAGACACGTGCATACAGACAAGCAGATATTCACACCAGATTGACAGTCTACCAAAACAGCTAACCAGTGGCTAGCTAGCCAAACAGCTGGAGGTTGTGCTCTCTTCCTGTTCACCAGAGCAGAAAGGAAGGGAAAGCCATGGACCGTGGCTTCTGTCATGGCTGCCAGGTACCAATTCACTCTTTCAGGAAGTTGATAAAGCACACCAGGATGCAAATCAATCCCCAGGAGAGAGTGGGAGGGAGGGACCGCATGCAGTGTCACAGTCAATTATTGATTATTACAATCTGAAGCGGAGCATATGAGCTCCTCATGGAGACAATGGGATTTGTTTATTTGCAAGAACACCACCTCTGGCAGAGAACGTGTCAAAGTAAACGGTGTGTGCTGCAACTCTTTTTTTTCTGTTCTTGCAGATGCAAAGAAGCAAAAGAAGGAAGGAAAGAAGCGAGAGCGCACCCAAATGGACTGATGAGGTTGTTTGTCCACCGGGAGGAAGGAAGAAGAGGGTGGAAAGACGTCCACTGCCCTATTTCAACACGGTTCCTCTTTGTATGTCCTGTAGGTTGACAGTAGGAGCCTATAGATCTTTGACAAAACCAGTGGAAACATGACTTTTAGTGACAACATGTTTTACTTTTTCTTCTTTCTAGCACCTGATAAGAAACAACTTGTATGTTGCGATAGGAGATGTGATAGTCAGCGGTAGGGATGAATAATGAATATGGAAGAGATTTGTTTGCTAGTGTTTTACCTAATGATGTAATTTTTAGGATTATTTTCTTACCAACAAATTGGATAGGATTTGTTTTACAGCTGCATAGCCTAACTCTAATTTGGAAAGCTTTTCGGTCCATGCCTCGACTTAATGAAGCAGTTTGCTAAAAGTGAAGATCTGAATGTCTTCACTTAATTAATTTGTGCAAAAAAAAAAAAAAGCATTTGCAATCTTTCAAGTGTCTCAAGTTATTGATAACGTTTCCCTCCATTACTATATGCTTTATGATATTTTTCTTCCATTTCCAGTAAGAATAAACAATCTGACTGGAGGCTGCATGATTAGCATATGTATAAGTGCAAACTACTACAGTTTTAGTGTGTTTTCCTCCTGCTGCTCTGTTGTACCTCAATTTATACCCTCTGATTTTTACTCTCCAGCTCTTGGCTATAAAAAAAAAATAAAAGTCCTCCCTATTGTAGTCCTCAGTTGGAGTTAACATTCCCTTTGTTTCCTGTTTCCAAAAATAAAAATGAATACAAAATAAAAGGCAGAAAAGATATTTCTATTTTACCCTGTGTGTCCTCACATTCAAAAACAAAATCAAAAGAATTAAAACACATTTCATATATCTTTATTTGAATTCCATTCTGAGAGAAAATGGCACAATGTAACCACTTAATGCAGTTCATCTTACAGTGTCATAGGTGGCCAGCGATAATAACACTCAGATTCATTGTCCAGAACAAATAATCAATCAAGAATGCATCAAAAAGGAAATCAATACCATTGTTACTGTACAGGAAGTATCATAGTGGGGGAGGGGGAGAGGAGAATAAATGAGGGATTTTTGGGTGGAGGAAACATTCAGATAGTAGCTATTAAAGACGTGTATGTACATTACAAATGTACCGCATCCGAATTACATATAATTTATTATAATATAGATATATACAATGCAAACAATAGACTGTAAAATGCATTTTTTCCTATTGCAAGAGAAGCCACAAGCCACAGTGAGTGAATACACAATGAACATCTACATATATAAGCAAATGAAAAATGAACACTTGTATGCACATTTAACACTTGCAGCAAGCTATTGATTTTCTTTTTTTTTGTTTTTTTTTGTTTGTTTGCTGATTTTGTTTTAAATCCACGTTTACCGTGACCCTTGAAGCTTAAAACAGGTCAAACAACTCAACCCTCAACACTTTGGTTGCTCCACAAGAAAAAAAAAAAAAGAAAAAAAAAAGGATGATAAAATTGCAAAAGTTATAAAGTGTGTCCAGTAAGATAGCAGACGGCCAGCTTCTTCCCAAGGTGAGCGTGAGGCCTCATACATTTACAGGTGAATTCAAAATTCAGCCCTTGCCACTGGGCCTTTGGGTCACTGGAAACTAGTTTTAGCTTCTGTCCTCCTGTCCGGGTTTCCAGCTTTGCTCTTTTTTCCTCCCCTTTCAGGCTGCAAAAGTCACTCTTGAAGTCCCCTTGAATGCTGCTCCGAAGTTAAAAAGTTTGGATCCAGTCGCTCATTTTTCAAGGCAAGAATCCATTTCTTAGTAAGTCATGCCACCCGAAATGCACACATATTTATACCTTCTACTCTTATAATCTATTTGAAACACTTCCAATACCCATAATATTCATATCTTTATAGATTTTAAATCACATTTTAAAACAAAAAAAAGAAACTCTCTGGCTGTACACTGCTCATATTTCAATCTATAATATTACATTTGTACTTTTTACAGTGATAAAAAGAAACAGCTTTAATAAATGTGATAGAAAATGTACAATATAATGTATTTATGTGTGTTCCAGTACCACACAAAGATGTGTCTAAGTGAGTCTTTGGAAGCCTGTTGCTATTGAAAGACAAAGAGGAAGGAGTGATGACACAAATAGACAATCACACTTTGTGCATCTACCCTGATGTGTGCCATGATATTTTGTCCAATCTGATGTCTTCATGCTGAGGATGCCATTTAGAAAAAATAAAACACCGCACAGCAAGCTGCATGCGCACACACACACACACACACACACACACACACACACACACACACACACACACACACACACACACACACACACACACACACACACACACACACACACAAATGTCAGCACTGTTCTCTGTATAATGGCAGACACACACCGAAAAGCACATATGACAAATGTAAATACACGCACACACACACACACACACACACACACACACACACACACACACACACACACACACACACACACACACACACACACACACACACACACACAGATTGGATGGAAAATGAACCGAAATACCCCGCTGTGCCTCCAGGATGTATAGTAATAAGTCACTGCTGTGACTGTATGCTATACGTTTTTTTTTTTTAAATGAATTATTTCAAAAGGAATTGAGATGATGGTTTTAGATTGTTCAGTCCAAACTTCCATTGCCTCTGCAATCAGACAGCTGATGAGATGGAAATTATAGTGATGGGAGCTCAGAGCTGAGAAACACAATATCCTTACCCAAAAAGTGAACATGCGCTTTAATGTGCATCCCACTGCAGCGCCATCTACAACTTTCAGCACAGACACACTAAACACACAACAGGGTTTTTAGGACAAAAGAGCAATTTGCTTATGTTACTCTGGATAAGGCACTTCAAATTGCTCTGTACAATCTGGCGATATATATATGTTTCCCTCTCCGATTAAACTCTCCCAGCGTGCACGAGCTGCTGCGTGCACACTTCTGCATGGCTGCACAAGATTATTCTCAGCAGCAGCCCCCAAGAGTGAAGCCAGAGAAACCTTAAATTTGAAGTCCTCTCTGATAAACGTTACATGTCATATGTACTCCTTAAAAGGAGTTTAGCCCTTTGACATAAGCCGTATGAAGAGGAGCCCAGCTAGCTCTGACGGCACATTATGATCTGTTGATCACAACAGAGACAATGTTTATTCGAGTCACATTAGATAGATGAACGCCAGAATATATGTTCTGTATGCGTGAGCGTATATGCATTAGAATGGACTTGTTACGATGATGATAACTCCGAAGCGAGAGACGGTTGATTCTGTTTGCACAACATGAGAATGAGCCGCAATAAAAGCGCAGGAGGGATGGTAAACAGCGGCGTATCACGCGGTGTTTACACCAGGCGGCAGATTTCGTCTGGGACATTCAAATTCCTGCAGCAGAACCCTTGGCTGAACCTGCCAACAACGGCTGGGACTTCTCCAAACATGGTCCACACGCAGCATGATCCTCTCAGCTTTGGATTCTGTCACTGACAAACCAACTCCTCCATCCTATCTCCCCCCCCCCACAATTTCTCCCCCTCTCTCTCTCTCTCAACCCCCACTCTCCTCGTAGCCATGACTACAAAGGCAAGCTTATCTGTTTCAAAAGGTACAAACTGTACACCTTGGGGGTTATCTCCCTCACATGCATGACAGCCGTTCTCTTTCGCTGTCAACAAACAACGCTTTCTTGTTCTATCATAAGCCCACATTCTCTCACATAACCCCCTCCCCCCCCGACAACGCCTGATACAAGAACGTCGTTTTGTTCTCATCTGGCCACCAAATTGGCAACACAAGATGGGGGGGAGCGAGGAGGTTTACGAAAACTATGCTCCTGACGTTTAGAGTGCATGCCGTGGAGATAACCACTTGTTTTTTTTTTAGATATATCTCCCCCTTTTCCCCGCTCCAGGAGGTGATAAACTGCCATCACCTTCCATCAAACACCTAAGCAGCTGCTCAAACTGGGACCCCTGGACCACCGCTGGAGCTGCAAGCCACTTACTCTCCTGCTGGTATCACTCAAACGACAGCTTAGCAAAGATTAATCAGATATTCTGGAAGGCTCTCTACCCACTACTGAGATGTGTGACGGATGTCAGACAGACATGGCTCCACTTATCACCCTGACGGATGGTTGGAAGTCGGACTTGGATGGATGCCTCGGTTCCCGCTGAAACTTCTCGGATAGATAAACACGGACCATCCACAAACAGCAGGAGTGCTGGAAAGTACATTTACTCAAGTGTTAGTGTGCTGAAAAAAGTGTTGTCATTTACTGCATTGGGCTAATCCGAATTATAAATATATTAAAATATGATGACTATTGTTGGATCGTTTGCTTATATTTGCCAGATCACTATCAACTACTACTCAGATCTGATCAAACCACATCCACACGGACATGATGAAACAGGTTTGCTGAGTTGTTGACTGTTAAAGGGCCAGTGCGTGGGATTTGAAGGCATCTAGCAAGGTGAGGATGCAAATTGCAACGAACTCCAAACTTCTCCCGTGTGCCAAGCGTGGAGGAGAACTACGGCGGCCAAAGCGAAAACGTGAATGGCCCCCTCTAGAGCCAGTGTTTGGTTTGCCTGTTCTGAGCAACTGTAGAAGCAGCCGGGTTGTATGTGGATATAAATGGCTCATTCAAAAGGTAACGAAAACACAATTACTCTTATTTTCAGGTGATTATACACTAAAGACAACACTGTACACACTGGCCCTTTATGTATTTGATATGATTTGTACGTCGACTTTAACATGTAAAATCAGAGGAGTAAAATGAAGTAAAGTAATTTTGAATGCAGGTTTTTTACTTGTGATATGGTATTGCTACATTGTGATTTTGCAGCTATAATTTGAGTATAGGAACTAAGGGTTTTAGCTACATGCTGGAGATGCATCCAGAGTTTATGTATGTATGGTAATTTCGGATAGCTATTTGCCAGCAAAGAAATGTAAATGTCAGTGTGCTAGCTCAATGCTGAATTGTGATTTGAATGCATGTGCAAGGATGTTTATTCTGCACTGGCTCTGCACATAGAGGGGATTTACAGCGCTACATGCTGTAGCAAGAAGGAAGGCGAGAATGAGTGCAGGAGTAAGATAATCAAAAATAGAGCAAGCTAATGAATATATATGTGTGATATTTACATTACGTTCATGACCTCATATATGAGGTTTGATACTATAACAGGATCAGGACAGAGTGGAGGACTAAGTGGGGCATGAGCGCGTAGCATGCGAGCACAAGCTGAGCGTGTAATGGGCAATCTTTAATCTCAAATGTAGGTGTTCCACATCGTCCCATAATCTGATCAGCCTCATGGTGAGTTTTCATTATAGGATCTGTCCCAGATCTCTGTTTAAGGAGACAGCCTTGAGGAGCTATTCGGTGCAGGCGTAATTCTTCGCAAAGCCCCCCTACCAGCCACTGTGGCAACCTCCTGATGGCAAATGCTCCTGAATATTCATCACTCCGACTGGTGAGCATACATTAATGTAACTGAGAATTGACTAATGGGTTGAAATGATGGATGACATGCATGAATACACAGAACATGTCTTACAGTAAATTGATATTTTCTAATTTCTTTCCCAATTAAAATAAGACACGACTATTTATTATTTCTAATCTAAAAATATAATTGATTGACAGAATTAACGCTCCCGTTAATTTTCAAAATAAAAAAAAGGTGGTGGGTTAGAAAACATGTACAGTTAAGACGCGGAAATAGCCCTTATATAAATCACAAGGTTGTGACTTGTGATCAGAAGTAAACTCCACTCTTGGAGCAAACACACATCAGCATGTATACCAACACAAGAGCTCCCACCCACACACACACACACACACACACACACACACACACACACACACCCAGAGCTTCACAATCATCATCAGTACAGTGAGTACAGTACACGCTGTGATATCAATCTACTAATCAGCAGAATCACACGATGTCTCCCACTCATCCACACAAACGCACCACACAATGCCTTCCCACAGACAGCAATAAGCCACAGCTCTGAGCTCCAGCCACCTGTTTCACTCACTGAGTAGGAAGCTTCCTAGCAGTGACAGCAAACACAGGCATCTTAATAAACCACCATGAAACAAACATCAGACATCCTGTCAGCAGTTGTAAAAGCTGACGGGATGTCGTGTGATCGGCAGGCAAATCAAAGAGTGCGACTGAACAATCTCACGCCCCATTCCTATTTAGTCATAACTCTTGCTGTTGTTCTGACAGCTATTTGGTTATTCTCTACAATGATGAATGGCTGGTTGTAGTCCAAAATGTGAAAACGACAAATCCTGGTTTTTAGGATGGTTACGTGAGGGACTATTTCTTGGCCGGGTGCAGTGATATCCTCACGGAGACGACAAGACTTCAGGAAATTTATGCTCCCTGCCAAAAGAAAAAAAATAGTCCCACACATAAACCTTTTGCACGTTGGTTATTTTACACATAAAACAAACGAGATATAACGTGCAAACTTTAGAGGTTCTGGTAGACTGATTTGCTTTTGAGGTTTGGACAGAGCCAGGCTAGATGTTTCCACCTGCTTTCAGCCTTTATGCTAAGCTAAGCTAACTGCATCCTGGCTTCATATCTACAGACATGAGTGGTATCAATCTTTTCATCTTACTCTCTGCAAGACATTAAATAAGTGTATATCCCAAAATGTCGAAGTGTTCCTTTAAATCCAATGAGGGTTTATTATCTTGGAGGTTCCAGGTTAGTAGTTGAGTATCCATTATCTAGTCTCCATCCACTAGATAATAATTATTTTTTATATATTTTATGGCACAAAATGGATCCATAGCCTATAAAGAAGAAAAAAAAGTATAGTTTACTTATTGTGAACTTTAAGTGAGGGGGACTATATCTTCACTAGAAAGTAGTTCTAATGAAACATGTCAGTGATCACTGTGTAGTCAGGAAATTGATTTTTTTTTTCATGGAATTTTTCAATGCTGCGAGTACAAATAAAAAATTCTGAGTCATACTTGGCCAAATAAAGGCAACCTAACCCGCACGGTTAAACACCACCAGTAGAGGTAAGTGAGAAAAGGAGTTTTTGTAGTTTGGCTGAAATGCAGCTATAATATTTTTTATATATCTATTATGTATTAATGGAAACTCATTTCCAAATGGACTCATTGGTAGATGGGATAGCTTCCATGTAAGAGGCAATCTATATGAGCAACCCCACTTTATTTTACATGTTGCTGGTTGGAAGTGCCATGATGAGGATCACAGACGGACAGAAAGAAGGCAGGCAGAGGGGCACAGATGGGCGTACACACACATACTCCGAGCCAGCACACACCCACATGTGCACACACATAAATATTGAGTATACACTGATATGTACAGTTATCTACAGGTATCTCCACTGAACTTTAAACAGCTTTAAGTTTGGAAATTCAGTCAGCCCTATTTTCCCATTTGAACTCTTGTGTTTTCGTACAGTGCAGATCTTCTTCTGCTCTTTATCTTTTCAATTTCTTTTCAAATCAGCTCAGTGTCACTCTTAAGTGCTCCCTACTTTATACCCCCTCCTTTTTTGAGCTTACAGCTCAACTTTTCCCAACCTTCGTAATCTATGCTGCTTTTGCACGACACATCTCAAAGCAACTGGCAGCAGTTGAATTTGTGTAAAGTGCTACAACCGGTTATTGAGAGGAAAATCGGAAAACAAATGATTAAAATGATGGAAAGTAATTTCACACGTACACTTGCAGTCTTGCTCACGGACCTCTTTCTCACTCACACACACACACACACACACACACACACACACACACACACACACACACACACACACACATACACATGGATGGCACACACACAGGCAACTCTTCCTCCCAAGTGGCCCATATTTATCTGGCTGACCTAATATTTTTATATTGGCAGAGGAGAAGATGTTTGAATGTCTTTTTAAAAGTGACATTGCACAGAGCGTAGCAGGCCGGGTTGATGGTGCTGTTGATGTAGCACAGCCAGTATCCAATAGTCCACACTGTGTTGGGGATGCAGCTGGAGCAGAAGGTGTTAATAAGCACCATTACATTATAAGGAGTCCAGGTTGCAACAAAAGCTACCAGGATGGCCATAATGGTGCGGGTCACTTTTTTCTCCCGTGATGGCGGCATTTTCTTCTTCTTGTTGGGAGGTTGCTTTGTCATCTTCACAATCTTCCGGGCGACGTGATTCTGCCGCTCTGAGGCCGGGACAATCTCAACGGTGGCGTTGGACGGTGTGTAGCAGTCACCCTTGGGTGATTTAGTCTTGATCTTGATGCAGGTCAGCTTGGAGCCCCCTGCCTTGGCTCGCTGCCGTGGGAGTGGCTGGCTTGTCGCGGCGCTGGAGTTAGCGGTGGAGGGTGCCGCCGCCTCCTCCTCCTTCTGATTGGACGCAGCCACACTGCCGGATGTTGAATCATTAGAGCTCTCCTTCTCCTCTGCAGGGGCGCAGTTCTCCCTTGCCACGTCGTCTCCTTCGGTTTCTCCCTCAGCAGTGGTCGAGGAAGGCCCCTTGCCGTTTTGCAGTTTTCCATCATGCTGGTTAGCTCCATCATCAGCATTCTGGCTCTGCAAACGTCCTGTGTCTTCCCCTGGTACGTTGTTATTGTTGGGTTTCGGTGTGTTGTTCCTCCTCTGGCCAGGCGACAGGGGCTCTGGATTGGCTCCAGACGGCTTGCGGTTATCCTTCTTCACGCGACTCTTGCTCGCTCTGGAGATCTGCCAGTAGAGCTGAATCATGATGATGACAGGCAGGTAAAAGGCGGCGATGGCGGTGCCAAAAGTGACTGCAGCGTTAGAGAAGAACTGGATGTAGCACTCCCTCTCAGGCACTGTCCGCCCACCAACAATGAACTGCCAGAAGAGAATGGCTGGCGCCCAGAGGATAAAAGACAGGACCCAGGCTGCTGCAATCATCATTCCCGCCATCTTGGTGGTCCTTTTGACTGGGTAGCTGAGGGGCTTGGTGACACAGAAATATCTGTCAAAGCTTATGATGAGAAGATTCATGACGGACGCATTGCTGACGACATAGTCCAAGGCTAACCACAAGTCACACACCACCGGGCCCAGGGGCCAGTACCCCATTACGATGTAGACTGTGTACAAGTTCATAGAGCACAGTCCAATAATTAGGTCAGCACATGCAAGGCTGAACAGAAAATAGTTGTTGACAGTTTGTAAGTTCCTATTAACTTTGATGGAAAGCATGACCAGGATATTTCCAATAACTGTAACCAAACTGAGGGAACCGGCCACCAACACGATGAACACCACCTCCACAGTCTTGTAGGGGCTTTCCCTTTCTTCCACAACTTCTGTGCCATTGCCTTCGGAGGCATTCCAGTAGGTGGAATTGAATACATCCATGGCATTTGGTCTTTTGTTGCCACCTCCTACTCAGATGGAACCTGCAAAACAGAACAGAAAGAGAAGATTTGTAATGAGGCGCAAAAGATGACTGTGTCACCTTCAGCCTATTTAGTCACCTGAAGACCTCTGAATGCCATATGTAACAGGGTCATTGGTAGAGCACCATTATATTATGCTACTAAGGAATAATTCACTTTCTTTCTGACCTCAGAAAGCCAAGACTTTAGGCAAGTACATTTCAGAGAAATAATGACAAAAATCCAGGAAACAGACAAAAACCTTCTTGTTGGACATCAACAGCACTCTAACATTTAACATTCAGTACTCGTTTCAGTCACATTTGGTCAAATCTATTAATTGTGCTACTTATGTGATGCCATGTTTCAATGTGTAATGGTGTGAGAGGAGATTAATGATGATCAAGAGGTATAATACAAAATTGAAATCTATATTGTCTTTCCAAACCATCCGTATGAGCAATGTGACCTTTCCTTACATCAGCTTTTAGCTCGTCTAAAAGCAATTCATCAAATAACAGTGACAATTTTGTCTGTACACCAATTACATTGGTAATGTGAAGCAAATATAACGGGCACAGCTATTTTTCATGATCAGTGCATGAATAACATCTCCCCATTAGACACCTGCTTCATTATTGAAAAGAGGAAAAAAAAAAAAAAAAAAGGGACTGCACAATCTAAATGCACATGAATGGCTGATGAGATGCATGGAAATGAGGCAACAGGTCATAGGTGACTATCAGAATGAAGTTTAGTATCAAGCACAATTCATTTCAACCATGGGAGAAAGAGAATCTTCGCTCACTCGCAACAAATTACTCCATGTAGAAATCCATGTGATGTATGAAACATGCATTTATTTTTTTCATGCAAAGTGCTCAAAGCTGTTATTTTCTCCAGGCTTTTATCTGCCGATCCACTTTAATGGATACATTTTTGACCACATAATGCCTAATGACTCGCCTGTGTCCTTTTCATTTCTTTTTAATGGTGTTCCCAAACCTTATATTTAGAGTTGATTTAATCTTCCTTCTACCGAGAATATATATTTATTTAATCAATGCAATGGCACGTACATTCTTAAAAAGAGAGGGAAAAGTGTAATTATACAGCACACACACACACACACCGTTCATATGACCAAGATTTCAATAAAAACTTTAAAAGGAATTATTGACACAATTGGAGCAGACATTTTATCTTCAAAGGTCCATTTCCAACGTGCACTCAAAAATTCCCTTCATACAGCCCTATAAAATATTCTTTTGATCCCCAAGTGACCCACTAGTTCTCGCTTTTAACCTTAAACATTCGACTGTGTTGTAGACCTTGAAGGCTTTGATTTGTACACTGCTCAGTTCTACGCTTCACATGCCTTTTGGTATTAGGAGTAATGCAGTTTGTCTACTCTAAACCTTTAGCTGGGCCACCACTCTTGGAGCGGTTTCTGGTGCTGTAGGTCAGATTTTATGGCACATTTGGAGGCTTATTGCTTCTCAGTTTGACATAAAGTCATCAGGCTGGAGAAATTCTTCAACTCTTTCCTCAAGCTCCTTCTTTTGATAAACAACAAATCAAACTTTATTCAGCCTGTAGTTTTCAACCTGTAAATCAAGCTTTTTCTCAAACCATTCTGCTGAGAAAGATCACTATGCTGTCAAATAAGTGAACACAAATTTAACTAAAACTGATGAGGGAAACCATGCACATTTATCAATGTTCAGACAACATCTGCAGTTTAATTGTGCATGATAGAACCGAATTGATTGTTCAGTTGAGACGTGAATGCTAAATTTTAAAAGGGTAGACCTCCTGCAAACAAAGCTGGCTCATTTGCCAAAGAACACAAACTTGTTAGGATTTATATAGTATTATATTGCACTAGAGTTGTACTTTCTTTTTTTGCGTTTTAATTCTTGTAACTTCATTCGTTTCATCCAGGCCTTCTTCCTCGCCATGCTGTATGTAAGCTACTCACTTGATTTGAACTTGATGGTGACAATAGATTGTTTAACTTCCTCAGATATTCAATGACCAATGTGAAACCGATTTATCACTGCGTAGCCAAAGTTAATGAAGTGTTATGAGTGACACACTACTGCAGCTGGAGAGCTGCCTTGTCCAAGACTTTGCCATTTCGGCTTAAGGTCTTTAACAGTTGAGTGCTGTTGCTGAGTAACTAGTGAACATTCACTTATCTGCTGTGCCAGAAATCCCTAATCATTGCATTAGGCATGGAGCTAAGCTGGACTAATCCTCATAAAATGTTTAAGTCCACCGATTCATACTCAAAAACACCAACAATACAAATGGGACACACTTGTGGCTCGCTTGAGACAAGTGGATTAGAAAAGTAAAGTGGATCAGTGTAGATGGTCATAGCACAGTGCAGGCAGTTGACTCCCCAAGTGCTCTTTGTCCACCTCCAGCTGCCATAAGCCTCGCCTCGCACCTGAAATCTCTGCCACAACACAGCGAAAGCTGTGCCCCGGCTAGAGTCAACTAAAGATGCAGTAATCCGTTACAGCTCAATGTGAACAGCCATAGTTTTATGAAAAGGTCTCAGGGAAGACAAGACTTTAAAGCCACATATTGTGAGCCACGTTGGCATTAATCTTCTGCTAACCATCCTACAAAATAACGTTCTTATACAACTGAACTGCATTCGCAATAACATTTTAAGGGAAACATATTTTATCACAGATTATTTCTCCTGGATCAAGGTTGCAATTTTAAACACGTAGTTATCATTGTAAATTGAAACAAAACAAAAACAGAAAAAACTACCTGGTTAGGTTTAGGCCTCAAAACTAGGTTATGTTTTGTAAAATAAAACAATGGTTTGACTTAAAATGACTAAGTTTGTTATGTAGTAAAATGCAGACGTAATTTAAAATTGCTGCACATTTACTTTTTGTTTTACATGGGACAGAAAGTGTGTTCTCCCGGGTGAATGCCTTATGTTTGTTTGTCCTATCCACCCCTGTCCACCATTAGAACCATTTGTGATAAGTAAAAAGAAAAGTAATCCGTGACAAAATACGTTCCCTTGACACGTAATTCACATTACAGTTTTGCTGTATGGAAACGTTATTTTTAGGGGAGAAGGATATGCTGCAAACATACCCTTCTGCTTCAAAAGGACATCCTGTCGTTTTACAGTTTTGCCTGTTGGATTCCATTTTAAATACCTCTATTCCATATCCCAAAGATATGAGCAATAGCAGGGAAGTTATACTGAACAGAAGGAAGATGTCTTTGCTTCAGTGTTGACTGGTAGAAATGCTGACATGCCAGCCTGCTGAGCACGAGTGCAGTTCCCATCGCCTGGGGAGAGCAGCAGTGGCACTCTTAGCATAGACATCAATCATAGAGCTTACCTGCAAGTCTCAGTACTACTGCAGTCAGCGCGAGTGCGTCTGAGAGAGCACAAGCACAACATGAGTGACACTGCTATTATTATCCTAAGAGAGATGAATATTCAGATTTTTCCTCATCACATTTCTTAATGGACTGACTTACACAACAAACAGAACTTGAAGTAAAAACTTCTGCACTTCTGAGTTAAATGCGTGTCAGTGGATTCTGCAATCCTAGATTTGCCCTTTTTGTTTGGTGTATTAGAAAAAAAAGTCAGTTGCTGCCATGGGAGACTGTGAATAAATGAGCTTGAGTATTGTTCTGTGTTCAGACTTAGGTGTTCCTGGAGCTGGCTCACTAGAGCTGAAAATTGCTTTTGCCCTCTGGGAAGCATAAAGGTCTAACCTCAACCTTTATTCTTCTCACAACTGCTGTCCTCACTGTCTTTTGCAGTGGACTCCAGGAGCATCGGATGTGAAACTGTAAGAAACAGTCGTTGCATTTTTGTTTAACTGACAACAACTGCTTTGCCTTTCATCTGAAGCTAAATAACCACTTACACAGGTCACCAGTTTTGTCAGGGACAGACAACAGGTGTCAGCTTTCTGTTGATGTTGTTTCAAGCAGAAATATTAGAAACATTGTTTTTATTTGCCGCTGTGTAGTTGCACTGAAACTGATGCATTTGGCTGCCTCCCTTGTGTCCAGATTCCCGTTCACCATCTCTGAGCACTGATCCAAGGTAAAGCCCATGGCACCTGCCCCCTGCTTTCAATGATTACATGCATTTTCATTGCTGGCCCTCTCCATGGGAGTGTGCAGGGTTAGACCTTCGTTTACTTGCCGTTTGCAGAGAAGCATGACTGGAATGCAAAACCAATCATTGCTGCAGAACAGCTGCTCCACATGAGGTGCAGATCCATTCAGCGCTTCTCTCAGTCATATTACGGTTCATGAATATAAGGAAGTTTGAAAAAAATATATATATATAAAACACCACTCCACTTGCTCATCCAAAGCTCAAGGAGTCCCTATTGTAGAGAAACAATATGTTCTGACAAATGTTAAGAGAAGTGGTGTAACTACAACAGTCACAATTTAATATGACATTGGGGAAGGTCTACTGATGGCTGGTAAAAATAATGTGGAAGTCTTTTTTTCACTGAGACAATCTTCCACATCGTTTTGCACTCCGTTGTGAGGTTAAGTTCCTGCTTAGGTAAATATTGGCTCATTTTATCCCAAGCGTGTGTCACTACTCTCCAACAAGGCCGTCATTCAGACAGGGAGATTGGCAAAGCGCTGAGATACACAGACACCCAAATGCATACAAATATTTGAAGAAACGTTTAGCAGGAAATGAAAAAGGTTCCGATAACCATCAAACCCTGAAGCCATCTCAGTGTTCTGATGAAACATGGCTACGAAATGATCCAAATCTTGAGCTGGAGAAGTATAATTACAAATTTGCATTCATTTCCTCAAGCTCTCTCTACTGTCTCAGGGGTATCAGAGTGTAAGGGATAGATCTTGACGAATGCCTGTGGAAAGTCAGTGTAAATATGTGAATGATCAAAGCTATTTATCCATTCGTTTTAGTGATTTATTTGGGTACTGGATCATGGTGGCAGTGGGCTAAACAAAGTGGGCCAGGCGTTCTCCTTCCCAAAGCCAAAACCTCCATCATAGTGGCCCCTGCCCAGAAAAGATATGCAATTGCTCCAGCAAATTCTGTGAAAGTATCCTCTTGGATCTCGTCGACCTGGTAGGAGACGCAGGGGGATACCACTACGGGGAATACCCCCCAGGAGGCATTCAGGTCAGAACAACTGGCTCCTTCCAACTTCAATGAGCTGGGGTTCCACCTAAAACTCCCTTCGGATGTCTAAGCTTTTCATCTTGTCCCTGTGTTTGTGACTCTGCCTTAGCCTCGGGATTTTTTAATACTTCTGCCTCATTCTGGACTGATCTTCTGTTTACCGAACAACTGCTTCCAGTAAAGACCATTTTTTTCATTGAACCTGCTCTGTGTTTGAGTCCTGGATTTGAATCAACCTTCTGTTTGTACCAGTGTCTCAATGTAACACTCCATCACTATCAGAAGCAAGTTACTTCCAACCTTTAAATGGGCAATCCAGTATTATCCAGCACAGTACCAAGGCCTCATACTTGGAGATACTAACCCCACCCCAGCTGCTTTACTCTTTGCTGCACACTTGTCGCTGAATCAGTTGCAAAAAGTACATCGCCAGTGCTTTGAGAGCCTGTTCATGAAAATCACATAACAGATTGGCAACGAGAGACAGCCCAAAGCCCCAAAAGAACATGTACATAGGTCTCACTCAAGGACCAGAAGGCTCATAGCAATGACCCGCATGCTATATTCTACGCTCCAACACAGTGGATCTCAGTTGGGTTCTTGTGAGCACCATCATTGTGACCATTGGCTGGTGTCTCTCTGGAGAAGTCAAAACATGTCCAGGTATTTTTTCCACAGCTTGTCCTGCGTATAGAGATCAACCCAATTCCAAAAAAAGCTGCTCTCCCAGTCTGAACTCCAGGATGGGGTTTCCCTGTTCTATGCGAGGTAACTCGTTACTATCCGACAACTCCCAGGGACACAAAACCTCAACGAAATGATAACGGATGGAGTATCCAACTCTTATGGAATAACTTGACATTGACCTTATTAAATATTAATGTAATTAATTATACAATTACAAGTACAACCTCTTCTTTGAAGGTGTGACAAAGTCTCTCAAGCACAGACCTCTCCGGCAGTGCTTGTGTTAAGTGGATATGAAGTCAATGGAGAGTTAACGAGTAGGAAATGGCATTCAAGCGGGTGGAAAAACAAACTGTGACAATCTGCAAACAGTCAGACTACCCAGAGATTCCCCAGAGAACCTGGAGGTGGCCATGTGTCACTGTGAGCCAAGCGAGTGGAATGAGATCAAAATGTACACTGGAGAATTTGCATGTCTCTGTGTGGGCATATATTTTGATTATCAATACAACAAGGGGGTGTATGAATACTGGTCTTGGCCAGACTCTTCTCCATTTTCCATTTCAATGCGGTCAACCAAATCAAGACCACGTGACGGCTTGGCTTCCTCTTTATTTCTTTTGATGAATTGTCTTGCGTCTTGACAGCAAGATGCTCATAATTCTTTCAATGTGACCTTTAGGTGCCACTTCATAGAAATTAGATTCATACTGATTTACCGCAAATTATCTTCAGCATTACAGGAATGTCATTTTAAGGTGCCCTCTATCCAGCTACACCCCCTCCTCACAGATTCAGAGAATGCCCAGAGATCAGCCTATTGATATTCCAGGTTTTTGCTTTTTTTTTTGCTATGGCAGCCTCCACACCATCTGTGAAAAATGACAGTGTTACATGTACGACCTCTACGGCTCTGCCAGGCAGCCTACCCAACGACTCTGATTCACTGTAAGCTGCCACATTCATCCCAAAAATCTGTTAGATACACACAATTTGAGGATGGAATTACCGGAAGTACATCTAAGCTTTCTGCAGAGCAAAGATTAAAATACTGAGAGCCAAGAGTACTTATTTTGAACAGATGCAGGTCAATGGAAATATCTTAGTTCTAACCATAGATGGCAGTTCAGCAGCCACACTGTGTGGGAAATATCACCAGCCTTCTGGGCACCAAAAAACCAACAACACTGGAGCTCAGCCAGTAATGAATGAGCAAAGTCCTCAAGCAAACTGGGAAGGTGTGGGAGACGAGTCAATTTTCTCCTGTCATCCAGAGAGTCCATGCAGCAGCTCCGACTGTCACGCTACCTCCTCAAACGCTCACTATCTCGCCTCTCACTTCACATTAAACGTTTTATTTTATACAAAAATTTTTTTCCCACGACTGAAAACCCCTGCACCGTGTATCCTCTGTTGAATTGGCTTTAATTAGCAGATTTCCATAGTTATAATAATAATTGCTTCTCAAGAGTAGGAGTGTGAGCTGCTACCCCACCTTGAACATTTCCATTAGTCTGAATCTCAATAGAGATTTTGTCTTATTATAGTCTCAGCAGTGTTTCCAATATCAGCACAACTATCTGCTATTGTCAGCAACCTTGATCTAAAAAGGCCCTAAAAATAATCCACGTTAGTTAAAACCATAATGCAGACCTGTTTTACTTCATCCTCATTGAAATCGTCCCAGGTGTCTCGCTGAAACATGGCACCAAGGGCATTTGTAGCAGCCATGAAACAAGCCGTAATCAACAGACAGACTTATTAAGCAACATCTGGCAGCCTAACCATTTCTCTGGTGAAATGCTGCAGGACATTGCCAGCAGCAGACAGCCTGCATTTTTGAGCGAGGGCAATTCTATGGATGGAATAATGTAAAAACGTGTAGTGATCCAACGCTGTGTGCGTGGGGAAATCTTTTCACCTCGAATAAGTGTATTTCCATTTCTTCTCCTATAAATAGATGCCCATTTTTGATTATCTGTGTCTCACGGGGCAAAAATAGAACATCGATGATTGTTTTTGCACTTTACGGTGAATGCCTGTCTCACGGCTCATCTTTGGCAACCACTGCTGAGGTTTGCTTGGCCAGGAACACCATCATGTACCACATTATGTGGTAATAGGATGTCTTACCCTATTGTTGCTATCAGCTAAGAGCATTCCCCAAGTCATATACACCACCATTAGAATGACAATATAGCCTGTTTCCTTTTATATATTGCCTCCGGGACTCCCCTGCTGTCCCTGTGTCTTTAAACTATGCATGGCAATGAGCTGGCCCCACTACTCTCTCATGGCAGTTGCTGGCTTATTACTGATTTCACATAGAGCATAGACATGGAGGCACTCTCCACCGAAGCGCTGCATTTATGTAGTGGCTCAGTAATCGCCTCACGCAGGTGAAGCAGAGCCCTGCTGCTGCTGCTCTGGGGCTTCCTCTCCCAGGCTTTGTTCAATTAAACCGTGCTCTTAGCTGCCACCACAGAACAACAGTATAGTGTCGCATCGCCTGGTATGGAAATTTAGAGGAAAGGAATGGATTAGGTGTTACAGAAATATACATATTTCAATTCTGATTTGTTGAAGAGTTTGAGACGGCAAGACTAAGAGGGGTAAAAGTAAAAATCTGAGGCAGCTGCAAACAAATAGAAAGGTCACCTTCTATTAATGTGGCGTAACGTTATTTTTGAATAATGAGATCGTGTTATGCAAGTGAGCTCTCCGACTTTACACGGTGAGTGGTTCTAACCGTGCCACCAGCTCTCCATGCAGACTGCCTTCATGACCAGGCATTTTAACTCATGCCGATGAGCAATTACAACTAACCCTTTGAGTAGAGTGCGCTCAGTGGGAAGAACATAAGCCTGCTGATGTCACTCTCAATGTGACACTCTTAAAAAGGTGTCGAGCATATTGTTAGTATTCAGTAGTTGGGGGATCAGTGGAGAAAGGTCATGTGATACAACACACAGACCTGGTCTGTAGTACTTGAGTCTCGTTACGGTCTTGATTCCAGTCTCAAGAGAACTCTTTTGAATTATCCACTACTGGAAGTTGACTTAACCTTTTCCTCCCTATTGAAAACATGAATAATAGGGTAGCTTTAGCGACAACTGTGGATTGTTTTGCAAGCACTACAACAATGACGTCTCCTAAAGAGGTTAAAGGTAAATGCTGCAACAGCATTAGAACTGGAGTATTTTGTATCATTGAAAGAAAAGCAAAGAACTACACTGTAGGCTGAACAGATGTTTTCGCTCGACTTGCGACTCACTTCGGCAAGAGTTTTATTGACAGATGGTTCATCAAGTCAACTGCCAAGTATTTTTTGAAAGTCCCTGCCCTTTTCCAAACAGTTTCTGATGACGGCTTTTCGGGTGGTTCTGTGTAAGCAAACCATCTGGTGGGTAAAGTTACTGTAGAAAGCCATTTAAAGCCACTATATGCACAATATTTATGTTTGATTGTAGATTTTTCAAATAATATTGATGTTGCCGTCTATCTTTCAGCCCATTCATCAAATTCTTCCTGGGTTGGAGGAATTGGGAGGGGGTTAGCAGAATGCATTACGTTGTCTATTTAGATTCCATTTAATGCAATGATTGCAAATAGAAACTTTTTTTAAAATTATTTTTGTTTTCTGAAATACGATATGAGTTTCCAAAGTTTAATACAATTGCCATTTGTGTTGACTTGGGCTCATTCCTTTTAGATCTCAGCTCAAACTCAACTGAAATGGAATCCTCTCAGGTGGTCATGACTCCAGGTCTGTGTCTGCTTCAAAACACCTAATTCTTATACAATATGAAGTCCTTTTTCCATTTTCATCTTGAGGAGATGATGGGTGCCTCTGCCACTTGCCTGAGCATGATGGTGCTCTTTTGCTCGCACTCTGTGAATCAGCATGCCTGTCTAAGCACTCTTAATCGCTCTGCCAGCATCACTGTCACCCTGCTACTGTCCTGTCCTTGTTCCCCCTGCATGTGTCCTGCCTGTGATGTATCACACTGGCACCATCCCTCGATAGAGAGCTGTGGTGCTCATTAAGATAGAGAAAGATAGCAAAAATGGAAAAAACGCAGGGAAGGCGAAGGGAACGAGATAAAGCGTGTGCCTGTTGGATTTGTTCCACTTCATTGTTTCTGTATTTGGCTGCCCATCCCCCACACACTCTGTCTTTCTCTTGTGAGTTTAGTGACAAAAAGCAGAGCTACGTTGCCCTTGGACAGGTTGTTCTATATACAGTACTTGTTCAAGCTCTCACATGTTACAATAGGCCAGAAGATGATTCCCACCACAACATGCATTCATCTAGAGCAGCATTCTGTGCCTGTCTAAGTTTTTTACTAGTTTAGAGCAATTTCCCATATCCATACTCTAGTTTCCCGTGTTCCTTAAATGCAACAGCCGAACCAAAAGTCAGCAGACTATAACGAACTGTCAGTGGAGCGTTATGGGACTTGCGGTCCAGGAACCACTGATGTATGAAGCATCTCTGCGGTTGTTCACTTGAAGAGGGTTCTGTGTCACACTTGTAAAGAGGCAACTTCAGCCAAGTCAGATAAGACGGGAACACAATGTGCCACAGTCAGACACAAGTGGCCATCAGCATCGTTGTCAGTAACCGGCGCTCTGGAGCCTAGTGGTGTTGCTGTCAATAAAGCTGACGGATGCTAATTCACGGCAACCTTGATCCAGATAATGGTTGCGCCATGACCAAAACTCAAAGCGCTGAAACCTGATGGCCTGTCGAGCCACGTGTCACATGGACAGGCAATTTCGACAGGACCCATTTATGTGGCTTTCCCTGATTTGATTTCCTTGTCATTCCCTCTCATGTATCTGCTGAAGAGAAGAGATTAGTAACAGTTTAGTGGTATACCCGAGTGGCATTTTTTGATTTTACCTCAATGCTCTTTTTAGAGGGGGTCTACAATGTTTTGACAGTTTTCACATAACTTCTCATTGTTTCCAGGTACAAGTGATACCTGTGGTAGATGTGGCTTGTCGCTGGCGGATCATATACTATACATCCTGGTCTTGTTTCTTTAGGCAAAGCCCCTTGATAGCTGTCTTTGGGGAACCCTTTATTCCTGCCAGTCTCAAAAAGATAATGCTGCTGCCTTTGCTCACTCACAGACGGAAGACATATTGAGTAACAGTAGAAAAGCTCAAATCTGCTTCCTACTACAGCTTGGCTAAATGATTTGATGTCTTTTCTATCATTAGAAAAAGGTGACTTCTCTGGACCCCAAATGATTCTCAGTGCATCTGTTCTTTAAAGTAAGCACCTTTAACATCCTTTATATATTACTTCATTTTATTTTATTACTTTTTGTTGGGTTAGAGGAAGGAATCTTTTAATTTCTCTGTTTTATCACACCAAAAAGGGAAAAGCAATTTTGGCCACAAATTTGTACCTCCTATTTTTTCCATTTGTACCGATTTCCAATAAAAAACATAGGTGAAAAATATCATCTAATGTAGTTATTGTAAAGCCCAGATTTGTGCAAAACTCTAAAAGAAACACTATTGGAGGGCACTTCTTAGCTTCTTTCAAGTGTAAAACTGCAGTTTAACAGGCTTTCACCCATTGAATATACACTATATTTCACAGACGTCATTAATTATACATGTTGTATTTTAAATACTCCAGCTTCACTATCTGCCCTTCACTTATTTGCATTGCCTCGAGAGGCTGTCCCGCCTGGAATAACCATCCATAATGGTGACTGCTTAGTTAATAAATTAGGTTTGTGAAGTTTAAAAAAAAAAAAAAAAAGATAAATGATGATCACAGGGTTTAATTTTGAAAACAGGACCACACAACGAAGAGCTACTGGCATACTGTGAGGGGCATATATTCTGCTGCTGGAGAATGCATGTAGCATTTTGAGAGACAAGAAGCATGCTCCTGCATTATATATTTGATTCATTTAAGCTATCTATTCTTCTAGTAGCTCTTGACACGCGGGATTGATAACACTGACAGGCACTGTTCTCAGTATTGCAGTAGGAATAACACAAACGGCCAACACTGCGTTTTGCTCACTACAGAGGTTACATCATTTCTGTCCATCTAATTAATCCATTTCCTGACATAATGGACAGAAACACATGCTAACACAGCCATGTGCACCCAAACAAACTACCTGTTGTGGATTTACCGTGGAAATGTGAAAGAATACTTTGTTTGAAGGCAAGAGGTGTCAGCTATGTAATTAGCCCTTCTTAATCTGTCCTCCCTTTGCTTTCAGTGTCTCATTTCCTTGTGCTCTGACAGACAGCTTTGATATTTCAGGGGGAGCATGCCACTGGACTTTTGTGCTAAAAAAAAAAAAAAAACACTCACCATCATTAAAAACGTGGCTAATTGGTGTTTCACATTTGCTGGAGCAACAAAAGTGCACCTAACATAACATCTCATCAAAACATGGTGCCTAGAGCCAATCAAACCCTTCCAACTAAACATTAATTAGCAGACATGACACTGATGATGGCTATTTAGCTGACATTAGCGCAGGCAAAGGGAATAAGCCCAAGGAAATTTGCTGTCATTCCTGTTTCTGTTAATTGGTACATTTTCACGTCATGTCGCCTGAAGCCATAATGCATTGAAAAGACCAATCTTTGACCAACATCTTTATTTGACTGTTATTTCCTACATTTAGTCAATTTAAAGATGTAATGTAGTGTCTTTGTATTTCAGCTTTCCTATGTTTGTAAGCTTCTTCTGTTGCCTGCTCTCACCCATTTTGAACATCAGATTTGATCAAGTACTGCAATTGTTCCTAGTGAAGAATATGAGTTTTGTACTTTTGTACTTCAATGTGTCTACATGAATGTGTTCAATGGGTAGAGTTGTACATGTAATTGACTGGCAGCTGGCTTAAGGGACATATCAAGTTAATTTTCAGGTTTATACTTGTATTTGGGGTTTTTGATGTTTACATGTTTTAATGTTCAGAAACATTATTTTTCTCAAACCGTCTCTCTGAGTATACCTGTATTCACCTTCTGTCTAAAACCATAGACTGTAAAAAATATGGACACAGTGACCGTGACTTCACCCACTGTCTTGGTCCTTGACTTTTCTCATACGATCTACCATAAAGCGTCTGAAATGTCTACATGAGTTGATGGCATCACTACAGCTGCAAACAACTGTTTGCTATGTAAAAATATAGTGGAGTAATGGCATCCTGAGTGGAGAATGAAGTCACACTCCTTCTACGTGTGTTGTCAACCCGTACTCATCCAGACTGAGCCGAGCTATCCACTACGGATGCGTTAAACACATGGTTAACGTTGTGAATTCAAACAAAGCCACTTAGGTCAAGGAAAAAGGATATAGACGCCGAGGGGCATGGCAAAGCGTCGGTAATTGACGCCTTGAGAATGAGAACAAGCTGTCGCCCCTGGTTAACACTATTAGCTGTGTCAGCGCTGTTGTTGTTGTTTACACCGTTAGCTGCTAGCCGCTGGTTCGGCCATGTTGAGAGCCGAGTGGTGGTAATTCCTCAATCGCAGATACGCTCTAAATTTGGAATATTGCGCCTTTATCACTATGCTAATTTGGAGAATTATGCCCATATTCCATTAAGTACCTCAGTGCCTTTCGGCCCTCACTCAATTATTTGTTGCCAGTTGTGCTCCAAACAACATTATGGCTCATAATTAGACATGATATGCTGTTAATACACCGACAACCCAACAACGTGCAGCATATGTACTGTAGCAACACCAGGAATCCTGAATGGTTGGTGCTCCTTTTCTGCCAACCTAAACTTCAACCTTAACCCTGCAACACAGCCACCTCCACATCTAAATCTCACTGGTGTGCAGAGGTTCAACAAAGTGTTTCAAAGTGCTGAGATGTGACATTAGAGCTCCAGTGTGTAACTTTTCATCTCTCAGCAAAGAGAATTTACTGGCCCTTCCAACTCCTCCCCCCTCCGTTGGTGAAATTCCTACCCCAGCACTTGCCACTCATCTTGATGAGCTGTCTACCTTGAACACAGCATTCACACATTATTCAGGCTGCTGCTGACGCGACGTCATCTGCACCACAGGCAGCGAAGAAACATACAGAGAAGTCAACCAATCTGGAATTTAAAAATGCAATGTTGATCAGAGAGAGTCTCTGCTGCCAGATTCAGCTGCACAGCTCTTGTTTTTTTTTTTTTTTACTAGATTTCAACTATTGCCGTTATACCCACATCCATCAACACAGTCACAACAACTAACACATACCCCTCAATTTCATTTTTCACATTGGGGAATTGAGGCATGTACACAAAGTCACAGAAAGAATACTTCTAGATCCTTTTTTTTTTTAGTAAGTAAAAATAGCATATTCCTGCTTTTATTTTCTCTAGACAGGAGATTGATGCCAAGGGTGCACATGGTCATAAAAACATAATGGGTATGTGATAAGTTTACACATTGATAAGTGAATTGCAAAAACATGGGCTTTGTTTGCGCTGCTCCTATGTGTGTTTGTATTGTTTTGTTGCCTCAGTGTAATTCCCCTTATCTTGATTAGAAACGTTAAAAGTTAATGAAGCTAGTGAGGATATATTGAGGGGATTATTTGCCAACAAGCAGAGGAATAAACATTGCTGTAATCAGCCAACAGGTAACAATCATGAAGTTGTACAGAGCGCAAGTATGGATTAGACGATGACCGCACACACACTGTATACAGTGAATTGGGCTTTGCAACAGATCAGCCAGGACACTCAGCTATGCGAGCCCCAGTGGCGAGCAGCTGATCCACTCATCACAATCACAGCATGCGCTGCAGCTGATTTCAATTGTTGGTCCACCTTACTTGTTTAAATTTGGATTGCACTGATCAGGTGGGTTACCATTTGCTCTAATGAAATATCTAAAAAGCTATCATAAGTTGTTTCTGTCTTGACTAGCAGACAATTCTTTACAGCTGCAATGAAAAACTTTTAATTAGGAAATTAATGCAAGGCATTGTGGAACAGGAGGGACAGTTGCATGGCAAATTGGGATCAGGCACCTCTGCATTAATAATAAACGCTGTTTTGGTTCTAAGTGATTCTTTTTACAAATGGGATAAAGCTTTTTCCTACTCCCCACCTAATTGGATAAACCTGACCTCAAAAAAATCCAAAGGGAGCCTCTTCAAACTTCACTTCTAACAGATTGAGCACAGCTTCTGAGTGTTAGAGTGCCTACGCAAGTGTGACAGTGACGATGACAAATTCAAATTAATTCCAATGAATTCATCCCACATTGCTGCTCAAACTTTGCCATTGTCTATAATTTACTGAAAAAAAAAAGGCGGATCTTGATCTCCTTTTGTTGTAATTTGATTCAGATGAGTACCGATTACATAAAAAAAAGGATAATTCACCGGAGTGAAAGGACGAGAACATCCTTGTCTCTGGAGAATAGATTCAAATCCGTCTCAGCTCATCATTATGTAATCATGGTGACAGTCAAACACAGAAGGTGAAAGTGGGGGGAGCAGAAAAACCACAGTGTAACGGCCCATTATGAGAAAGTGAGTGTGGTACTCAGATATACAGAGATATCTTGTTTCCTGCACTTGTTTATTTGGGTGCAGTATTTCCCTCGCGCTGATCAAAATGAAAAAAAATCTCCCATTTTAGTATAACTCACTCTTTTAATCTGGTTTCATTTACTTAGGATGTGGCAATACATTGCATAATCTGCATATAGACTACCAATAAGCAATAAGAGAGCAAGGGATTCAGACGGCCTGGCGCAATGTAATTGTGTCAGTGTTGCAGGCAGTTTCATTCAAAGTCTATTAGCAATCATTTCTTTGTTTGTTTTAAAAAGGTAAAAGTTGTTGGCAATGAAAGAAATGATGAAATTCTGGGAAAATGAAGATTGCACTGTGTTGAGTTTGCTGAAAATAGTTTGCCAATATGTGTAAGCCTTGCTCCCTTATTACTAGTAACGTTACCATTTGGACTTTTCACGCTTTTAGCTTCTGGTACAATGGAGCCTGCTGATTTTATGATTTCTATCACCTCATTTCTACATCCTCAATATCTACAAACCATCCAGAAGCATTGGGGACTTATCTTGCCTTTTTTTAGTTTAACCTTTACAATTTCTATAGCGGTTTTCTATCCATTCAATTGAAATGTCAAGCTGGAATATTGTATCCATATGCACTGAGAGATTTCCAGTTGAGCGCCACAATACACAGTCCAACATAGAAGCTTTCTAAAGAGCTGGTGATGGATGAAGAGGTTTCTCTAGTGAAAGTCCTGTCAGGTATTTTCAACTGAATGTGTCTAACTAAAGCAGAAAAATGCACTCCCAAAACTGTCCCATATGGTTTTGACACCGTTGTGAAGAAAGCCTCAAGACTCTCTCAGTGCGCAAAATAGCAACTGTGACTCCACCCACCGATCTCACAGCTGCAGGCACTCAGTCATTAGGTGCTCCAATTAGATCTTACAAGCTGCAGAAAGGAGAAATGCACTACAGCTACTAAATCATGTTGTTTTGGACATACACTGTATCTCTTTATTAAGCTAAGTTATAGTATTGGGCGTGAGTTATTGATTATTCTTTTAATGATTTGAAAAAAATATGAGATATTTAGATGAATGTGTTTAACACAAAGATTCCCTTTATTAAAATAGTATATCATAAACCTACTGATGTGACTAATAATGTTTTATCTGCAGGTAATTGCCACCAAACACAAAATATATATAAATACATAAAATGTTTCCCAGTCAGTCAGTCAAACAGGTGAAAGTGATGCAGTCTAAGAGCTGAAACACATTCGCATTGATTTGGAGATGAACATTTTCTTATATGGTTCATTTAACATCTGAATAGGCTCAGATATAAAGGCTGAGAAAACACGTAGTTATGAATAACTATAGAGCAAAGAAACAGTTCTCCCTCCATAAACTGACAGACCTTATGACCTTATGATGAGAATAAAAAAAACAAACATTCCTGTCCAATCCACTCAGGCATAGCCCATCAACTTGGCTTCTCAATATGTCTTACATATAGGTAACCACAGACAGAAAGGCAGCTTGGCTTAGTGTTTAGACAGGTTAACATTGTATGTTTGCTCGACCTTTAGACTTTTTAAATTTGCATACAAGCTGAAAAAGGGCAATAAGTAGAGACTAGTTTTTGTAGCGGCTAGTAATGTGTTGTTTGCTAACTTGACAAATAATTGGTCCTGCAAAGCCAACAATAAAATGGTAAGGAGCACTCCAGAGATATTTGTAGTTGTGGGACTTGTGAGAAAATCAATTTTAAAAATAGAAAAAAATGTATGTGGCAGAGGCCAAGTTGTCCTGACTTTTAGCCACTTGCCTGCATCAAGCTCCAAATACGGTGGATCTTAACAGACCTATCAGCCCAATGAATGTTGTATGATTGTAGAACTCTCCTTTTTTTCCCTGTGTAAACAGTGTACATCGTGTGCAACCCTTTCTCCTGCAAAATTATATTCCCATAATTAAACCAGATTCTTAATTACATTTCAAGGGAAATGTATTTTTTCTCCTGGATTAGCAGTTTTTTAAACATGTGATTAATGTTGTAAATTAAAACAAAACATATTGGTTATGTTGAAGCAACCAAACTACTTTGTTATATTTAGGCAACCACACTTTGTGGTTAATTTAAGTAAAACATCATGCTTTGGCTTAAATCTAGGGTTGATAATCTTCTAAAAAAACGTTTTGTTATATTTGCTGAAATTCTCATTACATCCTGACAGGAATCAATGAATTAAATTCTCCGAAAAATATGATATCTGTAGCTGTTGTGGGACTGTAATAAGCCAGTGCTGCTGGCTACTTTCATTGAAAAACCAGTTGAATGACACTGAGCTGGGTTTTTCTCTTTTTAAATCTAGCGTACTCTTGCTAGTTTGTCAACATTAGCATCCCTGTCATCCATGCGAACTTCCATGTACTTTGATTAGAAAAGTATTTTGATAGGTGAAAAATAAATGTAATCCAGGAGATCCCTCAAAAAGTAATTGACAATGGAAAAAAAGGTCAATAAAACAGCACGCCCATTAAAACATGCAGTGGTATATGGTTGTTTTAGGTACACAAACCACAATACTGAAGATGTACACATGTACAATATATGTATTCTATAAGACAAATTGGTTTAAGGGAGTAGTTTGACATTTTGAGAAATATGCTTACCGTTTTCACTTTCTCGCTGAAAGATGTATACCTCTCTATATGGTAAATATGAAGCTGCAGCCAAAATATTAATTTAAGAACTTTCTCTATTTCTTTAAAATGATAACAAAATTCAACGTACAAGTAGCACTTTGTTAAAGCTGTTTTAATTATTATAACCCCAGCCTGAGCATTAACAAATGTCTCTGCATGTCTAGTGTCATATTTGAATGTATTTGGGCTTGTGCAATGCCGTCTGTGTTTGTTGTCTCCAAATCTGTAATCTGTAAAGTCCCTTTTCTCAAAGGAAAACGCCCCTTGTAACACCAGTAGATCTGTTGGACTTGTACCTTCTCTGAGCTCTGTAGGAGCTTGTATCATCTAATTGGATCATCCACCGACTGAGTGCCTGCAGCTGTAAGATGGTGGGTGCGGCCATATAAATATAGACTACAAGCGTTAAGATGTTGGCACACATATTAAGGTTGATGGCTTAGAGTGGAAAAATTTGAATTAGCTTTTGTTAATAAAGATGTCAAAAGCATTGGAGGGTACATTTAGAGGAACTTCTATTTTAGGGGAAGCAACACACTTTCTCCATTCCCTATGAAAATGGAAAGCAGTGCAATAAGAAAAGATTATGTTTGATATCCACTTCATCTGTTTTAAGCCACCGTTATAAGCAGCCAGTTTGTTTATACTCTTCTGCAACCGGTGCTGCAACTGGTGCTTACCATGTTCATACCTCCCTACATAATGAGGAGTCTACCAAAGAACGCATTTAATTTGAGGTGGATAATGGAGGTTTAACGGTCCTTTAAAAAAAGCCTCCTATGTTGTGTTTGCTTGGTTTAATGCTTTTGATTTGTTTGTTTATTCTCCTTCCGTGTTTCTGTGATTTCCCCTGGCTCCCCTGTGGAGCAGTGCTAAATGAAGTGTAGTCTACACACACACACACACACACACACACACACACACACACACACACACACACACACACACACACACACACACACACACACACACACACACACACAAAGTGGCACTCTTGTCTCACAGCTCGCCGGGGGTGGTATCCATCACTGCGGGTTTCATCCCACAGGAAGTGATTGATTTTGGGTTGGCCTGTATCACATGATATATTTCACAGCTGAAGCGGATTATTTTGTACTTTAAAGAGTTAGAAGACATGACATTGCTTTGAGAAATGAGGCAATCCGTAATCCAAAGTGTTTCTTATGGCTCATCTCAACTGAATTTAGAATTAAACAGACCTGATTGTACGCTGTTGCTTGATTAAGTGTTTCGATGGCTAAATATAGTAACTGTCTGGTCAGCTTTTTGATTTGCAAATGAGCCAGTGTTGGCTAATAAGTACAAGCTAGCCTGTGGTTGCTAATTAATCTGATGGACAGATGCTCTAGCAAAGCTAAAAATAAAACTACAAAGGGTGTGATTTTATTTCACCACATGAAGTGTCATGAGAGACATAAATGGTTAAAAAATGGATCCTGACTTGTAATCCTTGGTACTGGATTGTAATGGAGTCTTTATCTCCGAACCCCTTATTTGTAATGCGAGCTTCATGTTCCAGATTTGTCATCTCCAGTCGAGATCAGAGATGATCCTAATGACCACCAATCACTCAGCTTATTTTCTTAGACATGACAAATCTTCTTCAGTAGCACCTTACCCAACATTTTGACAGATTCCAAGCCATGGCAACCAAAAAAATGTATAGTAATACGACAACAAAGGCCAACATGGATGTAGACAATACAGAAGTTTATAAGTATGCAAATGTTTTATAAGGAGGGCAATGCCTTCATCACAATTCTTGGACCTCAAAGAAACTGAAGAAGAAAAAATAAAATAATAAAAAAATCCCCGGGGCATCTTTTCGAAGCTAACTTGGGCTAAAAGGGGAAGGCAGTGTTGGTGACCTATAATTGGAAACGACTAAATCTTTAACCCTTCTGCCTATTCAGTTTTGACCGAATAAACTCATCTGGCTACAGCTAATAGTCCTATCGGTTGCAAACAGTTGCCTGTCAGTGTCAGCAGTGCACTCGAAAAGGGCTTAATTTTCAAGAACACTTCACATGTCCATAAACCTCTTACGGATGACATTTTAGCATATATTAGCATGAGCACACTGCCAGTTCTGTGCAATTTAGCCTTTTGGATTCATGAACAACAAAAACCCATCTCTATTATTCTGCTCTCTCTCTCACTGCCTATTCTGTCCCTCTCTGCTCAGCTGTGTCCATCTCGAAATCAGATTAGGACATTATATTTGAGGTTGTTGGCCTAATCAGTGTAATAAAGGGTCTCTGAGAGCATTGCTGCCCATTAGCGTCATTAGGCTGCAGCTGAAAGGAGGGCTTTGTGGACTCTGCTTGATCACTGCTGCTCGGAGGAGGTGAACATCCATCTCTCAGGTGGACCTATTGATCTGTTTACTCCCTTATGAGCCGGCAGTACTCGTAGGAGTTAGCCACCGCGCAGGAGCTATAAGAGCTGTATTTTTTCCGGAAGAGCTGCTGTTGTGTTGCATAACGACTTCATTCCTGCTGCTGCCTTCAAGCTTAGGAAAGTAATATTGTGCAGCTGTGCCAATGCTGTTTTAAAAATGGTGGTACATTATAATGCAAAGACAAATTAAATATTTAGGATATGGGCTTTGCTTAAGCCATTGCACAACTATGTAAAATAGTTCTCCCAATTTCAGATTTTGTATTAGCATTGGACAGTCTGGATCTGCACTGCTTTAGTAAGTCATGAGTGGATGGAGTGTCATTGTTGAAACAAGGCCTGCAAGATCAAACAGCTGGGACCAAACTCAGCAGATTTGGATGAGCCGTTAGTGTTTGGGGAGCAAATGTCATTTTTCAGGCTTTAACCCAGAGCTGTGACTTTTGTCAAATCTGTTGTTGTCGAGTGTTGCGTTTTTCTCCTTGCAATGACGGAGCGTTGAGTGGCTTTAATCGTTCAAGCCTCACGCTGTCATGCTTTCATGGCACAGTCGGTTTGATAAACCACTGCTAAGCGCTGTGCGCCTGCAATGGCAGGAAGTGAGTAGCAGCGCTGCCAGGCGTCAGTCCAGCTGGACGGCCGCAGCTATAGACTCCAGTGGCTGGCATCAGTATGCTACACTCAGCTACGCCGCCTTTCTGTGGCTGAGAAGGAGTGGCTTTGCCAACTAGATTTATAGCCCCAGATTAGCAGCTGCATCGGAGGCTGGAGGGTGTCATCCTCTTCAGCATATGGAGAGATGTTCTCAGGCAGCGAGGACGGTCTTGAGAAAACCTGCACACTTTCAACTAAGAGCCAGTGTATGTGTTGACGCTCCATTATGCGCATCAAATCCCTCCAGTGTGTGTCAATATGTGTATGGAAATGAGAAACTGCATGGTCCGTGGGCACTGGGCAGCTCTCTGAAAACAGTCATGAAAGGACCATTATCAATGACCCCTGGCGTAATAAAAGCGGCAGCTTTGTGGATGAGAGACTGGGGAAGCTGTAGCGAGCAGCCAGAGAGGCCAGACTTCGGTAATGGGTCACTGCACACTCTTAGCAGAGAGCTCCTCAAAGCCGTTTCCTCTGCCAGCTTCCGTCATCCGAGGATGGTCTTTCTCACCAAAGATTTCACTGATATAATTGCCCAAAGTTCAGAAGAGCATATTTTGTAAGTTGCTAACTATTGAGACAAATTGATATAGCAGTATGGTATTTGGGATTCTGCTTACGGTTTGGAATAAAGTTTGGAGGAAAATGAATTTGTTGAAACTGTTAAAATGACTTCTAATGATACTTTACTCTTTTTAGCACCTTTTTTTTCCCCAGATAGAAGGGAATTTTACAGTTTTATTCAGAACCATTTGGAATAATGCCGTGGTTCTGATTTTGTATGTGGCCTCTGATTCTCATTTGACAGCCAAAGAATGACTACGGTCATTATCAGATAGTCATTTGAATCACCCCCCCCCCCCCCCCACAGACAGCCACAGCGCATCCAAAAAGGAAAAAAAGTGGATGACCTAAGGTGGTTAAACATCTCAGCTAGTTGACAGTGAAATATACAGTGTCTGACACAAATAGATGAAAAATATTCTGTTCTCTTTGGCCTGATGACAAGAGTGCAACCCATCTATTAGTCTGTATTTATAGTGGATGTTACAAACTTAGCTAAAGCGAAAGCTTTCGGAGTAATGAGAGCAGGCAGCACCTTTGGCTCACATCTGAAATCATGGCGAGTATCTTTTTAAAAAAAAAAAGTGTGATGAATGATTTAAATACCAGAGCAATTAATCCTGAAGTAAACAATAATTGCTATTGATAGACTGACAATCAAATGCAAAATGAATGTGTGTTTGAATTGTATATTTGATCGTACTTCATGTTGGTCTCGGAATATTGATTAGATGGAAGATTTTCTTTTCTGCTGGCCCTTTGATTGGCTGAGATGAATGAGACAGAGGGCTAATGGTGAGTGAAACAGAGTGATTTTCCATTATGCCAAAGTCATGTGAGAAATGACCTAAACTGGGCAAAGTTGATCACATCTAATAAATTCAGCGTGCTCTGCTTCCTCAGCCCTGCCCTGCCTGCGCTGGACAAGCCCAGAAAACTTTCCTCGGCAAGAATGAAGAGACAATATTACAATGCAGAGACGTGCACAGACATTTTGAAGGGTAGTTGCTCTAACCTAAAAAGTCACCGAGGGGGGGTCTGGAGGTATCCGCCTCTGGCAAAGGCACCAAAATATGCATTGAAAGTAGGCTTTAAAATAAAATGTGCATCCTTCAAAAAAATGCTGCTAGTGATGGAGTCCAATTTCTGTGATTACAAAAAAAAACAGTAGTTTAACTATCCAGCTACATTAGAATACAAATAACACATATCTGTATACTTATTTTCTTTTTTGACTTTAAGGCAACCATAATCTACATCAGTCAGAAACTGATTGACAAAACTTTTTTGTTGTACCCAACCCAGCTCAACCATTTCTTTAGGTCACAGTTTACTATAACAAGTCGATTAGTGTTTAAAAAAACGGCCAGCTGACAGAGCCAGCATTGATAGGTCACCTGTAAAATTGCATGCTGTAGCACCTTACTCGCTACACAACAGTAAACTGTACTTAAAAATAAAAGTGCAGTTGTGAAAAGTTCATTCACATGCCTGTGATCTGCCAGTTGGGAACCACAGAGCTTTTATTGATTTCCTGAAGCTTTGCAAGGAGTTCAATAGGCTGTATCTTTTCTCATGTTTCACAATCATTACTTTTAGTGAATTCCAGCTATTTTCTGCGGATCCAATATTCCCCGTCAACTCCCAAGCGGTCAGAGTTCCTCACATCCATTACTACATCATTATATCTGGCCAACCATCTTTCTGAACACATTCCTTGAACCAATCCATTGCTGCTGCCTTTCAGACCTACTTCTGATCTACTGATCTATGATCTACAGATGGGTCCAGGAGATTCAACTGTGAGATTCGGTTTTCCACCTATATACTGGCCTTCCTCCACCACCATCAGCATATAGAGTCCCGGGGGATCCTGTCACATCTCCTGTCTTCAACTGCCTGCATACATTAGGACACTTCAGGTTGATGAGTCCCAAGTCTTTGTCTCTGTGGCTAGCACAGTATTGTTATACATTTAGAAGTGATCTCTCAATATTCAAATGCAATATTGGGATTGTTTCACTCGGGTACATTAAATGACTCTCTCCCTTCTCCTTTCTCCTTGCCATGATGCAGATGACATTTACCAATGAACAGAATGAATAAAAGCAAATTAACTGACCAAAGTTCTCCCAAGAACGAGGAGCGTTGGCTTTAAAGAGACAAAAATAAGCCGTCAACAGTAGTTTTTGTGGATTTGCTCTTTTTTACTGCCCCGTGCTCAGCTCCTAAAACGGCTACAAATTTGTCTCGAGCCAACAACACCCTCAGACCAGATCAAGGTGAACCGACATTCAGTAAAGAAAGAGAAAATTAGAGCGGTGGGATAGAGTCATGTCTGGCACGTTGCCAGACTAAGCGTCTTAGAAAAAGTTCTTAAATAATGTCCTGTTGCTACCATTCATTGTAGGGATTACTTAATACGATTACCAGGGCCGCCAATCAACCGTGGTGAATGTAGCCCATAATTACAGCGAGAAGATGAGGAAGGTGTATGACGGAGATTAGAAAAGGTGAACTCCAGTGAGCCATACAAAGTATGCCCTCAGCCTGCTCAAAACACACTCTCTGTGTTTACAACTGGAGTGCTGCCTAATTTGATAGATGAGTTTTCACAATGCAGCCACTGTTTCAGACAGTTGAAACATGCCTTGCATATTGTGTAAGTTCTATCCTGCTCGGAAGTCTTTTAAAACTGGCAAAAACCTCAATTTGCTTGGACAATTTTTTCTGGTTTTGGGTCATTTCACCCAAATCAGTTATGACTGGGATTCCAAGTAACAAAGACATTGTACTGGAAAAAGTTTTCAAAATGTAATGTTTTCAGTGCTGTCGGCACCATGAACAAAGCACATGCTGTGTCTCAATTTTCATTCTTCCATACTTAATTAAACTTGCTTTTTTTGAGTGCACACATTGACAAGTACGGCACAATGCAGCGCACTATTGAGTTCCTGGTTGCAGTACTCATAACGGTCAAAAAGCTCTGAGTGGATCGCTGAACACATCACTCCCTCAGTAAAATCCTTTCACTTCCATTAATACATATAAACTTAACAAATTCATCTTCATTGCAGATCAACCACTGCTGGTGGTCAAGTTCAATATCAAGTTAAATATGTTTGATTTGGATGAGCTGACCTTTTTACTTGTGGTTACAGTCAACCACTAAATGGCAAGTACAGAGAGTCTGAGTGAAGTCCCGTCTCACCAAACATGACAGTCGGCTGCACCGTACTCGTACTTTTACCCTCCAGCTGTCTCCTCTTCTATGTGGGATACCATTAATTTTCATCACGTCACAAAGATTTTGACATTTCATTTACTCTGCTGCACTGGGAATCACCTCAAATCAATTGCAGGCACCTGGAAGATATTGTAAATCTTCCTAACAGGCATGCCCTTAAGGTAAATGAAAGTGAATGTTACGTCCTCTTGAGGTGAATTTGCGGTGACCATAATATGGAGAGCGGAACCCCCAAGGTGCTTATTTGTTGTTTATTGTAATGGTAGGAAGAGACGATTCTGTAATGAAACGTGACAATGTCTCTCCCAGGTGCCATATGATTTCAAAGCCAGGGAATTAACATGTGATAAGCAGTTCACGACATGTCCGATTTTGGCATGTTGTAATTGACCCCCAGTCCACTAGTTCTGGCCCTCCTAATCATCATCCATCTAATGTATTGATTAGGTGTCATGAATACAATACAGTTGACAGCTGTGATTTAGTTGACATGTATGTCCAAGTTTACAACCTTTAGAAAGTAGTTCTTCAGGGAAACATTTCTTCATAGTTTTGTTCTTCAAACCTCTGCTGTACAAAGCATTTTCTATACTTAGAAACGATACATCTATGCTTTTCTCATGCTCTAATTCATGTATCTATGCTCCTATATAAACCATAGTCTACCATGAAGACATGCTATGGTGGAGGAAAAATATTCTGACACCTAAATGTTAAAAGAATCAATGTTTTATGAGATGATGATGATGAGCTATAACAAGTGCTTAAGAATCTGGCATCTGCATTTGGCTCATTTGCAAGGAATCTGTGTCTCGATAGCTGAACGTGTCTATCCTTCAGCCAGTGTCCAAACCATTTCATTAAAGAGTGCACAAAGTCTAGGCCATCTTGTTGCGGTTGACCAACAGGTAATAACATCCCAAATGAGATACACACAAGTCATCGAAAATCTCTGGTTTCCGTATAGGGAGAGAAATGTGCTTTATCTCGGAGGAAGGTGGCCATCCATCAGAAATTTCTCTCAGTATATCAGCCTGCCAAAGTTGAAAGCACAATGATGTCAGGCATTCATCAAATGCTGACACCTCACATTCAGGACTGAGACATGTACCCTTTTCTTCCAGCCCGAATCTGGTCATTGTCCCGCTGAGGCTCTCTGGCTGCAGATTAAAACTCCTTGTGGTGCTATGCGCCAATATTCGACAGCTGGCGGGTTGTGCTGGAGCCTTGTTGAAAAAACATGTGGAAAGTGCAGAGCCCCATACACTGGGAATCCAAAAAGCACCATGATGAAACTCTTGAAATTCAGCCACTTCATTATAGTTTTATTCTCACAAATGTGTTGCAGAAGTGCTCTTAGAGGCTGCCTCCTCGCAGCGCGCAAAGACGAAGAGACTGTAACATGTATCGTGTGTCACCGTGCCGGGAATAATCCTGTCCCCGAAAAAGCAACAGGACGGGGAGAAAGAGCTTCTTGTGGCACGGATCGTCGTTTCTTCTTCTAGACTCCCCACTGGCCACTCATTCATTCTGTTTAGAAATCACTGAGTGCTATTGATGTGCTGAATCAAAACCTTCACAGGAGGGAAGGTTGTCATAAATTGAACATCTTGGACGTTGTGTGTCTGGATGAAACTCTCCACAGGGCTGTATTCATGTCCAAACATTGATCTAATGTGGGAAGACTAAGGTTTGGCTATGTAGAGCAAAGATTGAATAAAAGCCTGTCAGTGATAAGTGTTTGATTCAGTCTCGGAGGGTACTTTAACTGCTTGTGGTTGATTGTGAAATCCTTTTGGAGGACTTTAATTTTTCAGATGGATGATTATCCGGATACAAAATCGCAGGGAGCCAGATGTGATCCTGGAACACATCTCTTCATTCCCTCTCTACTGTCAGAGAATAAGGACGTTTGGGATACGGTATTAGTGGAACTTGATGCCTCCCTCTATTACTTGAAGTCATTGCAGGGCAGTTAAACTGGAATGACCTCTGAAACAGGAAATCCAAAATATTCAATGATTTATAGTACAGAGTCCAAAAGTTTTGTATTTTTTAGGAGTAACTTCCGGATGAAAAAGTTAATTCTCTAAGGACAACAGAGTTTCCAAACCTGGTAGCCGATATTAAATACATCACAGCTGCTCTAAAGCAGTCCTGCTGTAGATGCCTGCAATGACATATCTTATGTGGTGAGGCCTTATGGCCTTATCATCATTATGTGCTGCTAGCAGAAGTCTTGTAATGGAAATGGCTTTGGTTGATGTGGAAAAAAGGACAAGATTACTGAGCTTTTATTGTCTTCCTTAAACTCGTCTTTATTACAGTATCACATCCTCCACCTGCATCAGAAACTTGAAGATGAGAACAGCATCGGCCAAACAAACCAATCGCAGCTATTGCGCTCTGCTTGTAATTCTGTATCTCTGTAGCCATAAGGTGTAGCTACAGTGGCTGCATATGCCCCCTAATCCAAATCTCAGGTATTCTTTTGTGTTCTTAGTATGTCCCAAACACATGAACCCTGACTAGAATCCTGCTAAAGACCTCACTTACTCCAAAAAGGTTTTTATTGACCATTGAATACACTGCCACTAAACCCAACCATCAGACAAGAAAGCATTGGAAGATTTCTGCAAAGACAGTATGGTAGTTATGGCAATTATAATAAGGTTAAGATATGGCTATAGAGTTTGTTACGACAATCAGACATACTAAGCACCCATCCACCAACACAACCTCAACACTCCCACCATGCTACACATAAAGCGCACTATTTCTGAGATGCCGAAAAAAACTCCAATGCATGAACAGCAGATAAACCCTGCTAAACGTCTACGATTACGACATTTTTTATGAACCTTTTGATATGATTTTGCTGAACAAGTGCCCAGTTATCTTCATTCTTTCTGAAGCACCCAGTTTTCGAGGCCACAATTTTTACGGTTTTCAGTGTGAGCGCTTTATTGTCCAGCACTCCAGGCCATGAAGGATGACTGATAGAAAAACTTTATGGCACAGTATTACGTTTACTAAGGTACGACCCTTTTCAATAGCAAACTTTCAACCTTTTACACCAGCAGTCAAAAGCACGAGAAATGTCAGCAGCAGGACAATTACACGCATGTGTCTCTCTCTCGTTACTGACTTGGGATTTGCAAAATGGCTTAGAAAGATAATGCACTGTATATAAAGTGTGTGCACTGAGAGGTAATGTGTGGCTTTTATGAGAGTATCTATTCTAATGATAATAACAGTGACGAATGGTAATGATTTCAGCAGCTATATCAGGTTCCCACTGCTAATGCGCCAACGACCAGCCACCATTTACGAATGCCCTTAACACCCCTGCAGACAAACAGTGTACACAGATAATTCAATACCTTTAGTCATTACAGTACTACAAGAGGGCTGTTTAGATTGACACATTGCTAATGTCTTTCCCTGCTTGCTTTAACATCACCCTACTCCCCCAAAAGACAATCAAGAAAGACTCTGACTGTGGTATCTCTCTTGTGCAGTTTATTTAGCAGCTCTTAGGTGACGGCCATGTTAGAGTCCCCTTCAGTGAACACTAGAAAATTCACGAGACTTTGTCTAGGTGTGCCTTGGTTGCTGTCAAGACTCTGGGCCAATGGCTACAACGAACTATTACAAATATTTGTTGCTTGTCAGAGAATTTCTAAAACAGCTCATATAAGCCTGTTTGGCCCTGGCACAACTGAGGTTAAGGAATGGTTCATTGTGGGCATCTTAAACCTCCAAGTCACGTACATTTTACATCCAATGATCCACCATGGCCTTTTCCCTAAGGTGTTTTCAAACTGAACACAAAGTGGAAATTGAAAAGCAGTCTCATTACATACAAAGTTAATGGAAAGACATGAGTGGGTTGATTCAAACACGCGACTGTCTGTCTCTATGTGGGTATGTCCTTCGCATATCTCAAGAGCCGTTCATCCGATCTACTTCACTATTGGCGATGGTATTGCTGGGGACCCAAGGACGTACAGTGTCAAAGTTGGTGCAATTTGGATATTCAACATATTCAATATTAATAAACTTTGAATAAACAAGCAGGAGGGGGTCGGGGCTTCAGAGCTCTGCAGACTGACTTTAGCATGTTGTACGCAGCAAGCTTTTACAGGGTCATTGACTGCAGTTCACTTTTGCCGTTGGATGAAGGATATACTAAAGTTTAAACTAGCTCTTTTTTACTTCCATGTGCGATGAGCAGTTCTCTACAACGTTGCAAGCGACACTTCCGGGGGCCGAGCAATCGGTCCGCTCCGAATGGACACACATTTGGAATGTGCACACGCCCAGAACGGCCATTGCACACAAGTGTTAAAAATGATTAAACTTGAGAGCAAACTTTGCACTGATCCTCAGGGTGTGTTATCCTGATACACCAGATGGTTTGTTTCACAAAACCATTTGAGAAGTCATCGTTGGAAACAATTTGGAAAAGAGCGTAAACACGTGTCAATCAGGAAAAGCTTTCAGTGCGCTTCTTTGTTCTTCCTTCAATGAAGAAATATGCTCCCTTTCTGATGTAACTGATGCTTTTCCAGCATCTACGTCAAGCTCTTTAGGAGCCGTCATTGTTGATTTTGAACCAACAGTTGCCCTTCCATGTTGCGTCACTCACACCTAAACCATAGCTTAAACCGTAGCTTGAAGTAGCTCTTCAAAGGACACTAGGGCTCTGGATTACTTGTAGCCACAAAAAATGGATTTTAGTGTGATGTTGTGATCCAGCTGCTGTGCAAGGTAAAAACTGTGTGACTATTGCATAAATGTATAGAGACAAAGGGCCGGGGGTTGAGCGAATAGTTTGGGAAATCTTGATGCCACCCACAAATTATGTACATATTCAATGATTCTGCACCTCCATGATTTATGTGTAATGCCAACATTAAGTAAGATTTAATGTTTCCCATACTAAGCATGGGTGGAAAATAAGGGTGTGGCGGTCAGGGTGATGGATGGGAGCACAGCAAGTCTGATCAACCTGCAATTGATATTCACCTTTATTATTTTAAGCGGAAAGACAATCTTTCCCTAACCTCAAAAACACTGTACGTACCATGCTCAGATATTGTAGAAAACGGCAACTTTGCATTGGACCTAATGAAATGAAATTGAATGTGTTTTTTCCTAATCCAATGTCAATGAACTGTGTTCATTGTTTATTGTTATGCACCATTCACCAAGTCAAATTCCTTGTATGTGTAACGTACTTGGCAATAAACGGTTTTGATTCTGATTCTGCTGCCATTTTTGTGTTGAGTAGCGTCTCGTACAACCCAAGAACATTCACATGAACACAATTCCTGTCTATGCTGTTGGCCCATATTGTAAACCCACATGTGTTTGACTTCTCGCTCTCGGATTACGATAAAACTGTGTTCCAGATTGGAATAACTTCCACTGCTCAGATATTCTTAAAAATCCATGCCGATCCTTCCCTAATGTGACGGCAACTTGCACGGTCACGTCTTTTCCCACTTCTTCATTTTGGGGGCAAATCTATAACATGGATAATTTCAGCTGCCAATACGGGCGCCATGGGTTCATCATCTCACATCGAATAAATGGTGGACAGTGGATCTATGTTTAGTGGGAGGCAGTCATCATCAATCGCAATGGCTGAACATAGATTTTGATAACGTGTTCGGTTCAAAGCAGTATGAAGAATACTTGATGCAAATTCTGCAATATAAATGGATTTTATTCCAAGCCATAATGCCACATGTTGCTATCAAGCGGATGCTTGGAGATGTTCCCTTGCCTAGAAATCCCCCAGGGCCAGTCAGACAGAATCAATGACCTGGTTCCAGTAATTACTGTTTACTTTAGCTCATTATTCTCAAAGCTTTGATTAAGCATTAGCCCTCATGTGAAGAATATGTGGCCTTAATTGGTGGTTGCCAGGCCGCGTACGTCCTGGTCTGTTGTAATGCATATTGGGAGGAATGGAGGTCAGGAAGTGAGAGCCATCTCGGGCAGCTATTCTTGGCCCTGCCTTTGAGTCATTCACATTCCCTAATTGTCCGGCGAGTCAACATGTGACAAAAAGATGAACAGCAGTCTTCGTCCGGCAGAGCAAACAGCAAACACTGCACACATGCTTCACATGGCGGAAGAGAATGGTTCATATGTTGACATTTACAACTTAATTAAAACAAAGAAGGCAGATGATCCACACAGGGTCAGACGCGACACGATCCTGCACACAGTTTAGCTACACTACACACATTTAGCTGAGCAACGCTAATCCCGCGTGGCTGGAAAAACCTGCTCACTCGAAATCCTGAGATGATTAAAATATATTACCATGTCAAAGAAACTCATATACTCGTGATATTAAAGATGTTATGTATGCACATAAATTCCCAATTGCCTCATGCGTTTTGATTAGTAACTGAGAGAAAAATGTAGGTAACAAATATCAATGATTGAATTGTATGCAGTACAAAGTTAATAGAATATATTTGCACATCATTGCATTATTTGTTCAAAAGCATATATACACGAAGCTACCCAAGGCTGAGCAGAGTCGGCTGTCGCATCTAATTTATCAAGTTGGAACATGCCTCTCAGCCACTTGTTTCAATCTCGCTGGCAATAATGGACATAAGCTGAGCTCTGGTCTTCAGGGTGAAGGACTTTTTTTTTAAAATACAAAGTGCATGAAACACTCTGCAGCTTTTTGCTCATTTAACTTCTTCTTCCATTTAGAACTCAAACTAACTGCAGACCAAAATTCGTAACAGTTTTGAAACAACTGTAATTAACCAAATTGAAATAGTGCCAGCCATATTACCAGCGCACGGATCTCCTTTTCAATAATTGAGTGTCTACATTAGAAACCCAGTATATTTCTCCTTCTGCTACGACAGCCACTGCATTCCCCAAGCTCCATCATTAAAACATCCTCTGAGTCCTTCCCTGCGAAGAACAATACCATTCAGTTAACTGCACCCCCCCCCCCCCCCCCCCCCCCCCACACACACACACACACACACACACACACACACACACACACACACACACACACACACACACATGCACAAACACTTGCTGTGAGGATATGCCATGCTGTGTTTGCCTCCTGTTATGACTCTCGCTGTACGCTGAGTAAAGAAAAGAAAGAAAAACTCCATTAAACCAGTTCCCCAGTTTACTGTTGCTCTGGCGTTCTCTCACTTAAGAAGATAATAGGTGAGGCCAAAATGTGGTGTTTTTATTAAATTCTTTAATACAAAAAAAAGATGATTAAATAAAGCCCAAATACAGATAAAGCACTAAGCTTAATTATGGAAATGATTTTACTATATATTGAACATTTGTCTTTCCATGTGCATCCTTGTTTCAGCGTCTTATCATTTAGTGTGTGTTAATCACTTTGCAGCCAGCTTTCTCTTTTTTTATTTTCATGGGTAATTGGCTATGCAGCACATGGAACCAGAGACCTGCAGGCGACACACAGGAAGGGGAACACTGTGATGGAAGAAACTGAGCTCACTGATGCATGTCAAACAATTTTTCCCCCCTCCATTTAATTACTCTATCCTGTTGTTTACTTATTTATTTTGTGCTTTCCCATTTCTCAAAACACAAAATATCCATCTTGAGCCGTGCGGGTCTTTCCCTCATCTGTCTCGCTTCTCCTACATCTTGATCCTCGTTCTCACTCCTGCCCAGAATGTGAGCGCACCCATATCTCGATTAGACCTCTGGAAACGCCTGTGCAATTTCCTGAAAGATTATAGTGATTGATTTACACAATCAGAGCGAATGTGGGGCTCAGCCCCGAACTATCGGCGAGGAATGTTTTTGAGCAGTGGTCAAGGAGACCCACCAGAAACGAAGGCGATGCAAACGTTTTAAATGCACACTCTCTCGTGCTTTTAAAAAAATGTTCTCTTTGGTCCTCAAGGGTCGAAATAACATAAGTTTCAATTATATGAAGAATGCTGTTACAATGGTAAAATAACAGACACGGCGGTACAGGGCACCTGACAGCAGCCACCTCGGATGAGGATGAGCCAATCCCTGCTGACTCTTCATCTAATGCGACTTCTTCAACAAGCCGCTCTGACTGAGGTCACGATCCACTGACCTCGGGGCATTATTACCCTGTAATCATGTGTTGCTCTGCATGGCTACATTTGTTATTTTTCGTTGACAGCCTAATGTTTGAAGAAAGCAATTTCACCTGATGGATGATCATAAGAGGGGGAGAGGCTATATCAGCTTCATGCCTTGCCAGTGAATTATGCACAACAAAATCCCTTATATGACTGAACGGGGCTGCCCGCAGTACCTGCTTTCTCAGATATACTACCATTCTACGTGCTTTATACGCGGGCTTACTATTGCCGGAGCTGCGAGGACTTTTTTTGCTTATCAGAATGTGCACGAGGCCTATTCATTACCATAGTATTTACCTGTCCTCTTAAATCAAAAAGGCTGTCAGTCCTCACATTACCACTGCGCTGTGAAAAATTGTCATCTAATTTTCAAACAGTATAGCCTGGGCGACTGATTCATTGGACTTTAGGCCATTCATGACCACAGAAATCAATCGGCGCTGCTCCTCTGGTCCGCACTTGGTCTGTTGACGGCAGTAAGGATAACGTGTCAAAGGGGGCCTCCTCAATCTTGTCACTTTAAGTGCAATCAATACTGCTTCTCCACCAACCGAATGCCTCTGAATACCAGCCCCCCCCCCCCCCCCTCTCCTCACACTCGGCTGAACATTTCACTCAATATCTGACTGGAGGCTGAAAACATCTGCAGAAGCAACAACAAAAAAGAAAGGCGGAATTAAATGCTTTACAATATACTAAAGACGACGACGCACTCTGCAGTGATGTAATGAAAACAGCTGGATGTGTAAAGAAGAAATGGAATTCTCTATGACATTCAAAGTCTACAAATAGCATGTTTGTGTGACGCAAATGTTAAATGAAACCTCAACACAAAGTCATTTCTCTGAAAACAACTCACGTGCAGAGCTGAGTGTAATTTAACTCAACAAATCAAACACCGAATCACAAGTCAATACAATCAGAAGAACAGAACTTTTCGTCTATAAACACAGCTTTTTCCAGCAGTGTTTTCCACTGCGACTATGTTGTCCCCGGAGCCCCATACATCATTGCGGACAGTCCTCAATGCATGGCCTGCCGTCGGCTTCCAGACAGCTCCAATCCATAAAAGCAAGCCTCTGGCCAACGTACCTGTAAATTAGTCCATCTAAAAAATTCAACGAGCCCAGGGAGAGGTTTGATGCGTGCATCTGGGTGCTTGGCCCTGGAAACGATGGTATTAATTGCCTGGAGGATTATGGGACACAGACCTCCACTCCCTCATGCATATTTGACACTTCTAGCAGCACGCTCAGGCCCCTGTTGCAGTTAATGGATGGTGTTTGGCACTGTGTTGCATATGTATAAGCTAGCAACTTATGAGTGGGTATGCGGCGAGCCTATCTGTCTGAGCATGTGTGTCGGCTCTGTTATCTTGAGCCAGCCTGGGTGAGCGCGGGGCTGGGTGGCCGGGTTGCCGCTTCCTAATTGGTGCGACTGCTCCCACTACGCTTGCCCTCAACGGCTGCCGCTGCCCTCTCCTGTTAATCTGTGCCAAGGATTCGGCTGGCTCGACACGGAACTGACCTGACAGTCCTTTGGGGGTGTTAGGAGCGCAATCACACACTAAGAAAAAAAAAAAAAAGTAGACGGATGAATATGCAGTCACTTAGACACACGCACACATACACAAGGAGACATGAACTCTCATGCAAATGGAAGACTCAGATATGCAGTTAGGACAGACAAATGCACACGCACGCACCTCTACACACAATCTCAATCTCAGTGAAATGAAAGAGCCGCAACTCCATTTGAGATATGGTTCTGGACAGCATCGCGATGATGAAGAGGGAGAGCTCTCGACAGTGTTGTTGGTGGAACGGCATCAAACAGTTGTGTGAGTGTGTGAGTGTGTGTGTGTGTGTACCTGCAGATGACATGTCTGCTGGTAACATCCGCATACACTCCAGCAGAGTGAAGTGAGGTTGTTGATCAGTGATCGCACTTTGCTTTACATATCGTCCTTTTTGTCTGCAGAGATAGTCTGGCATGACAGTGTGAAACCTGATCTGACGGCCTTTGAAACTTCCTCTAAAATACACTGCAATTACAATATAGTCCAAGTTCTTTGAGGTGAATTGGTTTAGTATTTTGGTCATAAACCAAAGCACTGAACAAAAGTGGACCAAATGGTGGACCAGGAGACTGACTGACTTACTGACCGACCTGCAATGCAGCTATGCAGCTCGTATATCTAAATATTGTATGTAAATGTATTATGCATTACCATGAATGAAAGACTTACCTGAGGAGATCAGAACTTTCCATGTGCTTTCATCCCCACCCACCTGGTGCCCTAAAGCCTTATGACTCTGAGCGCTACACTCACTGTTCAAGGTCTCTTTGAGAGAGCTCTTTTGTATCTGTTGAAGTAGCACAAGGTCTTGTAACGCAATTGACTTTGTTGATGTCACATACATATTCTGTAATAATGATCCAAGGACAGACCACGGAAGCGGTGGGTGGGTAGAGGGGTATTCTCTCTAATTTTATAATTTAAATAAATGCAATGCTACAAATCACTTGCATCCTTATCAACAGTGTTGGTTAACGCCATGATTAGCAAAATTGACACGGATGCATGATTGCGCATTGTCAAAAATAAAGGCGGCAAGAGGACAAAAAAACAATCGCTTGCTTGATTTTGAGAGAGAGAGAGAGAGAGAGAGGAGAGAGAGAGAGAGAGAGAGAGAGAGAGAGGAGAGAGAGAGAGAGAGAGAGAGGAGAGAGAGAGAGAGAGAGAGAGAGAGAGAGAGAGAGAGAGAGAGAGAGAGAGAGAGAGAGAGAGATTTCTATGCGCCTCTCTCTGCCTTATTTTGACAAATGTTCATTCACAAATTAAAAAAAAAATGTAGCGCTCCGCTAGTGCTACATTCTTCTGAGTGCTCTGATGAATAAATGTATTCTTTCATTTTGAACCAGCAGCCTTATGTTGTTGTCATTACGCCTTTCCGAGGCTATTGCTTTGGTTAAAGCATTGGGTTTTATTTTTCGAAAAATAAATTGGCCCCCTCGCAATTTTTTAACAACCCTTCAGTCACTTCATTCTGGCGTCTTGCCTGGTTGATGGACTTAAGTGCGCTGTAACGTTACTCAATACGGATACATCAGTAATAGGCCTATGTCTGTGTAGCATATGCCCCCTGACCCCCTCCGCATGCCTTGAATTTATGCCCCCCCTCTTGTTCAGATGCGTTCCATGGTCCGTGACCAAGGACATGACCATTAGTCATCTTTCAGTGAACAAAATTGCTGGTAGCTCTTATCACAATAATATCGGACAGATTGTGGCCGTGTACCACGCATTCAACAAATTACCTGAACGCATATGGCCGCATTATTTCACATGAATGATGAATACATTTAGATTATGAATACATGTTATATTAATGCTACCTGCCAGGCTTGGTGAAGTGATTCTGCTTTCGAAGAGGTGTGCATTATGTTGATATGTCATTTGCGTGTACATGAATTTCAGTCTGCCAACAAGTCATAGGTAAATTGAAATTCATTGCGAGCACTGACTGACAGCAGGTCAAATCAAATGTCAGGACAGAGTAGAGTTAAAGAAATGTAAATGTGTGAACCATGTGTGCAGAGAATGGCAGTGACGGCTCACGACAAAATTTGAACAGAATTGGAAATGAGTCATTCGTAAATCCGAGCTGGGGGGGGGGGGGGGGTTCACTCTTTTTGGGTGTGTCATGAGTAAACACACAATAGCTATCACTCCTGTGTAAAGAGTGTGTAAGCACTTACAGCAGGCGTTAAGCAGTCCGTTGGGCTTTCTCGCACTTGGATGGCATGCTCGGAGAGTGTGGGTTCAATGCAGCACCAGAGAGGCTCTTTTTGACGGAAGGAAGCGATGGGCGTGTCCGGCTCCAGCTTCATGGTTAATAGCCATGGCCACTGTTTAAAAAAAGAGAAAAAGTAAACAAGGATGAGCAACGTGCTGCCTTCAAGTCATCCCCAAAACACTTTTGGATATTCAATTCCAACGGTTTTAAATGTTTTCTAAAATATCTGTGCATGGCATGGTTTGTAGTTGTGGCAAACAATCTATGAACAGCTAGCCTGCTTCTGTTTAAATGTAACAAACTCCACCTACCAGCACCTCTAAAGCTCACACAGTCACTCACTCTATCTCTGACATTCATCTATACGACAACAAGTTATACATGGGGTTTGGCAGTCTTTTAAAATAAGCTAAGCATAAGTCTCTCAGCAGCACAAAAGCATAATTCCCCTGAATGTCAAAGCGTTCCTTCTTAAGGTTTGGGAATGACTGTGATGTTTTTAAAGCTTAAAAACACATTTCTTGTAGGAATGTGACATGAATGACAATCCAATGCAATGAAAAGTCACACTCTTATTTTTGCACCTTGATACTAGTCGCAGTAAAGCAGAAGATGGAGCATCTTTCGCTTCAGTCATGTAATGAGATAAATGAACAAATGACAAAACCACGGGATTAGAACTTAATTTCACTGTCTTTTTAAGAGCACATCATTTCCTGTATGGCCACCGAATGTTGGCGTCGGATGTATGCAGCACACCGTGAAGCATAATCATCCAATCTCAATGTGTTTCATAAGTGATCCTCCACCGGTCATCCCCAGTGATGCCGTTTTCAAGGGAGGAAGAGCTACATGGAGGTGATTTTAAGTTGGAGTCTATGTAAATTACAGTCCTCGACCTCTACGGACCTGTAACTCCCATTATACATAATGTACACATCTTGGCCCTGTCCGCCTCTAATGCAAATGACCGTGACAGAAGTTCACTACGTATATGTGCGTACCCTGTATGGTAGCCACAGCCCTCTGAGACTATTATCCCAGAGTGCTGCAGCACTCAGTCATATTTACAGATGAGACGCTAGCAGGCACACCTCATGTTTAAATGCAAATTTCAACCAACCAGAGCACCTTGCAGAAGCCCCAGCAGTTTTGAAATCTCTTAACCCAAGCCTTGCACGCTAATAAAAAAAAAAACAACTCTCAACACGCCGCTGTTTATGTCTTTAGCATATGACGAGCAGGAGCGAAGCAATGTCACATCTAGCTTTTGAACTGCAGGCAGAGAAAGATCTTGAGCTGAAGAAGTTGAGGGAAAGACGGGAGCGGCTGATAAGGGGATAAGCCCCGAGGCTACAGGGTTTAGTACACTAAGTCAGGCTGTGCTGGTGGAGAGATGCAGTGCGATGATAACAACTTGTGTTTATGGCGTGTCACTGCATGGACACATTAGCCGTTACCGTCTGCAGCACTGCCATTCACTGTTATGACTAATCACAGCACACAAGACAGCGGAGAAATCGCAGCGCCCCCGCGTTTGAAGCGAAACAGCTGCCTTGAAAGAAGTGACGGTTGTTTGGGCAGAATGCAAACACCAGCAGGGCTTTAGTGAGGGAAGGATTTGGGAAAAGGCCGGAGGCTGGAACATGTTGAGGCCGCGTGACGCATCGCTGTGGTCTCACATTGTTAGACAATACATTGTCCAAATGATTTCCCCGTGGTGGAAATCTGCCTAATGATCTTTGTCTCTGGTGCTCTAATTCATTTATTATGCTAATAGGAGAAAGCTTTGTCTGATCAGACATCGCATAAACACAAGTGTACTTCAATGTTCACTAATCATGTCGGAGGAGGATTCGAAGGCTCCCAGCAATTCTGCCGAATTATAAGATGATGAAATTTATTCATAAAATTGTCAGATGATGATAAGGGTTTAAAATATCGAATAGGCAGCCTTGGACGTGGATTGCAATCTCCCTCGCCCACAGGCAGTTAATTCCCCCCACGAGCAAATCTGAGAACTCTGAATAAATGCGCGCTAAAGCTTAACATATATAGACGACGTACACTGCATACTGTTTGGCAGTAGAGTGGCATGACCAAAGATAAGTTTCTTTGCTGCTTTAAGCAGTGGACTCGCAGTATATGTGTGTGAGACGTCAAGGTTATAAAGAACAGTGTCCTCCCTGGACCAGCGAGGCTGTCTTTCTCCACACACTGTCACCTTAATCTCCCAAGAATGACCTCAACCTCTGGGGAGGGGGAACTCTTATTGAATATAGTGACCGACCTGGCTGTCATCACTGAGGAGCACTAAACGTTTGGTACATGCTTGTTGAACTGCTTGGAAACTTGGCGGACCGCAAAACCATGAAATGTGTCCAAGCCCTGTGAAGATGTAGGAATGAACGTTGTCTCTTGCTGGCTGAGAGATGATTGTCAGCTGGTTACCATGCCGGCTTTTTGCTCCTGAAGCCTTAATGTTTCTGAGCTATTTTACACTCTTTTTTTTAAATAAACAAATATCAAAGTTATCATGTTGTTGTTGTTGAGATCACCCAATTATTGTGTGCAGTCAGATTTTATTCTTTACACCTCTGTTTTCACACCTGTAATCCGATACCTTCACGATACATATCACATTAGTTGCCATAGAGCTGGCTGGGCTGCCAACTAAATCACATTTGCATCTCATTACACTACTAAAACACATTTTTTAGATTATGTGTTAGTACACACCAGGATGATCTTATCTCCCAGATTTATGCACTATTCAGCCAGATTAGTGATATAATAGTTTGGAGCTTAATCTCTTATTGATAACAGTGCTCATAAATGTTTTTTTTCTGATGGCAGCTTGTCTCTGTTTTTTGATAGCTGACTGTCAATTTCAGTTAATTTTCAGAAGACTGGCAACCTGTGGGGGTTGAATGGTGTGAAACACACTGAGTGCTAGATCTTCTAAATTGATTGTGCATCAGCATCGGTGAGTAATAACGACATAGCATCTGTGAAAATCACCACTGTGCTTGCAAATGGACACTTTAAAGCTGCTTGTATGCTCATTTTGTCTGTTACCGGAGACGGTTAATCAAACATTTTGGCAACAAGATGGAGCGGAGTTTGGATGAGCAATTAGCAACCACCGTAGCTCACTGTGACAGGCTGCCAAACCTCTCAATTAGGGCAAATGTGCCATAAAACATAGTTCTGTTTGAAGGTGCCCTGTGCAGTTTTCTTTCAAATTCAGGGGCAAATTCAAGAAAGGTCAACCTGCTCAAATAAGGCTGAAAGAAACCATGTAATTCTCAAAACACCCGCAAAATGGTGAAATGCACCCCGACTGCTCTGCTAAGTAAATAGCGTCTTGGGGCTCCTGTGCTATCTGCATGTATTTATGGAGGCGTATTTTGGCACAGTGAAAGGAGGGAAGTTAAATGAGCCTGAGACCAATACGAGCCCGGCCTGTAAAAAACTAAATGGTCTGGCCCGAATCGCCTTAGCGTGTTTGGTCCCAACCGGCTTCTCTCATGCTCACTCCACCACTCACAACTGACATTGGCCTCGTGCACATTTAAACTTTCCACATGGATAATTGCAGTCAGAAGCAAAACTTTATGGGCATGTTTGCTCTGCAGAATATCTTTTCTGAATAAGATCCAAGACGGGGAAGGAAAGGAAGCTGTTGCACACGATGTACCATCCAAGGTGCTATCAGCGGCCGCAATCCATTCTTTGTGAATTCTACCATTATAGAGTGTTTCCTCTTCCTTATGTTTCTGTCTTTTGTTTAGGAATGTCTGGACAAGTTTTATATATAGATAGATAGATAGATAGATAGATAGATAGATAGATAGATAGATAGATAGATAGATAGATAGATAGATAGATAGATAGATAGATGTGTTGATTGACAGGACATTATTCTACTGTTCTATTAATCGATTGATCCCTTCAGTAATTTTTGAAGCAAAAATGCTTCTTAGTTGTGAGGATTTGCTGCTTTTCTTTGTCTTATGTGACAATAAACGTGACACAGTGAGAGAGCAGATGTACAGGGTGCAGCCATTTCAAGCCATTTCATTGTCTTACTCTCATTGTGAACATGGTTTACTGTGGCTTACAGCAACGCAGTGTAATGCAGTACCACACTTTCACTTATCACAACTTCACCTCAGAATACTCCTCTGTAAAACTGCTGTTATATGTCTGATGACTTCTGCATCTCCACGAGATCCCCCCTAAGAATGCCGAACAAAGAAAACATGTTCACACTGCTATGAACTGTCGGAAGCGCTTTGGAAAGACCTAGTCGAAAACACAAGCAATAAAAACAAGCCTTTCAGTGTTTCCATTTTTAAATACTCCGATGGGAACGGCTGTAATGCAATTTCCTAGTACTTGGTGTCCCCTGACTGCAACTGCCAGGGCCTCCCTTCAAGTGTGGGCTGCTGCTTTATTGCAATATCAGCATTCTGCTGGGGAGGAGGGAGGGGTTGCTTCTCCAAGTCTGAACCTGGTCATAGATCTCATTGGACATCTACACTGTCTCTTCATTATCTGCTCTCATCCAACATCCCAGCACGGGGGCATGTGTCTGGATGAAAAGGCTTGATTATGTAACTGTCTGAAAGGCTGGCTGTCAGCCTATTTACAGGCCGATGCATCAATCTTCCACTGACTCTGCATCTCCCTAGAATATCTGGTCTTCCAATATACATGACGGATCTACATGCGTGGTCTGCTGGTAAATGTTTTTCATTTTAACTGCCTGCTCTGATCGATCAAGAAATCCAAATAACGAGTCAGTAAACATGCATGGACAAGTGCCAGCGTTTATTCAATCTGTATCTTGACTGATGTGGACATCGCTCTCATTTTCAGTGGGTGGCATGTTTCTTCATCTGCATATTTAGCCAAATGTTTGAAGGCTGAGGGAAACCGCAGCGATGCAAACACACAGACGTCCATCGCTCTCCGGGTGCCGCTCAGATGAATGCAAAACCCAAACCAAACAAAGAGAGTGATTAGCGGATCTGTTTAACCTCAGGGCAGAAGGCTCCCGTTATTAGACCGGAGAGTTTACTTAGCTATGTGCGCTGCCGTCTGCCATCCTCTGCTCCCTCTGCAGCGCGTCCTGACACAGTGCCGCTCAGAGCTAACGGCGCTAATTAGGGAAACCGCCAAGGGATTTTTTTTTCATGTGCCAGTTAATCTGTTAAATCTGTAAACTATAGTCAAGTATGCTGCGCATAAGTACAAGTTTGAGGTATTTGTAGATACCAGAATTAGCTTATTATCAGAGTTGGGACAGGTGGAAAGTCATTGGTCTTTGCACTCAAGTCCAAAGTCAAGTACAAAGTCCAAAAGTCATAATACGCTCTTCACGAAATGTGATGCCATTTTAGCCACAGAGTAATAATATAGTACGATATAGTAAAATTGGTAATTATTTGTTAAAAGATCATAAATAAAATATCAGGGTAATTAAGTGTCAACTTGCTGGGAATGAATAACGTTAGTTGATTCCAAAAATAAAAAAAAGGTAAATAAGTTTGTGATTGGTCCAAGTGAAATCACGAGTCATTGGTGATAAAAGTCCAAGTCAAGGTGCAAGTCTTTTTTTATTTTGTCAAGTTTAAAGTCAATTCAATTTGTGACTCACGTCGGACTCGTGGCCACACCCCTGCTTATGACAGATACAGTACATTGGCCTATCACGGTAAAAACTGTAGAATTGACATTATATATACATTTCTGCTCAGCTTATATTGCATTTCATCAGCAGATTTTATATACACTCTAAAATGTATTGCACCACTCTAGTTGAATTGTGTCCTCCTTTCTATCATCAGCAGGGCTGATATTTATTGCCAAAGGACAAGATTCAGCATCCGCTCCAGCTTAAAATCAGATAGCTGTCGCTTCGAGTGCTTATAGACTTGGTGAGCACATTCTCAAAACCAGTTGTGTATTAAATATTTCCACATCTCACTGTTGTGTGCAGCAGTCAAATAAGAAGTACTTCCTCTGCAACCCTCCTCACTCTCTCTCATTTGCACAGAATTGAATCTCTGAAGGTCAAACAATTATTTCTTTTTGGGAATATGAATTTATTTCTTCCTTTTCTAGTATGTTGCTTTAGTCATCAGTTTGCACCATTAAGTATTGACACAGCAAGATGTCTGTGGAGATACCATCTGATTATGATGATATTGCAATAAGCTTGAGGCTTCACTGCTCTTGGAGCTGCTTGTTTCTCACCAGGCTGCTAGCAGACGTTTACCCTGACATGAGAATCAATGAGGAGTCTCTTTGATGTTGCCGCCAGCAACGTCACAATGTGTTGGATTTTCTTTCTGAATTGATGCTCCTTTTGAGTTGAACAAATGCATGTTCATTGCTGTCATTGAGTGACAATGAAGAACAGATATAGCAAAAAACATGACTTTGTTTGTTATACCCTTTGGGCTGTGAACAAGTGTGTGTGTGTGTGTGTGTGTGTGTGTGTGTGTGTGTGTGTGTGTGTGTGAGAGAGTGTGATCACATCTGCAGATGGAAAAGTATTTACTTGAGATTTATGTTTTGTTTACAACGTCTCAAATAAGTTTGATACAAAAAAAGAGTCAGAGATTGGAATGGACCAGCACTGTTCATCTTCTCCTGAGTGAAAATCACTTCCTTGGTCCTGCTCAGAATGGAAAAAAGATTTGGGCAAAAAGTTCAGGCTGAGGCTTCAGAGAGAAGCATGATTTGAATAACCACTTAGTGAGGACTATATAAACAATGTGACCTAATCTCTACTTGTCTTATTTTATCGTTATTTTGCAAGGTGGCGCCAGAGGAGGCTGTTTTCTTGGCACAGAAAGGAATATAATAGTGGAAACAGTCGCGGTTATGGTCATAGACTGTATTTAAGAAGTGGAAATAGTTACCATGACTTCACCCTTTGGTTTGTGGACAACGGATCTGAAGCCTCGAGTTTAACAATTTCAACCCTCGCAAACTTGTTTTTTTTTGTCGTCGCCATCTTGGTTTTGGGCCGTTGCCATCTTGATATTTGCACTCATTTTTGGGCAACCAAAATGTTACAATTAACTTTCATGAACTAAAAACAAACTGTGAAATGGTAAAAAAAAATTGTAATACAAGACCAGGGACAACTCCACACTGTGGACGCCGTGGTAGCGACCTGTCAATCACAAGGTAGCCACGCCCTAAAGCGTACCCTGCTTTATGGTCTATTTTTCTCTAAATGGGACCATAATGTACTAAATGAACATCATGCTGTATTGAAGAAGACTTGAAACTAGCAATTGAGAGCATAAACTCATGTTTACAATGTTTACTGAGGTAATAAATCAAGTAGGAATTGGATCATTTTCTCATAGACTTCTATACAATCTGACTTATTTTTGTAACCAGAGGAGGCAAAGCAATGCTAGATTGTTTCAGTCGCCGCCTGGGTTAAGTTTATATTTTTTTAATTCCTAAGCATCATGTGACGTACAGTCGTCAGTAAAATAACTCAACTTTTGGTTTGACATGTCTAAAAATGACTAATGGGTTTACGTAGGAGTTAGTTGGAACCCTTTTGCGTCACACAGATGCTAAATGGTTCCTTGTGCGTTGGTATGGAGATGCTTCTAGCTTTGCGAGTCCTTATCGCAGTGGCCTGGCTTTGAGTCCTGCCCAGGGTCCTTTATTGCATTTCATCTCCTCTCTCTCCGTTTGTCTCACTCACTATCTAATAAAGCAGAAATCCCAAAGGAGGAAAAAAAAAGCTTAGCTTTGCACATTACAGCCAATCAAAAAAAATCCAAAGAACCCCTCACAAGGAGATAAGATGAAATTCCACAGCGCTTTGATTAAACAATAATCTTGATGGCAACTGGCTGGACCCTTCTTACAATGCCGTTGGGGATTTTAATCATACATGTCACGGACTGCATCTGAAAGCTCTAGTCAAGAGGTGGAATTGAGGGAATCACAATCACGCCAGTAGCTTCTTTTCAATGTAAAAAAATAAAGGTGAAGTAGCACTTTTTAGTAGAAGAGACTTTTTTTTACAAGAAGTCAAACAGCTGGGAATATATCAACAAAGAATAGCACAGAAATAAAAGGTTGAGCAGACATTAGTCAATGTTATTTGCTCGCTCAATGTCAAATTTCTTTTGTGAATTGGACGTCCTTCTTGAACATACTAATTTGTGGGACATTTCTTGGGTTTCAGGACATCTGAGAGGTTCAATTTCACTGCTCTTGATCACCATAACCCAATTGGAATATTAGGTTAGTATTAGGTTTAGAAGTATTATTACATTTTAGAGGAAGTATGAACTTCAGCGGCTTTTCAAATCAAGCCTATAAAGTCAGATGATAGTGTTTGGTATTGCAGATATTTTTCTTGTCTTGTTGAAATTTGCATATAATGATGGCCAGTATAGACTGTAATATCTATATATATTATATATTGGGACAATGTGGACAGACCCCATGCTTTCTAGTTTCTTGTCTATAATTTAGAGTCTTACTTGTGTGTGCAATAGCGCAGTGTAAATGGGAGAAATTATTCTATTCTATTTCAGACAGACAATTTTACTTTATAATTATGAACAAAAGCCTCAAGGCTGCACATATTCATTGCACAAATTTAACAATGATGGTGAAATATTTAGTCTTTTAGAAAATATTGACATACAACTTTTTCCACAAGCTGTGAGTCATCTCCTAAATCCCTCTGCAAACCATTTTGCAATTCTCTGGGAGGTTCCATCCTACAGTCTACTCTGGATTAATACCCAGTAATTTCCTTGGAATTGATTATTTAACTCTTTTTTTTCTATGTGTGTGTGTGTGTGTGTGTGTGTGTGTGTGTGTGTGTGTGTGTGTGTGTGTGTGTGTGTGTGTGTGTGTGTGTGCTATGTTTTATCTCAGTCCAGCAGAATGGCTCTGCACTGCCACAGAGTGTTTTGCCAGTGAATGGAAATCCTTCAGTGCAGGTGTGGAAAGCAGAGTGGTGAAGAGGCTCCTTCACTTCTGCACTCCGCTGATAACTTTAACATTTGACCACGTATTGTGCTCTGGTCTCATGAAAGCATGCTGCAATGCTTTCCTCCAAACAGATTCACATTTTTGTTCCCGTATGACTTTGAGTTTTAAAAAGGAGAGTAAAGGCTTGTCAAGAAACTAGACGGCGAGCGGGTTCAATAGCTGCACAGACGCGATTAATGAGCATTTCTTATCAGCTATCTGCTTATTTTGTTGCTAAGTCGGTGGCAACTTCAGACAAATTGAACCGCTCACCTGAAGTGGGAAGTGAAGTGAATTACCAACAAGATGCATGTTGCTTTTGGTCAAGTTTTGAAATTATTACTTCAAACAGTCAGCACTTTCTATCTCCCAGATTCAGGTTGTAACAACGGAGCGTTCTGGCTCTCAAATAGTTTTATAATGAATTAGTGAAGCTTGGAAATGAAAACTTCCGCTGTCAGCTGGATGGCAGTCAGACCTGTTCTCGCTGCTGCTCCGAGAAGAAAAAAGATGAAGCGCTTGCATGCTGATTTTGTAACTAGGTTATTGGTCACTCGTTCCCTCCTCCTTGCTCTCACTCTTTCTCCTTCCTCCTCCTCCTCCTCTTCATCTTTAAGTCTGTTAGTGTTTGCTGGATGTCATATTTATGAAGTCCTGTCATGTTTCCAAAAGAAACATGGAAATTACGTTTTCTTTTTTGGAAACATGACATTTTCTTTTTTTTTTTTTTCTCTATACACTCTGACCTTGCCCTTACTCGTTACATACACAATCAATGAACCATTTCCATGAAAGCAACCAACCCCCGTCCTCCGCTCCCCGTCACCAATTCCTGTCTTCACACTGCAGCCATTTTCCGGAGCGATTTCAGGGGATAATAGCAACCACAAATCATCCGCTGGCCAGTGGAGCCAATGAAATTGATGTGCCTTCATTTCAAAACAATGGAGATACCTTATGAGGGGCCTCATGATGTCATAACTTTAGTAGCTGACAGGCCATGCAGGTGTATATTTCGGCCCCAGGATGGGCACAGGGCCAATAAAAACACTGTCGGGACAGCTTAATCAATCGTGGTATCGAGGAAGATGGCAAGGCTGAGGTGTAAGCAGCCAGCAGACATGCTCAATCACATTCTCCGTGCTAAGCAAACTGACAGCTTTTATTTGGGAAACCAGGCATCCTTATCTCCCGAGAGTTGAGTAATGCTTCACTGTCTATCTGTGGAAATCTCTCTGCAATTTCCATTCCAACAAAACAGTCCAAAGAATAAAAAGGGAAACAACCTCAGACAAAAGTTAAATGTATGAACAGCATTTTGGTCGAGCGACTCTTACTATCTACACCAGCGTTTCCCACACTTTGTTTCTGGGGACCCTCTTTTAAAAAAATGTAAAACCATCGCAATCAAAATTGATGATAGGTCTTATGTACAAATCATGAGAAGAGCAGATGTGTGAATTAATGAATGTTCGTAACCATTTCCGCGTCACCATATATTATCTAGGTTTACCATCAGTTTCAAAGATATACGTTGGATAAACAACACAACTTCTTTTTATGCATGTGTTATTGAGAACATATACATATATATATATATATATATATATATATATATATATATGTTCTCACATATATGTATGTGTTAAATACTTTATAACTACCCAATAAAGGCATTTAGGCCGAGTTAACGCGCTTGTTTTTTCCTCTCATTAAAACAAACAGAACGTATGCTAGCCTTACATATTAGATTCAATGTTCTAAATAGGCTTCAATTATCAGAACACAAACGTTCAGGCTGCCTCATGTGGCCCAAAAGTGTACTGCAGATATAAGTGTTGAAAGATTATGGAAGAAATTGGGCAAATGTATTTGGCGACCCCAAAAGAATCTTTGAGAACTGCTGCTGCTCTGCACAATAGAGTCTGACACCAGCAATAGTTGCTTTGGTTTTTGTTGGAGAGATTGCGTAATACATTATTCGTATGGTGAAGTGAAAGGATGCCATAGATCTCGAGAGTTTTTGAGCTGTAAATGAGTGGGATGGGCGTCAGTGGACATGCCATCCTGATTTGAACGCATTGATTGAATTGAAATGAATGAACTGTACTTGTCACTGGGAAAATTCCAGCAATATCCATCAGACACATTGCCGCTTTTAATTAATTCCTCCCACGCCCGTTGACATTTTGCAGAGAGGGTGCATGGGTTAAGCACACCTCCTGTATGAAAAGATTAAAAAGCCACTTGCATGCTAAAAGAATTATGGATGACTGAAGAGCATGGCTTAATTGGAAATTGATTGACTTGGCTGCGTTACACCTGGTCTCATAACATTTCACATCCCTCATGCGTGGGGAGTTTGATGCATTTTTCAATAAGCGGCTGCACAGCAGCAGAATCGTTTCATACTGGTGTCTCTCTGTGGAGAAAGTTGTGTGGATGAAGCCATGTTGCCTCGCCAGATCCAAGCCATCACTTCAAAGACCCTGGGTGGGGATGATCTTTGCATGACGGATGCAGCTTTTCTAGCTGCGAGTGGCGGGAAACGAGCTTCACCTCGTCTCTACGTTTCATGTGCCATAGCATCTGCCCTGCAACCGCTACAAACAAAAAACACACTGGTGTCAAGAAAGCGGAGCGAAATCGTCCCCTCCTCTTCCCAAGATGGATGCCTGGTGTCATTTTGCGGAGCCAATTATTGTGTCTGCTGAATGCAGTATGCGCAAGCTAGGTGATTTTTAAATTCTCTCATTTGACGGGTAAGAATTGGTTAATACTCTATCATGCTTTGCAAGTGTGTTTCAACCCAAGTATAGCAACCAATTCACTCATCGTCAAATCATGCATGTTCACCAAATGTGCAGCATATAAAACTCATTATTTACATAATGAGAATTTGCTCGCATGTTAATTTTTGACACATTTCAGCATTCAACATGTCAGACTCACAATGTTATCTGCAATATGTGTGAGGCAGTCATTTGTGAAATGTGACGTTGCCACCATCGTGCTCACAATTTGCTTTTGTGAAACAGGCCTCTGATGTTTAACCTAATTGTTAGCAGCTGTTTTGGAGTTTTGTTTCTGATTTAAAGACGTTGGGAATTACATATCTACAGTGGATTTCTCCGGTGAGATAATCGCCTAAAGCTGCAGAAAGCTGTTTCCATTGGCAGAAATATTTGAAAGTTTTAAACTTCCACTTCCCAAGATCCCATAATCACAAGTTAGCATACAGCATGCTGATTTATCAACTGTGGCAGATACCGAAGGGTTGAAAGAGGCAGAACCTCCAAGCAGAAACCCCCATGGCTGAATATAGAAGCCACGACAGAAGAGCCTTCAGACAAGTTCTTTTTTTAATGGCTGCCGGTGCTGTCAACTAATTTGGGTTGCATTTCATCAAATGTGCAACATGCAAGCTGCTGTTTGCACAATGTGTTCATTTCCAATTGCAAATTTTGACACTTTTGCTATTTTTTAATGAAGGACAACAAACATACATGTGCATGAGCGTGCAAGGGCTCTACAATCATTCACAATCTGCATGTAAGCAGTGCTCCCAAATGACTTATGTGGACCAGCCCCTGCATAGTGGGTTGGCAAAAAAAACCCAACACCTGGATCGCAGACTGACACCAGGCCTCTCAACACTTCACGGCCCAAAGGAAACCACTGATTCGGCCCAAAAATATGAGTTTATAGACTATAGGCTATTTTTGCGGTAAATACCTTGAACTTGGTGCGGTTGGTCGACTGGGGCATGACAAAATTGTCTATGAAAATGGTACGTAGTGCCATAAAGTTGGAGAAACCTCCTAGTTGAGATTTTAAAAACAACCCTTTCAATAAGAAAATGTAATGGCCTGAAGATTAACATTTAAAGTGCATTTAACGAGTACATGTTGTCCCGTTTGTCTTATTAATTGCCTGCCACACGCTCGATCTACCTTTTCTCCACTCAGGCTCCGACCTGTTGCATTTTCAGCTCTTAGTAAATGTCAGTAAATGTGTTTTAAATTTCGTTTCTTTTATCGTTTTATCTTTTTACATTTAAAAAAAAACCATGGTGGAGCTTTACATTATAGGGATTGCCTCGGGAGAAACATTTCAAACTAATATAGTTTGCAGAACTCAAACAGATTATACATTGAGCTAGGGGAGCATGAGTGGGTTTAGCGGACGGAGACCATCTTTGTGATGGAGGGAAGGCACGCATGGCTGCTCCTCGGGCTCCAGACAGACAGAGGCTGACAGGAGAAACGTGGGGCGACGGCAGACAGAGGAAACTCCTCCACTCCTCCTATGTACGTCAGCCTGGATCACTGGCACAGCAATCCTCAAATGTAAATGCAGCTAAACACAATGGCAGACAGAAAGAAGCACCCACATCTCCATGAGCACAGCACATCTCTGGCTGTCAGATTGTACCGAGGAGGTTCGAGGTCAGAGTGGTAGAGCAAGAGCAGGCAGACAGCTTGTCAATGCTGTTGACAACCAGATGAATGGACCAATACTTTAGGGAGCCACAGCTCTACTTCGCTGTTTATTGACACATCATACTACTGCACTTGGGCATGCCCCAAAATGCCTGTATGGTTTGTTATATATATACTATGGGCATATGTCAACAGCTCAGTTGAACATTCCCTGATGAATATATTTGAATTTCTTTTTTCTCATATATGTAATCTGTCTGCAAAGCATCTCCCAGCTCTCAGTCACAGCCTCGGATCTGTGTGCTGGTCGCTGGGCTCGCTTGGCTCAAGCTGGCACATTCATTTGTCACTGCTGTGTGTCTTGGAGCAGAATCTGATCCCAGAGTCAACATTAACATGGCTTTTCTAGGGCAGCGACTTCATTATTGAGCCTCGGCATGGTGAACCACACCATTACTGCTCTGTAGAGAGAGAGAGAGAGAGAGAGAGAGAGAGAGAGAGAGAGAGAGAGAGAGAGAGAGAGAGAGAGAGAGAGAGAGAGAGAGAGAGAGAGAGAGAGAGAGAGAGCAAACACGGAGCAAGGAGGGGATATGGAAAGATGAGAGGAGCGAGGACATGGGATAAGCAGAATGATGGGGAGAGGGAATGAGGGTGTGTGAAAGAAGGATGGTAGTATTGGGATGGAAAGGAGAAAAGAAGTGACCAAATAAATCACCAGCCAACAGATAATTGGACGAGCTGCTCTCAAGGGACGGCTGCAGCGCCATGAAAAGTGACACCATTACTTGCAATTAAGTCCAAGAGGAGAAATGGGGATTCAGTTCCCTTTGGATTAATTCCAGGAATGTGATACCTGACAAGATGGAGGCCATAATGAATCTGTTGGGCCGCAGGAACTGTTGTCATCATTTAACTTGTATGATGGCGCCTCTATAGGGAGCAAAATGTTTCGATCTGAGAAGCGGAAAACATATCAAATTATAACTGGCGGTAGACCGGGACGTCTAATGACCCAGAGCAGTTGACATGTACAGCCATGACAAAGCTGTACTCTGAGCATGAGTCATTTCTATGACGTTCTGCTGAGCTGTTTCCATAGTTTATGGCGCTTTAGGTGAGGCTTTGTCCTTCTTATCAAGTTCGCTGAATGCTCTTGCTTTGCATGCTGTGGTATGATAGAGAAGTGACCTCAAGGACGAGATGATTGAGTCGGTGTCTTCTGAACAAAAGGTCGTTCGACGCCTCCGTAATTACGCCGAACACAGTCACACTCCCACGGAAGTGTAATTTAAAGATAGGATCGCAGTAGTACAAGGTTTGTGTTCCTCTATCTACAAAAATAAATGTATTTCCTATAAAGACGTTTTTGTCTGAAGGCATAAAACTTTCTTCTTTCACTCAATTAAGATGCAAAGAGAAACTCTTTAAGTGTTTTAAGTACTGCACTGGAACAGAATGTCAAGGTCGCATCACTTATCTACTGTATCACAGTCTCACATTTTTCTTTCTGTAATTTATGGCGTTTCTCCCTTCTTTTTTTTTTTAAAGCAAAAGCGGACAAAGTGTAACGACAGGGAATATGAAGAGGGAGAGAGAAATATAGGATTATATGCGACATGATTCCTCAGGTGTATTCAAACTGATGTTGCAAGTCAAACATTTTCAGCACATTGGGGCAACTCTAAACCTGTTGCCATTACGTTACCTTAATTTGTATCTTATTAGAAATTGCCAGTATTTCATTGAAAACAGACTACACCTTAATCACTCTGATTAGCAAACATACTGTGTGTTTGCCCTTACAATGGATTTTTTTTCACCGTCTGTGTTTTTGTAGCTAACTGTTTGGCCTTTTGAGCACACCTGCCTCTCATAAAGCACTAATTACAGTAGGAGTCTCATTAGGAGACGAGAGAAACACAGCTACTCAGAGGCTCAGCGGAGGATGTGTCGGCTAACAACAAAAAAACAATCTTCAAAGTTGTCGAGTCATGTAGAAACCGGGAACATTTCTGATTCAATAAAGTACTTAAAGTGTGACGAAGCCTAGTGATCAAGACTCAATCCACTTAGATCTCAATCCTTAACAATAAGATGAAACATTGGCCGGATGTGAAATGAATAGTTCACTGTTCCTCCTTTAAGAGTAATTGCTTTTCCAATCCATGCATCTTGGCAAAGTAGTTCTTTAACTTTTAAAAAAAAAAAGACATCCCAGTGCCCAATAGTACTGAGTTGTTTCAACTCAACTCTCTCGAAGCACTGTAGGCTTAGGTCTTCATGATTTCCCTCATAAAAATTAAAACATTTTAAAATATCCTTGACTAACCAAAGTGGACAATGAAGTACACTTGAGCTTTGGCTTTTAGTAGAACGCTAATCAGCCTCAAGTGCCAATTGATACTCCTGTCCCGTCCTCCATTCTAACAGCTTCCAATTATCAGGAAACTGGGGAATGAGACCTCTCTGATTTAGACATGTTGGGCAGTATTGATTGGACTGGAAAAATCTTTATAATTGGACAGACGTGCGATGACCTTGTCTCTTGCACTCCTTTCCTGATTGACAAACAAAGTAGAGACAGCTGTACCCGCATAGCAATCCTCTCTGTTTGATTCAGTCCAGTTGAAAAGTCACAGTTAGTGCCTTAAGCGTCTGTAAAGTGACGTGTGCGGTTGGAGGAATCTGATCAAATTGCTCAGATTTAATGTGCCTACGGGTTTTTTTCCAACTGACACACACTTCTGACCCATGCTTTGTCTTAGCTAGGGTCTATAACTCACGAGCTAACAAAGCCAAGGGTGGTTATCTAGTCATCCTAAATCACATTTGATTGGAAAAATGTATACACACATCTCCCTGTGTTAGATTAGTCATACAAATAAATAAAAAAGCAACTTAACACCAGCTGAAAATCTTGTTTTTGCTGGGCCCTAGTGGTTTAACTGCTCACCGTCCTGAGATGATGTAGAGGTGTACTCCAAGGTGTGTCAGTACACCATGACAACACCATGATTTTAAAAATCATCCGCTGGTTGTGGTCAGAGGTGAAACGGACTCGAAACGTTAAACTACAGCCGTCTGGTATTAAGACCAACCATGATGTCACAGTGTACTGACACACCTCATAGTACACTTCTACATCACTAGAGCAAAGTGAGATGTTAAACCAGTGGAGGTCAGTAAAACCAAGATCTTCAGGGAGTGTTGAGCAACTCTTTAATATCTTTTAAGTAAAGAAAACCAAGGGACTTCCTGTAAATAATGTAAATATTCAAACATGCTATTTGACATTTACTGAGCACAACAATTAGTTCAGCAACAAAGTATAAGAACTTGGAGAAGGTATTTCTTCTTTCACTGTGTCCGAGTTTTTTCACATGATCCCACATGTCTTATCTCTGTTAGACTTTGTTTGTGAGCAGGCTTCAGAAAGGTCCATCACAGAGTGTGAACATAGGGGCTGTGGGTGCCTCACACAGTAAATCTATCCCACAGTCTGTTTGTGCTCCACTGACACAGTGTAGTCTCTGGACTCTGTAGGCAGTCCTGTTCCTGTCAAGTCAAATAACAGTATTTCAGATGGGCTTCACGCTCTGACACGACGAGTCGGCTCAACTGGAGGCCAGGAGAGGTTCAAAAAACATGATCGGGGAAATGCACAGAACTCGACTGTGTGTCCAGTGCAGAATGCAAAGAAGAAGCCCTCCAAGTTCCTCAACACACTCAAGTTCGGAAAAACCTAGAAGTAGTGCCCACTTTCCCTCTCGCTGGCCTTTCTTTCAAATGTCAAATCATTCACCTGGAACGAGTTACACAGACCTTCAGGGATCTTCTTTGAGAATGTCAGGCCAAACTGTGCATCTGTACAAAGCTTTGGATGGAGTACAATGTCCACTGGCCTCTCATAGTGATGCCTGAGGGGAGGAAGTGAGACATCCAGGACTCAGACGACTTGGTCACGCTGCACTTATCAAGCGCACATGTAATCTCAGGCTATGTTTTTTCTGTTAAATAACCCGGTCATGTTTATACTTTAAAGTATCTCATGACCCCTTTTCCTGTGCAACTTGGAATAATAGTGTATGTCTACATACTCCAGTGATTTCCTCTACGGCCCCCTTAAAGCACCGCACAAACAAGACAGTTGTCTTTTCTGAGGGAAAAAAAGGCAGACATTCACTAACTTCCATCAAACCAGAGAGTGGTCTTTACTGCCATTATCTGGGTTTTGTCTCGCGTTTATTTTTAAAAAGACAGAGTGGACAGACCCTATAAATTGAACCGGCTGACCACATAAAAAGGAAACTGCAGTTTACATTGCCGGGGGGCATTAAAGCAAACACAGGACGATACCTGTGGCCGAGAGCTGACACAGAATCCAATAACAATAACAGACAATGAGTGTCACTGGAGTTCAAAATATTGGCTCAGGATGGGATGTACAGCAGCCTCCACTGCCTCAGCTAGTGCTGTATTGTCTATTTACCTTTTGATTTGATCCACAACATCCCGCACCAGGGCGCGTGTTTATCTGTTGAGTGTGTACACAGTATTGAGCTTTGCGTCAAGTCTGTCTCAGAGGCAGCTCTAATCAGCTTTGATTTCAAGGGTTCTTTATCTGGCTTAGAATGTGAAGACACAGTTTAGAAATACTGTACAAACTGCTGAAACTGACCACATTTGTCTGTTACCTGCGCATGGAATACATTTTCTTAACCTTCGAAAAAAAACCTCAAGCTCCTTCAGTAAATGTTTTCTTATCATTCATAACTGTGGCAAAGAGGGGAAGGTCAGAGCTCTTGTGGTTTCAAATAGCCTTCCTTTTATTGGAGTGGAAAGGAATAGAATATCATACCAATGCCCCCATTGAGAGATAACTTTCCTTGTTAAATTAATTTAACGGAAACTCTTGAGTTCCATTGTCACTGAAGGTGTCAGTTCAATGGATTCAGTGTTGGTCTCAGGGGAGCAACAAAGAATTATTACAATTTTAATTACAGAAAGCAATAAAGCGCAAAGTTTACAAGTATCTGTTATCACATTGATGAAGGTGATGCAACATTCATCAACATTGTTTTTTTAAGGTACATTTGCAAAGTGTGAATTGGTGATAATCAAGCACAGCCCTTAGGCCACATCCGAACCTGAGAAAACCTTCCATGTGCTTCTAAAAGGGATATTACACATCATATTTTTTTTTGCAGATACAAATATATCTTCAGGCTTTGGGCAGACGTTAATGCTGAATAATGTGAACACCAATATGGTTATAATCTAATATATATTCAATTTCAAGTTTTGATAGTACTGAAAAAAAGAACTTGCTCAAAAACTCATAAAAACAGCAAAGAAATAAAGAAATTCAAGAAGACAAAGAGTCTGCAGTTATGCTAAGTACGATGGCGAGTCGTCCCAGTTTGTCCGACACTGTCCATGTTTCAAGCTGGGTGTCCCGGTGTTCAACATTCCCTACCAAATTGTTCCGGTTTTCACCTCAATTCAAATAATAATATAGTTGTTTTCGGCGCTTATACATACAGACGTCTATCATGGTCTATCCCATTCACTCATTATTACCTAACCTAAACCTACATGTTTGAATTCAACATACATTTGCTAGTATGTATGCCAATCTATCAATGAGCAGTTGTCAAGGCTGTATCTATGACAGTCGTAATCAAACGGTGAGCTGGCATGCCCAAGAGAGAGTCGGTGTTTTCTAAAGAGCTCTAGGAGGCTTCCTCGTTCCTTCGTGAAGTACCCAGCAAGGAAATTATGGTTCTGGAGACACTGCAAGAGTACATTTTCAGTCGTGCATGGTGAAAATGCTAATATCATGCCTATGGTGCTTGCATAAGCACATACATTAGCGAATGCATGAATGTTTGATAGCCTACACTTAAGGGTCCTGGTTTGGGGATTTGAAAATATGGTCACCATTTACTGTTAATATACTGGTGTTAAGCGGATATAATGCTCACCAGCTTTTTGTGTTAGCATGCTAAAATGTGCTGAATAGCATTAAAGAAGCACAGCTGCGACTAATATGGGAATGTCATTAGCTTTGCAGGTTTTTGGGCAATTTTGTACTCGTTATGATTGATTCGTACCGTGCCGACTATGACTGGAGACAATGTCAAGAACGACCCTCTTGCTTGGCTTCATACTTTATCACCCATGGCTGTAAAGTTAAGAGGATAAGACCGGTGCATGCTCTCCACATACGCGGACCGGCAGCGTTAACAAACTCCTATGCAACTTTACTCGCCAATTGCTACTTGTGTTAAATAACAGTCCAGTTACGTGTTTTGGTTCAGTTGGTTTTCAGAACAGATGCGAACCCGAGTACACATGAACTGAAATCGAGCTGGTTTGAAAGCCTCTTTATGTCATGCAGGAAAGTATTGAGCAAAATACATGTTTGACTTTGGTGATGGAGCTACATGAAACGTTAAAGTATAAAAGGAGACATTCACCCCAAGGAGGGCATGAATGTCCGTATCACATTTTGTCGTGATCCATCCAACAGTTGCGAAGACATGTCACTCAAAACAATGACCATTAACCTCATGGTGGCGCTCGATGAACAGCCATGGGATCGATCCATTATAAGGACTTTAAGGATCTTGTAATCCTATCCAGTATTTGTTGAACTAATTCAGTCTGAACCAAAGTGGTGGAGGGCAGTGATTCATTATTGACGTCAAGTACATGGTGCTTCCATTTGGCCATCATTCTTGTTCATCCGCTCCAGGCAGGCCTGTAATTAGGACAGCAACACTTTCAGGAGTACAGTTTGACTTTTAGTGTCTATTTAAATAGACGTCAGCTGCCAGCAGCTCATTTATTTGCACAAGTGGATAGATTAACGCTTTCTTTTAATGCATTACACATACTGTTGTGTAATCTATATTGTATTATCAAAATGTTCCCCTCTGTTTTATTTGTTCAAATGATTCTGAGCTGCTTTTGTATGAGTACCAGTGGCTTTTGCTTCCCAGAACAAGCAAAACCTCCCGTCAAAAACTAAAAAAGAGCAGTCTTAGACTTTGTAAGCTTTGGATTTTGTCCCCTGAAATACCAAGCGCCCTTTCTGTTGGCTAATTGCTTGTTAGTGCTCCTGGCCCACGAGAAAAAAAAAAGTCGCACAGGGCTACTTCAAATACACCCACACAAGTGGCATCTGCAGCAGCACAGTGAGATATTATGGCGCCCTGTCATGTTGGTGCCATTTACAAGAAGTTGTGACACCAGCCTGAGCTCTTTCCCCTGCTGCTAAAGTTGCAGGAAAAGAAATTAGACGGCAAAAGTCATTTTTACCTACTTTCTTTTTTGTGAATGTGTAGGTGACGTGTGAAACTGGATTCTCCCTCTTTCTTTTGTCTCATGTCTTAAAATCTTCCATCACAGAGGAATTAAGCCTGCCGGCAATTACAATAAGGTCCGACGAGAGCAGGCGGCCACACTGAATGTTTTATGGAGCCAATGATAATGGCAGAGCCAGAGCTTGAAGTAGCTGGCTTTAATGAGGTTCAGAGTAATTAAAAGCAAGAAATGGCTGCCTGACATTATTGCTGGACGAGCAAGACGGAGGAACACCTGAGGCTTTTGCAAGCAGAGAACATTCAACGGGATCTCCAGAGATACTGAGGGCAGAACTACAACTGTTGCTGCTGCAGCTGTCGCATATGAGCTGCTGTTCAGATTTTCACAATGACTGAAATGTATGGTTCTATTATTTTGGCATGAAACAGCTTGATTTAAAATGAAAATGTTTTTCTGTGAAACGGACCAATGAAGGAGATGTTTTATAAAAGCCTGGGTTAGAGGTTTGTGTTTTTTTGCTATTCGTTGCCTCTAAAATACAAGCAAATGTTGATTTTCCTTTTCTGATTGCAATTCAGTATCACCATGACCTGTTAAAAGCAAGGGCACTTAACCCACCTTAAGAATTATTTCCTGATTTTAGAGACAAGAATGCTGTGGTGAGCAACTGCCAGGTCTACAGTTTCTTGTCCATGCAGCTCCTCCGTGCGTAGGCCTACATTATATAAACTGATTTGTAAACGTTGTATGGCACCTCTGTTGAAACATATACATTACTAGGAGAGTAAAAATATATCATGATACAATACATCACATTACAAAATGGTGACAATAATACATCATGGAGGTAAAGCTGGAGTGCATAATCAGTTCTTCGTCTGAAAAGTAAACCAATGCAAAGTGCCTTAAACTTGCATTCTTTCTAATGGCCTTTGATTTCTCTGTTTGGTATAGGAGTCTATGAGAAACCTCAGTAAACATTGTAAACATGAGTTTACGGTCTCAATTGCTCGTTTTAAGTCGTGTTCAATACAGCATGATGTTCATTTTGTAAATGATGTAATAATTATGTATTTAAAGTAAAATGGACGATGAAGCAAGGTATGCTTTAGAGCGTGTCTAACTTGTGATTTACAGCACGCTGCCACAAACACGGCACTGGAAGCCGTCCGCATTTTAGTCTTCGACCTTAAACCCTTTCATAATGTGTTTTCAGTTTCTGAAAGTTTATTGTAACATTTTTGTCGCCTAAAAATATCTCGCAGTGTTTGCTTTGCACTTGTGTCGCATATGGTTGCAAAGAAAAAGATGTCAATGGCCAAAAAACCAAGATGGCGACGGCCAAAATGACAAACTCAAGGCTTCAAAACGGCAGTCCACAAACCAATGGGCAACATCACGGTGACTATTACCACTTGTCATATACAGTCTATGGTGCACTCATATACTCATATTATTAGTAAATTCATTCAAAAGGGATCGAGCTGACCATAAATGTCTCAACAAAACGGAGCTGACGAGGAGAGTGAGCGATGGAAAGTAACATTTGACTATGTCCAATTTTCAAAATAAGGTGCAGACAAAGGGTTATTACTAAATACATATATGGAAATAATATTATTGGAATATATTCACAATAAATATAAAACATGATACATTGATATATTTATTATATATTTGTTGCTCTAAATTAAAACAAAAATATTACTAACATTTTCCCATTTTTGTACATTGAAATAGCTACATTTGTGAATATTTGAGGTGCTATAAAAACACATTGCTGAGTTCAGGACATTTCACATACATGCTGAAAAGCAAACATTTGTACACTTTCAATTTAGAGATCTAGAAGTCTCTTGAAGTCTATGATTAAACTTTGTCCCATGGTCTAGTGTTGAAAAAAGTTTGCAATTGCAATAAGTATGCACCCAAATATGGCGATAGCATCACATCTGGAGATAAGCCTCGTCCCACTGCTAGTGTTGTGTGGATCCGCATTGAGGTGGTCAGATGCATTCTGAATCGCATGAAATGTGGGTTCCACACAGACCACGAACTTCAGGGAGCTGAGGAAATGATTTCATAAGATAGATTTTATGAGCAATTACAAGGTCACTGAATCCATTTGTATGTTGATGAAATATGCTGACACAATGCTGTAAGTAGTGCTTAGTCCATTGATTCCGAGTCTTTTGTTACAAATGCAATTACACTGGTTTGTTTCGTCTAACTCTTTCTGTCTGCTAGATAATGACCTTAAGGAGGAATCTCCCTCCTCCCATCCTGTCCAATCAATGCCACTTCTTGCGGTGGTTTAGTGGCACTTCATATTGTAAAGCCCTGCAATCACTCAGCATCTGATAAGGAGCACAGCTAAAGGCTACGCTAGCCGTTTGTCCCACTAGCTGAAGATACGGCATCAGCATGTGGAAATCTGCATGCTCTGAATCCAGTTTACATTTCGCTGATGAAACCATATGTATGAGTCAAATACATCCTAGCAGTGTTCCCTCTGGCAAAACCTTCATCCATCCAGCTATACAAGCAATTGTACACTGCATGTTCACTGTTATGTAAAACCCCTTCATAGAATCTCATTTCATCTCTTCCACAAAATGTCTACACATTATCGGAGCCAATCTTCTGTTTCTGCTCAATTACACCTTCCTTCAACAGCCAGTCAATGCTGCGCGGACTTCCCGGCTCATCCACACAGAGCAGGAATAAAACATTTTTTGAATTGCGTAAAAATAAAATCAAATAAGTGTGTAATGATAGAAAAAGACAGCGATTAGAACAGGAGCTCAGTTGCACGTAGATGAGCCTACTGCGGTTGAAAGCGTGATAATTAGACATTCCTTTCTGTGTGTGCCAGCTACACAGATCCACTAATGTGCACTGTGCAGCCGCTCTACAACCGAGAAGCTTATGTCCATGGAATGAGGCGCCCCGAGAGCTAAATTTAACTTTTTACAAAAAAGAAACATTGTTTCCACAGCTGCCAAAAACACAGATTCAGAAATAAGTGTGCATTCATTCTAGGTAGGAGCGTTGGCATGAGCCTCCTCCTTCAATCTCTTCTCCTCTCTCCTTGTGAGTGTGACCAAGTTGACCCTGTTGTGTGTGTGTGTGTGTGTGTGTGTGTGTGTGTGTGTGTGTGTGCATACACATTTAGCTATGATAAAGAGCAGTGTTGATTTACATCATCATAATTTGAATATGAAAGGAAACGGCACTCAATTGAGGATCACACTGTTCCATGTCTGGTTTTCACCACAGGGGGCAATAAGCATCACTTTTAGACACAACAATCTGTGGTTGGGTTCTTAAAACAGGGGAATTCGATGACGGATATTGAAATGAATATGCTTCGAACATATGTCACTTTGCTCTTATCTGCATGAACCAACATGCAACTTATCATGCAGAATCGCTGGCCAAGCGTGAAACACTAATCAATGTACGCCATCATTTGCTATCACAGTCAAGCACATTGACACTGCAAGTAGAAATTATGCACAGTCCATAATATCTGCATCTCTAATGTAATATCAATAGAGTTAGTGAAGGGCATTAGAAAAAAAAACAAAAAAAAAGGAAGCCACATGTCTGACCTCGATAAAACCGCAGTGGGCTGGCAGAAATTGAAAAAAAAAAACATGAAATGACTGTTCAGTCACGGTGCATCCAAACCTCATCCATCAACATCAGGATGTCAAAGACGATGATAAGTGGAAAAGGAGAGCAACAAGTCTGCAAAACTTCTGCAAACTTGCACAGATAGAGCAGAGCAGAGCAAACACTTTGGTAACATTGGTGGACTTATGCAGTTTTATTTAACACCTCAATATGTTTGATGAATGAAAAAGGTTGTTAAAGTGCACTCAAATGTAAAATAATACAAATTAAGCAATGGCTAAGGACATGGAAAAGTACTGAGAAGGTTGTAGTTGTAGTGCAGTGAAATAATAAATTTTCTTCTAGTACTGCCATGTTGATACTACTTAAATAATGACTGTTTTAACCCGATAATATCATTTTCTACGATCCACAGGATGATTATAATGTGGTTATGCACTAGAAATGAGCATTCCAAGGTTTTTATTCATATCTAATGAAATGGTTCTTCCCTTCTGTTGTGCTGTAAACGGTTTTGTGATTGTATCGATGAAAACTACATGTTTTTTTGTTGTGGGCTTGCCAATTGTGTTTTATATGGAAAAAAGGTTGTCAAGAATCAAATGGCTCTTCTGTAAAGCCTTTGGTTGTCAGGTGGTGTAGCAGATAGCACCCAGTCATGATCAAGTATCCACCAAAACAAGGCAACATGATCAGAGAACTCACCAAACTAAGTGCAGCAGCTGTAATCAGTTTGACATTAGTTACCCTTTGATACCAAATTCAGATCAGGCTTCTTTTTCCAGATGGATAAACAAGCATTATTCTGCAGACAAACATAATGGAATCCTAAGTCTTCACTTGTTCCCCAGCAGTGCTGTCTCTCGTAGCTGAAGTGATGGCAACTTCCTAACGGACAGAAGCAAAATGCAAATCATCTCCCTTTGTTTGACACTAACTCAGATTCCGAATTGGAGATCTGCATGAATGTGAAAGAACAAACGCAGCATCGACCAACACACCGCGACAATCGCAGACACTAAAGACGACATCGGTGCTTTTTGTTTAGCCGCCATCTCTTCAAATAGAAACAATTACAGCCGGCGACTTCATCACGGCCAAGCCACAGCACTCACACTGCACAACAAAATGTTAAAATGAATATCAAATATCTGCACAGGTTGGTGCTCCAGATGAACTGTATCTGTATTATTATTCAGGATCCTGTTGGAAATATCCACTTAAATCTCCTTTTTAGCCTTGTGTTTTGATGCTTGTAATGGTTTTATGTGAAGCACTTTGAATTGCCTTGTTATTGAAATGTGCTATACAAATAAACTTGCCTTGCCTTACTAACCCCCAGAAAAAATATACAATTCTAAATAATCAGAAATAAACTTTGACTTATCAATAAATACTCAAATATAGGGCAACAAACAGGCTCATATACTTTATTTCTGTCATGGTGCAGAAATAACCGCCAATAGTTTGATTTTCCTTCTCAGGTAAGTGAGAATTACAGCTCTTCTGACGCTGACTCTCGCTCTCTTATTAATGTCAGAGTGAAGTTAAATGACCCAAAACTAGCACCTACCTCCTTTTATCACAAGCACACCTCGTCCCACTGCACTGATTAGTCCAGCCAGACGATAGGAAGAGTAGAGATTTACTCCGCCTTTCATTCACATAGACGTGACTAATTAGAGGTAATTGTCCTCCTGATTAAAAGAATAAGATGGGCAGCCTACACGGGTGGCTATGCAGGAAAAGTGGCACGATAAATCACAGCTTTACCTTTCGAACATCGAGTCCTCCAGTAGATTGTATGGGCAGCAAGTTCAGCGCGTGATTTGGGAGATCCACTCTGCGCGTAAAACATCTCAACTGTAAGACCCACAGTCACACGCTCCCACACAAACCTATCCCGTCCCATGTCTGTTCTCGCCTCGCGCTTTTACGCAATAAGGCTGTGTTGCTGCGACGCGAAATCACCTCGTTTTAAAGAAGGTGTGTCAATCTTAATGGACATAATCTGGTTGTTTTATTGACTTGACCAAACATGAATCATATGGCAGCATAAAAAATGCATGTTTTCCATTCGCCGTGGCGATCAAACGCGCTGAAATCAAGGAGAGGAGACAAGAGAGGATTCGGAATCTCTGCTGTGTGGATGATTAGACGTCTTTTCTTTTTTTTTTTGCAGCACAGATGGAATATCAAAAGAAGAGAACTGCGGAGAAAATAGCTGTTATATGAAGACAGGAATGAAACGACACGGAGGACGCTTTTATCCAAAGCGCAATAGAGTGCCATGGGCGCACACGTTACTGGTAAACCGGTATTTCTTCTGAATAATCATGAAAGAAAACGCTTACAGAAAATCTGTTGAGAAAAATCCAGAGAAAGGAGGGTTTACGGTGCTCATTGCACCGGATATTTGATGAGGCAGCGCGCCATCACCAATGTAGTAACTGGTTGGAAAATTAAACTGCATTATATGACACAATCACTATAGCGTGAATTGATACTGAGACTATTTCTGCTCGGGAAACTTTATGAAATAAACCACGAATAAAGTTCTGCTCTCCTTTCAGTCCACGATGCGCAATATGGCACACACAGGCAGCTGCGGATAGAGCGTAAAACCTTTCGCTGTCCTTGCGCTCATCGTGCAAAGCTTCCCCATTACTAGATGCCGGCTAAATATCGACTAGATATTTACTGTCACCTAGGTTTCTCTGTTGAGTTAAATCTTACTGAAAATAAAGTTACACACTTGTGTCACCTTGGCGGACAAAAGCAACTATCTGTACTCTGTATCACTGTACTGACCAAGTGTCCATATTTCGCCTTTTTACGCGCTGTGGGATCATGATACATGCGTCTACGGTTAAGAGACATAGGTCTCAGGTTCGGTCCCTTCTGTCAGGGTGTCCTTGAGCAAGACACCTAAATGAAACCTGCTCTCCTCTCGCTCAGTCGCTGTAGGAACTAACGCTCCATATCTCTTGGTCTGGGAGAGTCAAATAAACCTGCTTGAGAAATACCGATTCCTTTGGTTTTTTTATCAGAAACGGGCTAGAGTTCATAAAGGGGAAAAAAAGATCACTCAAGTATCGGCTTACCTGCTTTCATGCTGTCATGCTGGTGGCGTCTTTTGGTCCGCTTCATCGCACCGTGGCTGCATGTCCTCAGACATGCTTCTGGAGACAGGCTTTGGAGACGAAACGCGCCTCGGCTGTAAGGGAGACAGTGGGAAGGTGGGGGAGAAGTGTGACAGCGCGCGGGTGTATGTGTGTGTGCGCGTGTGTGAGAGAGAGAGAGAGAGAGAGAGAGAGAGAGAGAGAGAGAGAGAGAGAGAGAGAGAGAGAGAGAGAGAGAGAGAGCCATAAGAAGTAGGCTGGCATTTCGTTGACGATAATGACAGTCGTTATTTGCCTTTTAAATTCGGGGGAAACCAGGCTGAGCGTGTCCAGCAACACGTGATTTTAAATATGAAGTCGCCCAGAGCCTTGCATTGTATTATTCGCCAATACAGCAATTAAACCCCATGTCAGCGGGCTCATATGCCACTCATTTTCATAGGAAATCAACTCATTTCGCCTAAGACTTTTTTTCACATTAATTTAATGCATTTGAGGCTATTTAACTGCGACTCATTCATATTATTTTACTTGGTGGTAGAGAACAAGATTTTGCCTGCAAATTAAGGGACATCGGGGTGATTTCCATTCAGAAAAAAAAGCAGATTTACCCACACTTTCCACTTTCAGCACCGAGGAGAGCGCATATTTGGTAAGGAGAGGGGAAAAAAAAAACGTGCTCCTGTGAAAGATCAGATACATTGGGTATTTAGAGGGCTCACTTTACTCTATGTAACATCATCTTCTCCTGAGCACGCTGCATATACGTCAAACTTAAGTCTCAAAATGTAATATTCATTCTCATGTCCATGGGGAAATCCGTCAGTGGGAGGGAGACACATCAGTTTCTGAATATCTTGGAGCAAGACAAAATAAATCGCTAAACAGTTCCACGTAATTAAATTCTTGAAAGTAATTCTAAATGGATACAATTAAAAGTAGGCAATAATTAGAATAACATTACAATTGATGTATTACATCCCATTTGTTCCTCCTCTTGGTTCCCCCAGTTCATGTCCCCCCACAGGGAGCCTGTTGATCATCAGAACACATGGAGCAGAAGTCCTGCTCTTCATCACTTTGTAAACATTGTCCCTCCTCTCTCTGAAGACAGCTGCTAAAGCCGAATGACTCGTTTTATCATAGCTGACTGGCACTTATTGAGATTTACCCGCTTAACACTTGTATGAAAAGGAGAATTCCTGCCTGATTTATTACAACGTTGCATTTGAGAATAGGGCTGCTGGTATTAAAGGCTTAGTGTGATTTGACATTATTTAGTATTTACTTTTTAAACATGCTACAGAGCCAAGACTGGGAGGGAAAATAAACAGAGGATGGGAATGTTTTACTGACATCTACTGGGGAAATAATCTCAAAAGGCTCTCTTTTTAAGTGTGTGTGTGTGTGTGTGTGTGTGTGTGTGTGTGTGTGTGTGTGTGTGTGTGTGTGTGTGTGTGTAGGTAATTGTGTGTGTGTGTGTGTGTGTACACGCCTACAGGAGGCAAAGTTAAAGCTATAGTTTCATACACAGGCCTCTTCCTCCAGGTCTGCTCACCACGCTGATGGACAGGCAACACCGACTTTATTTTAATGAATATACTGGACCTCCTCCGCCTCTCCTCAGTCCTCAATCTCCCAAAGCTATCGCTCCACATTTCATCCCCGTCACCATTAAGAGTTTTATGTGATTTCAAATTTGGGAAGAAAAAAAAAAAATGAAGCCATTAGGCACAGTTTGAATGGTGCCATCCTGAACCTTAGCTGTCAATTAAAATGCATCATGTTGCAGTGGTTTGTGAAACACATACTGTACTTGAATTATTTAACAATGTGGCTCTTGTAGCAACTGAGAAGTATAAATTGGGTACGCTGAGCTTGCATATTAAGCAGGAGGGTTCTGAGGAGAAAATAACGGTAAGATGCAGAGGGAAAGCATTTTTTCATCTGGTGACAGATGTCAGACACAGTTTTACATATTTTAACTTTCAGAGAATGCACTAACGGCCCATGTAAATGCTCCAGGTCGGGCGATACGGTATTAGCAGTACAATGAGACTTGCCCGTTCTCATTACTAAATCCCATCTGATGGCCAGAGCAAACAAACAATGTTGGGTGACAGTCAAAACACCCACCGCATTGCTACAGTTATTCCTGTTCACAATACACATGACTCACAGTGCACAACATGCTGCTCGCATGAGTCCGCGTCGCTGTGAACGGGCACATACTGTGCATGGCTATGGGCGGACCACACGTTGCACACAGTATGCACCTGTCTCCAACTGATAAACAGGAGAGCCTCAAAGGCCGGCTGGAGTGCACTGCAATTAGTTGAGCTAAATCAGTTTTTAATGGACTCGCTATTGGCAAAAATACAAGAGACATGCTGAACGACGAGTCGTCTGAAGCGCCACCCTGTGAATGGCGAACGTGTGAAAGTGCATATGAAAGAATGACTGGTAATGTATTTTTCTTTAATGGCAGCAGAGAGCTGCCAAGGCTGCAGCGTGCTTCTGTTTCACCTGTCGAAGCCGTAATCTTTTGTGTGTTCAGTTGAAAAAGCATGTCTCAAAAGAAGACCACTATGGAACTAAGCTCTTGGGCTTTATTATGGTTCATCCTTTTTGATAAATGTTGTACAAAGATATGATGCCTCCTGGTGAGGCAGTATGTATAGATTATAAACATTTCAATTCAATTTAACCTTATTTTTCACCCACAAATCTCTTTAACAAGGGTGTTCTGGCCAAGACAGCGGCATAAAAGTTTCACAAAAAAGCACAAACAACAGATCTAAAACAAAACAGCAAAAAGTTAAACAACATGAGAAATTCTACAAAACAACAGACTCAAGACAAATGGCAACAATGAAGTGACCCTGCGTTAAGTCCCGCCCCTCGAACGCAGACTTGCCAATCATAGCGTAGCATCGGCCAGCCTCGGCCAGGGTCTGATGGCTAACCGGCTCTGCTTTGTAGACTCTCATGCAATCGTTGCAGATTTTCTTCATTTTCAGGCTGACAACAACAACAACAACAACAACAAAACAAAAAAGGATGAATAATAATAACATCCTATAGTCACTGTGAATTACATTTGTGTTATGTGGGGACTTTGATTCAATGTATTTGTGATACATGCAGACGTTTAATGTACGGGAACATCATTTTAAGGAGGCCAGGCTGTTACTAGGCCCTGTTTCCCCACATTAACATCATTTTTTTTGTGTCTTACTAATAATGAATTCTGTCCAATGTTTCAGTTTATTTGATCACTTATCAATGGGGTTATATAAACCACACACACTTCCTTGTTGTTGTTGTTTATAGGATTTTGACGTGGTGAAAGGGGTTCACTCTGGGATGTTGATGTAAATCAGCTGCTCAATCAGGGACAGTGCTAACAGGTGTGTCTCATTAGGTCTTCTTAGCAGGGCGGGGCTGGAGCCTGTTGAGATGTAGAAAGATAAGCGAGATCGTTCTGCAGGAAATTACATACATTACATTACAGTCTTTTAGCAGACGCTGTTATCCAAAGCGACTTACAGTTCAGTGTCTATCTACACACCTTGCTCAAGGACACATTGACATGAGAGTAGTAGAGCAGGAGCCGGGGATAGAACCGTCGACCCTCCGATTGAAAGGCGGCCCTGCTCTCCACTTAGCCACGGTCACCCAATTGCATTCTTTTACTTCTTTTGGTGCGCTCGTTGATGTGTATGGTGCCCATGGATAAATTGTAATGTCAGCAATAACTCAGAAATCTTACATTCAAGTTTTGCTAATTCTTTTTTTTTGACGATCTTTTGCTCTCTTACCTGGGCAGGTTCCAGTTAAGCGAGGCAGAGAATGTAAAATTCCATTCAGCGGAGTACGGGGGAGGAAGTAGGTGGCTGTTCTTTTGGCTTAAGTTTAAATTAGTTTTATTAAATGTCAGTACATTTTTTTGTTCATGAATCCCACCTTTTTTTGCACAAACTCCAGATAGAGATTACTCTGCCATATCTGTACATTGCAACAGTTGTTTGCTGTTATATTAATGCTCTGAACGTCTATATAAGAACAATCTATAGAATGATATAGAATATAATGTCTATTGCTTCTTTTCTCCTCACAAAGTTGTTACAGTCAAAGACCTGATTCCGATCCATTCTCTTTGTTTAACTACTTCAAGTACTCTGCAGTCAGTAGGATCTGTGTTAACAGAGTGCGTATTGATCATTGGATAGTCCATCAATGCGAACAGCTGTCAAGAGACTTTGACTTGCTGTTGAAAAACCTGAAGAACCACTTTATTAAACAGAAGGATGGAATAATCCCCTTGGTGTCCTAAATCAACTCTCTACCATGGATTTCTTTTTAAAGACTTCTGGAACTCTCCAAGCTGGGGAGCGTGGAGCAGATGTATGAAGGTTCATCCTGTAAGCACTTGATAAAAATAAGAGAGACAAAGGTGAGGATAGTCCTGGTAAATTTGGGAAATTGAATGTTGGGATATTGCGTTTGAAGATAAGGCCAAATTTAAAAATGTGAAGTTAAGAATGAAAATGACCAAATGAACAAACAACCTATACTTTCAAATTCAAATATAAAATCTGTTATCCAAATTAGATTCTAGAGGTTCAACTGGGTTCTGACCACAGCATGATCCAATGATCCACAGCAGGCCACCAGATCATTCTGCCCCTGTGTATGTAACAGCTTCCTTGACATTGGACCTCAACAAATACAATAAGTTGTATAACACGTAACTCTTCGCCATTCTACCATCAACACACATGATCCCAAAATCTAGGCTGTGTCGTGCTATCAGGTAAATGAGCTGGACTAGAACCAGTTTCTCTTAATCAGGCTTGGCAAATCACTGGCAAGCTGGGCCCACAATCCCTCTCAGGGACACCAGAACAAAAGACACAAGCAGAAGAGAAAGCAGGCAGCAGAAGAAATACAATATGCACGGATCAATAGAGAGCCTGGGGATGGTGAATTTACCTGCAATCCAGGGGACGGGCCAAACAACTGTCACAACAATTTGACGTGCGGTACAATGAAGCACGCTCACGAAACAGCGACGAAACACGATGCTTTTATTTTTGGTTTGTTTTCAAAAATTAGACGTTGTTGCTCCATCTCAGTCTTTTCCACCTGCACGCTAATTTTCCTTGTACTCTTGTTTACAGTTTGGAACGATTACGAGTGAAAGGACTGGTTTGTATGCGTCAGCGTTTTGAAGTATGTTTCACTAGAGTCTGGTGACCTGCCTGCTGCTCTCTGTGTTTTGCCGAGCCATCAGTCTTTGTATTTGGCAGTGCCATTAGCATGATAAATCCACCGCTTCAGCATTATCCAACCCACTGTTGGACACACGCTGGATGGAAATTATCTGTATTTATGAATGTGAAAGGTGTCACCCAAACATATGCATCCGATTCTGGAGCTCCCGCAAGCGCCACAGAGCTTTTTAGCCATGTTTAGCTAATTTGTTTGTGTTTTTTCGTCTAAACATATTCCATTTAGTATGCAGCTATTTCAGTTGAAAAGCACCAAATGACAAAGCTAGCATCTAGCTTTAAAAGAATGCCGTTCGTGCCGTTCACACGCAAAGCCGGTTGAGCATCGGCAGAGTTTCACTTTGGGAGCGTTATGTGACCAGGCATTATCAATCCATTTGATGAGGGCTGCTTCAACAACAGGTGCTTTCCCCGTGCCCATTCGTTTTTCATTGAGAGAAAATTAAAATGATTTACAATCAGGATTTCAATGCGTAAGCAGCACCAGCCTCCACCAGCTGGAAAGCAGACGGGTTACCAAGGGGCAGAGTATCAAGGGAGTAAAGTGAAATAACAAAAAAAATGCAATTTAAGTAACCATAAGCAAATTATTTAAACAGCATTCATATAGAAATGATTCTTTCCTGAGCTTTTTGATCCATATAAGTGTGTTTATACTGTAGCTGTACTGGTTTACACTGGAATATTCAAAACCATTTGTTAATTTGTGTATAATCACCTGAAACTAAGACTTTTTGAACAAAACAAAAAGTCCTTATGTAGTTCTACATAAGGAGCGGGGTCCTCTTCACGGAGTCCACCATGTTGCACCGGCATGTTCCTACAGCAACCCAGAAAGGACAAACCAAACACTGGTTCTAGCGAGAACCCTTTTTGTCTTTACATTACTTGAAGGTGACCGTAGTTCTCGAACGCACTTGTGAAACTGTGGTAATGTGAGTCGCAGAGCACAAAACCTTGCTACTACCAGCCACTGTCTTTTGCTCCTCAAGCAGTGTAATTATGGTATGGATGGACTCTGAGCGAGGTGAACGGCGCTACGGCGCTGCGGTATTATACTCTGCGGCTTTCGTTGCCGCAGTCTTGGAGAGATCTGCAACTACACCGCCAGATGCCACTAAAAATCCTTCACACTGTTCCTTTAATTCCGTTATCGATGATGCTTCAGGAGTCCATCCGGTCTATCCTCAGAAACAGCAGCCATCTTTCTCGGAGTGTTTGCTTTTGTGTCACATGGAGCAGATACCTGCTGCCTTCCAGGAAGTTGCCAGTGTGAAGGAAAGGCCTTCAGTATCATATTAATAGCTGAATAGCAGCAGAAAAACAGAGCTGTGTTCTGCCTGATTATAACATTAATGCCACAATCTGGTTGAAAAATCTGCATTAACGTGTTCGAATAAAGCTATTGTTGCTTTTACAACAATTACCTAAATTACACATATTACCAAACTAATTGGTTCATGCAGCTAAAACAGCATTTGCCACCTCAGGAACCCATTTTATGAAATTGAAAACTGTCAAATAGAAATTATCGAAAAGTATTAAACCCACCAAACAGATTGAGTTTGAAGTTTCAACTCTTTAAGCGAACACGGGATAATTAATAAGCATTGTTTAGGTGTCTGGAAGTTGGCAAGTATGCTGATTAACCATATCTATTGTTACTTTCAATGATTATTGAAACACTTTCAAATTGTGAGTTTGGCGGCTGAACTTTATAAGCAAAATCCTGTGGGGTTGAGGAGTGACGACCTTGCGTAATGTGACGTCACAGGAGGCCTACTAAATGCACCGACTCCACGGATACCAAATCTCTGTCATAACTGAATTGAAAAGATGTCAGCCCTTAGCTTTGACTTGAAGCCGTCTGCCCACCTTTCACTTAGGCCATGCCAGGAAGATCAAATTAAGTCACTTGCATCTAATGGGAGACTAAATCGTTGGATGCAGTGAAGAGAATAAGACAGATTTTATTTCTAAATGGACATATTTTCCGGTTGACATTTCGCATCAGTTCCATGTAGCAACATGTGAAAGCATAAGCACTCTGAATCCACAACGTTGTGCACCTATTAATGGTCAGCGAAGCGGATATTAATCTGTAAATATTGATTGAGCTGTCTAGTATTTTAGAATGAATTTACCCTTCAAGCCCAAATTTTCTCTCCATATAAAGAGACAGAATAAGGGAGCGAAGAGGCTTATCTATCGTGCCTGGGGTTAATTGCCCTCGATCCAGGATCCTCTTTTGAATGTTTCCACGTCTTCAAATGAGTTCATTAGCAATTCTTTGCAATCCTTTTATAGTGTCTTAATTGAGGGTAATTAAGTGAAGTGATGGTATTAGTGGATTGGTGGACAAAGCATCAAAACCCCTGCTAGGGGTGTAGCATACATGAATATGTCATTAATGGTGACACTCAAGAATAAACCCTGCAACCTCTTATTGTGCTAAAGCTTTAGATGAGCAATGTGCTCATTTGCCTGAAACGTTTTTTTGTTATTTAGATAAGTGGGATAATTGGAGTAGACATGAATGCTGTAGAGCGCAGATGTGCAATAGAGCCGTGCAGACCTGCAGGGTTTGACCCTCTGTGTCACGCCTCAGGGACCCAGACCTCTCCACGGTGACACAGATTAAAATAAAGGGTTGCATTAACACTGGCATGTTCATGTTTTGGTGTTAAAGGGTCAATTCACTCACACTTTCTCACTTACCTTTTGTGGTATCCAGCCAAGTCTCTTGAAGGCCTTTAGGGTTCTACTAATCAGGAGCTAAAGACACACAGTGAAGAAGGCAGAGTCTGAAATGTTCAGGTGTGTACTGAACTGTTGCTAATGAGGTGATGAAGAAGTGAAATGGAAAAAGAAAATTTCAGTGCTCGCCCCGTATGTGAATTCAAAAGTTTTAAGTTCTGAGATATCCATCCTAGAGTTTTTTCAAATTTTTCTTAAATGAAAAGTTCCACTGAAAACTTCTAAAAGCACTTTGTTTCTGGAAAGAGGCAGTGCAGATTTTTTTTTACATTTTCAATGCTATGAGCACCATAAATGTCATCCCATGACTCTTTTTTTTGCTGCTACAGTCCCAATGTTTACAGAGGAAGGTTGTTGGATGGGCCAACACATGTAGCTGTTTGCTTCCTGTTTCCTTCTGACAGTCGATGTTGGTTTCTTTTGAGCGTGGCCACTATTGTTCCCTGACCATGTGTTTATACTTCACCCTATATACCAGGATCTTCCACTTAACGGTGGCTGTGACTAGTTATATCGATGCAACGGTAAATTCAAACAGTTTTGGAAGGCTCTGATGAATCATGTCAACCTGCCATAAGGGCGGTCAAATGACAGAATCACATATGTTTACGGTCAAATGACAAAGCCCTCTAGCAGCTGTAGAAATTATGACGGGAGCAAAGGAGAAAGTAAGGTTGTCATAGAGCAACAAAGTTGGACTTGGACTAATCCTTGGAGGCTGCTGTTCTCTTCCTGTTTCCTATAGATTACCAAACGTGTACCACTGTATATTTGCAAAGACAAATTACTACCATTGTAACAGGAACAATGTTTTGGATGATTGTCATTTTTAGACCAGATTTTGCCGAAAGAAAAGTGATCAACAAATATGAGCATTCATCATCAAAGCACATTTAGTACATTTATTAGTGACCTTTCAGTTCGTTAATCTGCATCACATGAATGGATGTGGTCAGTCAACCTTTACCTGGAGGTTGTCCAACCCTCACCTCACTATTACAATAAAGCAGGAAGAAAAGAACTGTACTTGTCTCAGCTACACAGACTGTTGTTTTGGCTTTGCTCCGGTACTGACCTGTTGAGGGTACTCGACTCCTTTTTATACGGGGCTTCCACCTGTGACTGCCTTGAAGGGAATGTAAGCGGACACTGCATTTGTGTTTGTGCAGAGGTTATTGTAGCCTGTAAATACCTCCCCGACAGCAAAAGCTCTGCACTGCAGTGACTCACCGAGACAGTAGTTTTGATTTAAAAATGCACCATAAGAGGCAATTTGGCCTTTTGCTACTCCGAGCTGAGAGACAAATACTCAGATTACATATTTAAAATCTGTCCAATTCAGGCAGGTGTTGTGCCCATAATGGAAACTCTGCCTTTGCAAGCAGACAGGGGGTATTTAAAAGTTAAATCTTTGCGTGTTTCTTCTCTGAGTTTTATTCCCCCCCCCCCCCCCCCCCCCCCCGTCCTCGCCTGTCTTTTAAATTGTCTCCTTTTTAGATAAGGCTGTGCTACTTCATACGGAGACAACTAAAAATTACAACAACTACCCCCAAGAAGTGCAATCGCCAAAAAAGCAAGGCCCACCGGGAGCTGTGTGCGTGTGTGTGTGTGTGTGTGATGGTGACAAGAACATCGTCTAATTATCAGTTAGAGATGATTAGAGCAAAAGCAAACACTCTGTGACAACGCTGTAACACCATCAGAATGGAAAATTGCTCCAAAACTTTATGCACAGAGATTGTGTTCATGCAAAGTGTGTGCAAGCAGCAGCTGGAGCTGTTTTTGAAAAGTTTCTGTCACTGAATTATTAACTGAATAGACAACTAATAGGAACCTATCTGAGAAAAACTTTTTTTCTGCCCGAGCAGATGTGCATACAGTTGTATTTGCTCCTGGTGTGTCATTAAGTTACAATGCCCAAATTCAGAGTGATTTCTTGGGAAATGACAGACAGATAGCGTGAGTCATAAAAATGCAAATGCTTCTTTTATGGGATTTTTTTTCTTCATTTCTGTCTATACACTGTCTCATATTATGCAGACAACAACAGGCTGGAAATTGGAACGGTGCAGCACATCGTCAAATGGCCTGTGCATATAGCTGGCGTTCGCAAAACCAAACTTGACTTGGCACAAATGTTCTCATTCTTGTAATCAAATCTGACCCGCGATGAGCTCCACCAGTCGAGGTAACCGCACACAATGAGGTAGAGAGAGGCGGTTTGAGAAGGTGGTCTACTTTAATGGTGCAAATTATGAAGCGCTGCAGAGTAAACTGGTGCTAGATCAAAGATTCTCAGCCAAGCGTGGCTCCCTTTGTCTCTAAATAATAAGAAATTGATTATGCCAAGTGGAGCAAGACAGCGCAAAAGGAAATTGGAAAGTATTGCTGTGGAAAAGGGGGGATGTGCTTAGCCAACGTTGATTTCAGGCACAGGAGTATGAACCCTGTGGTGATGGTGGATCCATGATGATCCAAGTCTTAAAATATGAACGTTTTCTTTAATTTTTTAAAAGCTTTTCTTTTTTCTTTTAAAAGAGGATCTTGGGTTGTGGATCAATGGGACGGACAAAAGAAGTTAATGGAGTTTGGTGGGTCAATATGCGTTTGCACTTGATTCATTACCCCAGTAAACATTGTAAACATGAGTTCATGGTCTCAATTGCATGATGCTCATTTAGTAAATGATGGTCTCATTTAGTGTAAAATAGACAATAAAGCAGTCATGGCGTGGTTACCTTGTGATTGGCAAGTTGTTACCACGGCGGCACAACCACGGGGTTCTTAAGTGTTCAGTAATGCTAAAAGAGTCTAATGGTGGAGATACACCAAGTCCCTTGTCATATGTGAAAGTAACGGATCTTATTGATTTTGAGATCTGGCCGCTCGTTGCATAATCGCTGATTGACCATTCGCCGTATCTGACTTTGCATAATCGTGACTCAACCTCAACTTCGTGCAGGAGAGGTCTGTCAATCGCAAGTCAGCAATCATTGAAGTACTATTCCCCAGAGCAATAATCACTGAAAATAATTAGTAGCGGCCAACATTGCCAACGTGGTTGTCAATGTGCGGAAACAAAATATCTCTATACCACTCTAGTAACTGCAGTGGTGGCGAGGCGAAACAACGTTGTATTCATCTGTGCATGAACTCCTGTCCTCTTTTTTGTCTTGCTTCCAGTGTTGAGAACACCGTTTTTATGTCCGTGGTGAAGTTCAGCAATATGGACAATGGCAGTGTAATTCAAAATTGTCTGTTGAGAAGTGCTGGTGGCTGGCATTGAGTTTAAATCACTTGCTGTGATGAGGGTAATAAGAACACCACCAGAGGAAGAACGAGAGATGGGAGCGCCTTTTTTTTTTTACACTAATTACACTGTAAATTTGAGTGGTACATTAAGTATCGCCAACCAAATCTAAAGGGAAATTATGCGGTGCAATTAATTAGTAATCAGGGAGATGGTCAAGCTCTATATCTTACATTCATGGGTAGATTTTAATTCTATTGGATTTGGTTATTACTACCGGGAGGGTTTAATAGTGGAGGGGGGTCAGCAGTCCTGTCTTGTCTCCTGGAGCACTAAGTGGGTTTACACAATAGCATTGGTAATGAGGAGGCCGCAAAAAAGCTCACAACTTCTATTGCAAAAGTAAACATACCCCCTTTTTAGAGTGGTTAACATGATACAGTGAGTGCCAATCTTTATTTTGTTCAAACGTGACAGGATTTTAAATTCTCCCTGCTGAGTGTTTTACTCCCATGTATGACTTCAGATTTCCCATTAGTCCGCAGAGAGTGGATCCTATTTGTTACGCCTATGAATAAGTTTGCAGAGGATGTGTGAAAAAAAAAAAAAAAAAAATTGCCCATGATTACAATCTCGCCGGGACGTGGAAGGTGCGCTGTAGGAGTCTATCGATGCTCTTTCACAGCTCATCAGAAGTCCCTGCAAGAGAAAAAGAGGAGAGGCAGGAGTGTAGAGTGCTGACTGGCAAACAGCCAAAACACTGACTGTGACTGAGGAAAAAAATAAAAAAATCTACTTTTATTTTTGGCAGACCGGAGGGATGAAGCAGTTGGATGACACTGGCAATGACTGGAAGTGAAAAGAGAGCTGTAGTGATGATGTGAATATTAACATTTATATGTGAGTATAATGATCAAAAATGCAATTTTATGAATTTAACCGCATGTGTGGAAAACGTAAGCCTTTTTACTCTCCGTCTCAATCCAGACACTTTAAACTCTTTTTTCCCCCAATATAAATCAGCAGGACTGAAACACCTCTGCAATAACAAAACTCTAGTGCAATTTGAAATGTAACACTTTAGGTGTTACTTTTGTCAAACCGGTTAGGAAGAAAATGATGCATTTGAAGAGAGAGGCTCGGTGTGAAGTGACAGCTCTGATGGGCTTTCTGAGACATAAAGAGGGGATAAAAGTTTTTATTGTCTCACAAGTGAACACTGAGTCCCACGTGTCACCGGGACGGCATCATCTCAAACGCTTCTGACGATTATCACTCATCATTCTACAAACTGGGTTGCCAAGACTTAACAACACAAAAGTTTGCGTGGAAGAGCTAATCATCTACCCACAGTGGATCTGATGTGCGTAATCACACTTTAACAAGGCACGTCACTTAAATCAGACCCTGCAGATGGAAAACATACCTGCCGCCTTCACAAAGCTCTAAATGGAGGGGGTTAATCAGCTAACGGAGAGCGTCACACAGGCAAGCTGCTGTAGATGACAAATGTTGGAAGGAAGAAAAGTAAAACATTGTTAGCGTTCCTTATTGCCAGTGCTGTCGTCAAACTTTTGTCTGTGAAGATTCTCAGTCATTCAGGTCAAAATATATCTAAAAGTGAGTCAAAATAACCAGCTGACAGCCACGTGATTGGTTGACTCTTCACTGCGTCATTGGAGCACTGAAAACCAGTTGAGGCCAGCTCAACTTTGATTTGTAAACACCCATCATTCAGCACTAAGTATTGGGCCTTTTCTGTTTCACGTCAGCGGCTTCCATTGAAAGTGACTCATGGCGCGTTGTTGTGTTGCTCGTAGTGTGAACGCAGCATAATGGCATGTAGCCGAGCTCGCGGCTGTAAGACTTTTATTGTCACCGATGAGGAAACCAAACTGTTAGATAAAAAAAAAAAAAAAAAACTACGTATTGAGCGTGATAATGGGGCTGGATGAAAAGTCAGGTGATGATCAAAGTTCACAAAGACCATGAATGTACGTAAAAAAAAAAAAAAAAAATGTAATCCACAGCATCCATTAAACAGTTGAGATCATTCACAAATGTCCACCTTATGGTGGCGCAAAAGAAGTGAAGGGATCACCAAGGTCAGCAATCCATCCAATAGCTGTTGAGATATTTCAGCCTGGACCAAAGTGGTAAACTTATTAAAGTAGTCTGTAATGCTCATGAAGCTGTCCTATCGCTATTTGAATACACGCTGATGTGGGTTATGCGGCACTGGCGGTTTGAAAAGTCTCAATGCACATTTTTGATAATTTTTCTTTTCCCAATATAAAAACATGTTACCTTTTCACCGCAGACATTTTGATGTGTCATCGTAGGAAAACTCAAGTGTTATTAATAACAATGGCTCCATTCCGTTCACGTATCCCTGTAAACAGTGTGACAAAGAACCAGCATGACACAATACCAGGACCCTGAAACCGAAGCAGCTGAATGGAATTCAGCCATCAATGACTTCAAAATTTACACTTCAAAATCTCTCAATTGGAGCGCCTTATAACGGACAAATATCCAAGCTGACCAGAGCTGCGGTTTCGTATGAAGGAGTTTAACTGCTCCCTTTCAAGCCCCCAGCGGATAACTAATGACTATACCCCACTTAGGCAGACAAGTCAGGTGCTGAGAGAGATAGATGTTGAAAGAAAACAGCTGCACGTCCAACCGGCCATTTTGAGGAAGTTACTGTTGATTGTGAAAGAAATCATGAATATTTAAAGCAATTATAATGAGATGCTTACTTTTGTGAGGCACTTAATGGTCTGTAAGTTATATATGAGCGGTCAAAAGGTTGAAGCCAATGCGAGCGCTCGAGAGAAAGTCGTAACTCTCGTAGCAAGTTAATTGGTAGCGAGATGTCTCTTGGTACGTTTTCAGAACTTGCACTTCCTCTTTTCCTTTTTCCTTTCTGTCAGCAATGTCTTCTGGCAGGGGTTTTTCCACCCTTCCTCCTCCTCCTCCTCCTTTGTTTCATGCCCTTTCCCAGTTTATTGCTTTCTTCTTCTTCTCCTTCATGTCTTGGTCACCTGTAATCAAGGGTGTTTATATTGAACCGTGCAGTGTGAAACCGAAACAACTCCTGTTGTCATAAAAACAGGAACATTGGCTCTTAATGAGCTTGTGTAGAACCTGCCCCCATATATCAAAGTTTAAAATGGTTGTAAACATATACAAGTTTTTTTTTTTTTTTTTTTTTGCTCTGGGACCGGTGAGAGAGATAACAAGACATACCGACTTTGTGCTTACTCTGCAAACTGCTCAAAGAGGAAAAAGTCGAGCCAGTCAATACTTGAGACAGTTGGAAGAGGTAACAGAGATCGATCAAGTGCACACTTGTATTGGCGCAGTAAAAGAGTGGACATTTCTGAAAGCATGCTGAGACGCTTCTCAGACCCAGACAGGTCAATATTGTCTCTTGAATGCATGTTTTCTGCCATGTAGGTCAGCATTCATTATTCATTTTTTTTTTTTAAAAAAGGGAAAAAGTGGACGTGGCTGTTTGGTTATAGGTGCATTCTCATTTCATCATTCATTCATTTTCAAGTAAACTGTTTTAAAAAAAAAAACTGAGCTCCAGAAATAAAGCCTCTGTGTTCATCCAGTAAAGCAGTTCTTTTAAGTAAATGCTTCACAGCTGAGTTTGTTCTATATATGTCTTTACTATGTTTTGGCTCCACAGTGAAATTCAATTTAGATAACAGGGCAGTTCCAGATTTCTTGCTTTAACACTGTTCTGCTAGTTTACCAGTGCTGGTGCTGGTAAACACATGTCAGAGTAGAATATGCACCAGCTGCTGCTCAGCTTAAAACAAACCATTCACGTCCACCAGTTATAGTGTATGTGCTTCATAAAACAGCATATCAATGCACAGACCCTCAACCCTACGTATTTTACCCTGCGGCTGACTCATTGAGCCGCATGTTGATTCTCACAATGTGTGGAACTACACTGCAGTTCATTTGAATTCAATCTAGGGAGCCTGTTGAGTAACTTCAGTTAGATGCAGCGGGTCCACCTGGATGTTGTTAACGTCTTTGAATCAATTGGCTTGTTCCTGTTCAATAACCAACAAGCCAGATGATTGTCTTTTTCTCTCTCTTTAGCCGAAGACACAAAGCTTTACTGTTTGTCACTTTGCATGTTCTCAGCTTTCTATCTCACATGCTGTTTCTAAGTCCCGAAAACCATTAATATGAGTATTTTCACCATTTAAAAAAAAAAAAAAGGCATTGGATTGTAAAATAATTCAACACGTTTTGTGTAACCAGTAGATTGTTATGTCCCTCTGTTAGATGAGGTGTTAAGGCGTGAAAGCTCATCGCTGTCTATATTTCTTCAGTAAATACAGATCTACAGAAGACGTGTCCAAATATCTTTTTTCTTACTTTCACACTTTCCGTCGTTGGCGATTTTATTTACTTATTGCTCCTGCCAAACCACGAAAAAGCAAAGAAAAGCAGTCACTTTGTGGAGTTAATGCTAAGCCTTGCTTAACAAAAGGAGTCAACAGTCAGTCTAATCTAATTTTAACATGTGGAACTCTCACATCCTTCTGCACACCCACTCATCATACCTCTCAGGTCTCATTTAACAAGTTAGGAAGGAAAATTGTTGTGATCCGCAGAGTCTATTAGCTTCTCAATAGAGCCTTTGGCAGTGCTGCGGTCCCATCTGCAATCATGCGTATCTATAGAGCAGAATCCTACACAGCAATTAAACAAAATGTCCTGGTGTCTAATTTAAACATATCCATCAAATAATGTGCCTACATCTGCTGAGGTTGATTGTTAGGGAGTTTCACAGTGGTGTGGTCCAAATCCAGACGTGTTTTTTTTTTTTTTTATCAATATGTGCTGAACCAAAACCTCTGTGTCAAACAAATCTCTGAAAGTTATCCATCGATGACCACTGGTTAGCACAGCGACCCTCAACACTCCTGAGTGATAAATTGTTTGAGCCACAGCTGATTGTGGTGCCGTTGACCGAGGGGATGAATACTGAGTCGGCTGAATCTGTTCTTCTTTCCCCATTTTTTCTTTTCCTCCCTTTCTTTCTCTTGTTGTTTGTGGGGATACGAATGCAAGGAGTCATTATGAGAACACATCAATAGCTCTGCTGGGTTGAATAAAAGCTAGTATAGAAACAGCAGTATGTTTTCTGCCTGATTAAAATTCCTTTGGTCTTCACTTTCTAGACTTCTAATGCATCGGTTCCAAAGATTACTGTTTCTTATGCAAAACGCAGGGCAACCACCCAAGCACATTTCAATAAAATATGTCATTCTTGTATTGAATGGCATGTACACTGGTAGGAAAATGAAAACAATGTATTATATATATATATGCTGAATAGAAGAGAAGCTAGTGAGCAAACTGTTATAGTTTGCAATTTAACTGCACATATTTTGAACACTGTTCCATCAAGTATTAGTTGTAGCAGGGGATTAGCCACTATAAATTGCAAATGCAACGCATTGACTTTCTAGATCTGTGAGCTATTAGTGAGCGGGTACGATACAATGACATACGAAATACATCGTAGTGACGGCAGAACACGTGGGTGTCTTCGGAAAAAAGCCTTCAACCAATTTTAAATGAATTCTGTGTTTATTATCTACGCCAACCATTAACGTTACGAGCAACCAGAGACGCGTTCGGCTGAAAGTCACCAGTTGATTTTCCGGTTGGAATTCTGAAGAACTTAATACAGATTCTAAAATGCATTAACCAGACATTTTGATACTGTTAGATTAGTATCATTAGATTACTGTTAGTTCCCATTTAAATTCGATGTTTAAAGCTTGCTAACTCATCTGAGTGTCAGGGGCAAAACGCTACTTCCGTTGCCAACACGCACGCTCATATTATCAAAGTTGCCGGCTGCAAAAGGGTCTATTAAATACATGATACTGTAAAATTATATATTTAATTTGGTTTTATCCAAACATACCCTGAGCACATGCACACACATGCCATTTAGTAATCGCTGTTTAACCGCTCTCACTGGCCTGGGGGCCGTCACATTTCCGATAAACCCCAAAGAAAAGCGTCCTGTGGGTCACCAGCCTTTCTCGTACGCAATGCTCAAAATGCATTAACATTGTTCCAAACCATTAAACAAATTTTCACACAGAGTGTTACAAAGGAAGAGTACACAATGTAAGACATGATTCAATTACTTGGGGACATTCCTCGCTGGGCAATATTTTCACATCAGTCCAGAGTTTCCCTGCGGGTCACCGTCTGTCATAAGGGTGGATAATATCACATTAATGCATTTCAACATTTACCGTGATGGCCTCATTGTGCTGCAGCCACTCAGCGTGAAGGACAACGAAAAAAATCGGAGGGAACACACATGTGCATACATATCAAGCTGCTGTGATTGAATTCCCAACAGTTCGAAACTTACTGGCGTCTCTGGAAGGGAATAAAAACAGTAAATTAGTCGATTTAAGTGTTATATCTCAAATTCATTCTCGCAGAGCTTGGGGAAAAAAAAAAAAAGTGATCCCAGTGTTTCTTTCAGAGGCCTACAGTGAGCCACCGCCTCAGCACATCCAAATGAATTTTCATAAAAGACTAAATGAGAATCTGTTATCAAATTAAATGCTAGAATAGTTGTTCTCCCTAATGTTTGACATTCGTTTGGCTACATTTTTACATCATTTAGTGGTTTGAGCACGACAAGCTTCGTAATGCCTACTTTTGGAGTCTGTACATCACAGTGGGTAATTGCGAGGGGAACTTTTTTCTTTTATTTTCCTAAAGTTCAGTTCGGGTGGGGATTGACGTTCATCTCCAGCAGTGTGGATGTAGGGCTGATAGGAAATCAGTCATGCATATTGTCCCGTTGTGACAGATGCTATCACGGGCACAGGCAAATCACGAGGTCTGAGTTGATGATTAATGGTGGGCACTTTTTGTTCTGTGCATGAAAAGAATATATTGTTATATTATTCAACAATAATGAAAACAAAAGAGCAAAAGAAACAATACAATTATGGATTTCTTGTGCCCAGTAAAAGGAGATGCGTCTCATTTCTCAGTCATTACGAACGATGTGTTCCATTGATCTCACTCGACTGGCTGCTTCTTTAAGCAGAAAAGATGTGTCATAAATTATAGGACAGCAGCATTGTTACAATGGGAGTTTTAGGTTATCAGTTTTCAGAGCATCATGTGTGTAATCCATGATAGTCATTTCAAAATGGTGACTAGTCTGAACATTGTTAACAGATCCAGATTTTATCAAGAAAGACAAAATGACTGCAAAGTGATTCAAAATCACCACAAAACGATGTAAAATGAGCACAAATGACTACAAATGACTACAAGAAGTCATACAAGAAGTCATAAAATGATCATGAAGAATAACAAAACCAACACAATAATAATAATTAACCTTTGCAGAAACTTTCAATGGCAACATTTTCTTCCTGGCTTGACCAGGCTGATTTTGCTCCTGCTGATTTATTTCTCTACTAAACTGTCCTGTCAACTAAATTTAGCATTTAACCTGTTTTTGCCTCTGTTTATTAACTCATTTTTGTCAATTCTGCCCATAGCTGCAGTGATAAAAATCTTAGGCCATCTTGGTTAACTGTGTTAAAAAGAACTACAAAGCAATGAAATAACTGGTTTTTATCACTGACGAGCTGTGGCTCCAGTGCATGTCTCTATAATATGCCATTAATGTGTTGCGCATGACTGTATATCCCCTCTTTGAACATGTGTGTATGAAGGAGAGCCAGCGAGAGAGAGTAAAACTGTGTTAATATATTTATTGTTTTAATAAATTGAGTTGAACTGAAAGGGCAATCTATAATGCTGTAGACGGTCCTGTTTATATTGTATGTGCATCGATACATCCTGTAGAATTCCATTTAAAAGACTGATGGTACTGTGACGTGTGCATGCTGGGAATGTAAGGCCCCTCGTGTACAGATGTCCATACGAGTGCCCTGCGTAGAGAATCGATATTGAATTTCACCCGCCCATAAAATAAAAACGTGATAATGTCTCGGATCACCTCTCTTGATCACTTGGTTGGCCAATTATGAAGCCCCAAGAATCGGAAGCAGCTTACATTGATCTGTGAAGTCTTGCCCGCGGGTTACGTGTAACCTATACCAGGAGCCCGCTCAATAGGGCATGCATGCTCTGCAATCAAATTATACAGACGCCGTCTCAGCTGCACTGTCACTGGAGCACGGTGCAGATGCTGTACATGGAGTAGGTGGTGTTGTGGCTGAGAAGGGGAACATACCCTCCTCAAATTGAACTCTCATGACATTTCTAGCAGAGGTTGATCTGTACTTACACAAGAAAACAGAGTGTACTCTTCAACAAGGAACACGTTTAACAGCTCTTCCATTGGGAATGAACGAACCGTGTGTGCTAATAAAATGTTAGTTAGGGCGTTTACATCAAAATGACCTTCAGTCCATTATATTGCCAACATTTACGAGCCATGAAATATGGCCATATCCTATAAAATCCCGGGAAGAGTAAGGGTGTCCAGAGCCAGTGTCCTTTTGCACAGTAAATAGTGAAAGCACTTGTATCTTTACAGCACATATATGATATTTCAAGCACTCTTATACACATCATATATATTTTGTAAAGAGAAGATATTCCTTACAAACCGGAGGACTTGAATGTCCCTGTTGTTTTCACAAAGTGTCGGCTTTCATACAAGCAATAATGATGCAGTGACATTTCAAACTGCGCATTTGGAGTTAAATTTAGGATTCATTCTGAAGCCAATCTCAAAACCCATCAGCTAATCATGCATGATTAGTCTCAGGGGGGAATGGGCAATGCAATGGGACTGCAGTGCAATGATTAGGAGTAATCACTTTTTACACCCACACAAAAAGTAAGTAAAAAAAAAAAAAAAAACACGACACATGAGTAAATATATCTAGTGCGGATATCCCTGTGGGTTCATTTTGCAGAGAATTGAATTTCTGAACACAAAAGTAACATTAGGAGATGAGAAGTCCCCGATACTGAAGCAAGACGTTTTAATGTCATAGGCCATGAAGTCTGTACACTGTGTTTTATGGTTATTGAGGCAGTTACACCACTGAGGGAGGGATGGGGATAAAAAAGACTTGTGCAAAGAGAGGCTTTATTGGAAACATCATTTAAAAACTAAATATCCTAAGGCATTGAATGAGGACTAAGCACTATATTGCTTTGTTTGTACTGTGTCTGTGTAGAGGAGCATTTTATTCTACATTTGTAGTTTCCAAGACTGTATTTGTGTAAATGAATATGCTCATGCTATTTTTTGATACATATATTTATTGAACCTGACCGGCTGAAAACATGGACCACTTACATACGGATGTAAGGATTAAAGAAGATCAAGGACTCAAATGACCTTGTTGTACTAATTGAATTGTGAAAGTTGTGTAGCAACGACAGATTCTCGGTATAAACAAAAGGAGTTTTACAGATACAGAAGAAAAGCGTTCCAACAGGACTCCAGCGCAAGGACAGGGGGCAAGGTCAATAGAATCTCTTTACTTGACTTCACTTTAGCAGCCCTGTGCATGAGCTGTAACTGATTTAGTAGAGTGTTTGGAGAGCCCTGTGAGGATTGCATTGCAATAGTTGAGCGAATTTGTAATAAAAATGTGCACCAGCTCTGAATTTAGGGAGTACGCTTCGAACTTTGCAATATTCTTTCAACGTTAGAATGCTTTTCTTGCCTTGTTCCTTCATCAGAGTCAAAAACAACGTCTTACTTTTTGCCTGTGCTTACTGTGCCTGTTACTCCAAGAAAGTACTCAATCGTAGTACAGCTGCTGTTGTTTCTCTTTAGATTGAAGGTTACTTTCATTACACTAAAACAGGTGGCTATCGTCAGGAGAAACAGCTATGTCAAATTGGGCATGATCTACCCGTACGTGGTTTTAAAAGTTACATGGCAAGAAATATAAGTGGTATAATAACAAATGTTGACTTTAAGTTTGTCATGCAACGTTGCTGCGCTTGTTACTTACACGTTATTTAAGAAAATCTGCTCCGGGCTGTTGTTTATTTACGGTAAAGTTACGTTGTTACGTTATTTCATTATTTTAACACAAACTATGATCTTTTTTCTAACCATAACCAAGTAGTTCTGTTTCTTAAACCTACGTCACATTTTCTTGTTTTCGACAAAAAAATTTCTGCAACTGCTTGGCAATTTGTCTATAGTTGCTGAAGTTCACTGGTTCCGTGTTCACTCTAATACCAGCGCTCTCACTCCCAACTTGTCATATACCGATGTTTGGTCAGTGCCCCTCAGCATCAGAAATATGTCAAGTTATTGTCAACCAGCTTCTTTTCCTAAACCTAACTTAGTGGTTTTGTTGCCTAAACCTAACTTCCAATGTCGGACGTTCATTTTGAAAAGACACCATGCATGTAACGAGGTTAACGAGCACTTATAAAGCGCCTGTTGGGACTCAGAATGTGTTGCTTTGTTTTGTTGAGACAGTGTCACTGGGTTTATTGGCCGTTTCAGCCATGTTGCTGAAAGTATTGGATATAAATTGGATGCAATAGATGTCAGTTTACCTTGACATCCACATCTTCTCTTTGACATCATCAAAGAAGAGTTTCAATGCACACAAACAAATTATGTTCCTGTCGACAGGGTTGTACTCCATGGGAAATATGTGGGCTACCGTATGTGGGCTTCAGTTGTCAGCCACCAGAATCACTTTACGTAATTTAATTGATTTATGACAGCAGACACACAGGATGCTGGGGACCCTCATGAGTGTGAAACACCTAAGCTGTTCTCTCAACCAGCTGTTTCAAATTACTTGGATCTCTCTAGTGTTCATTAATGGAAAACGGCGATAAAATATTCATGAACTTAATAACGCTAGCTCATAATAAGGCATAATTAAATTTGCCATCTTGTTTGTGTAAACCTGAGCCACTACAACCTTCAAGGATATATTTGAAGTTTACAACTGATGTTTGGATTATTCCTAAGAAAGAGCTCAGAGACAGGAACCAGAAAATGTAATTAGCGGGTAAAGTATGGATCTTCCTGATGAAGGTTCTGCACTGGGTTGACGAAACTTACGATACAACAAGAAATGATGGCCTTTATGCTGGTGGGGGGGGGTGTAGCAGAGTCAGATGCCAGATTATGTTGAGCATCTAAAAGAGAAGAACTACCCAGTTGGCACAAGCAGCTAAGTGTCTTCCTGCTTGAACTTGTCCGGGATTCACACAGTTGTAAATCTGTCTTTGTCTGTCTTATAAATATCACACTGTTGTAAAATCAGTTGTAAACAGGACAATTTGTTTGCGCACCACAAATGCATGACAATGGATTTATTAAGGAAGCTGTCTACAGTAGATAAAGATGACGAATAACATAATCTAAAACGACAAAGACAATGGAATTGAGGCAGAGCTCTGAAAGATGTTACCGCCTGCATTTGACAAATGATTGCAGTGCAAGGGAAATGTCAGAAATGATGACAAACAAAAGCGCAAGCGCATCAGGCGCTTAGGGAAATTATGGCAAAGGCAAGGAAAGAGAAAACAGTTCTGGTGTAATGGAATTGTCAGGGGCTCACATCATTGATTTAATGCATGCGGTTTCATTCGCCTCATTCAAAGGTAATAGGCAATGAATAGAAGGCCCAGTCATGACTGAATATCGAGAGGGCACAGAATTGACGGGAATGAAGAGTTTCACAGTATATTTTAAAAGGATGCAAAAGCAGTTGGCGATACGCTGGATTGGGTTTATTTTGTAGCCCATCTGCTCCTCCTTTGAGTTGGAATATTTGTTTTAATCTTTGATTGAATATGCTGTTTTATCCCCAGTCTCTTACATTTTAATTATCCCCTCTCTCTACTTTTTTGGAAGCACTATACCGGAAAATGTCCTGTAAAGCTGCAGTCAGTGGAGCTTTGAATGTTCTTTAGCTCTGTATAGGCTTGTCGAAACAACAGCAGCCCAGAGCGAACAGGCACTGTGCATTTATAAGGTGAACAGGCTATAAAAATGATTTCACACATTTACTGTTTCGGCACTCTTGCTTTCTGCACGTTAGCTTTCTGGTCAACATTGGATTCTATACCTATGACGTTCATGAAAACACCTGTTTCGCCTGCGTTATTACTTATTGTTTCATGCAAAGTATGGTTATATAACGGTAATCTGAACCACAATGGCTGCAGCCACATTCCTTCTTGATGAATTGGCTGGTACTTTGGGCAGAGCGCCATGTGTCCATGGGATCAATGGTTCCTGAGTGGAACAGTTAAGAGCACGGACAAACTGAATAGCAGTTTGTTTTTCTTTTTTTTCCTACTGCTGTCTAGTCTCCATATCCACTCCCTGCCAATACAGAAGTATTCCTCCACAATGCCCTAGGCTCTGTATTCTTTTAAATTTGAGTGTAAGTGAAAGGGGTGAGGTTTCAAAGGCATATATCCACAGTTTTTCTGTGTGCTTCTCTAGCGGGCAAAAAAAGCTGAGAGGCTTGAGTCTGAAAGCATGGTCGTGTCCTTGTTTTTGTGTTATTACAGGACACAAGGTTAAGTCACCCTTTCCCGCCGTGTTTTTCAGCCGCTGACATTCCATTATTTTTGTGGAAGCATATTCTGGCATTTCTAGGAGAGAAAACACTGATCTCATCACTCCCTGTTTTAACGTCCTTTCCTTATTTTTTGAAACGCTTTATCGGTCAGTCCTGTGGCTATTTGTGGATGCTCATTTTCTCCATGACACGCTGGCCGCAGTGTATTAATCTCCGGGCTTTTCTCGGACTAATATCAGTGTGGACACTGTCCTCCAGAGAAGATACGACAGCGTCAGTCGTTTCAGCGAGTGCGCCAAAACAAGATACGTTTAAATTAATGTGACAAAGCCCGCTGGCCGACGACGTAATTCTGACAGGAGCAAAAGAAGGTCATGTGACGTTGTTTTAGAGTGACAACGTCCGCAGGGGGAGGTCAGGGTGAATCGATTTCATAGAGGTCACAATGTAATCATGACAACGATGAGCTGCTAGCCTTAACAAAGTAGTCTTTTGAACCCTTTGCAGTACTTGTTTTAACCTAAACCACGATTGTTCCCTAAACCAACCAAGTTTTTGTACCTGAATCCAAACCAAAGTGTTGTCGGATACAGTTTTCAACAATACATTTTTTAACCGAACAGACAATTGATGTCGTCCTGCAATAGGGGCCTTGTTCTTGAAGGCTAACATTGTGAAACGCTTGTGGTAAGACATAGGAAACAAAACTACTTGGATATGATTGGGAAAAAAGATCTTGGTTTGAGTAAACATAAGTATGTTTCTTACGTAGATTAAGGTACAAACGTAGCGTCATGTGACTCAGTGACGTAGGGTTACGTGACACATCTTCTGGTTTCACACGCGACATACAGGTGACAGTCCTGTGACCAATCCACCAAACCAACGTTGCTATGAGCCCCTAATACTGACGCGGATGGGTTTACATTGGAGTTAGTTGAAAGCCTGGTGCGCCTCAAACAGATGTTGAAGGGTACCTGGTGCGTCGGTATCCAGATGCAGAGGGCCACTGCCAAAACTTTGTTTTTTGATGCGCTGGGAGTGAAACCGGGCTGCGTCACCATGATCGTGACGGTAAATTCAGGCAGAGCCAAAAGCTGAGTCACAGTTTATGTGCCCACCTTCAGACCTTTGCTTTGAGTCTTGTTTTTCATACTGTATGAAGAAGATCTCTCTTTCATATAAATACACTGTACTGTGATCGCCAGTGTGGACAGTTTTGTATATTTTTCCCTTTACATCATAGCGTTACAATCTACGCATGACATTCATTCCAAAATCTCAAAATTGAAATTGCACAGTCTGACAAGGATTGCGACCGAGAGTGTTCTCTCTGATGCTTGCACAGACATGTGGGACTTCATTATGTAGCGGTTTGTCTTTCTTGCTGCTGTTTTTGCTGCACCCCTCTTAATTTGCAAGATCTCGTCCCGAAAAATTTAGAAATTACAGACTGAACAAAGAATTTTTAGCTGCCAGTGAATCAAGAGCGCACGTCGTTATGTGCTGTGGGGTTTGAAAAATTGCTGATTGGCTCGATTGAGATGCTAATTTGAATTCTAAAGGCCCCTTGCTGCCACAGCATGCTCTGATTTTCGATGTACCTCAGAGGGATGATAAATCTTGATGCTGATTTATCAGAACACACATGGTTTATTAGTGGAAGATTATATGTTTCCTGTGAACTTGTGTTTTGCACTGCCCTCGTTCATGCTTGAGTAACAGTGTGTCTTTTGTACTTTTTTATTTGTCCCGGTTGTCAGGCTCTTTCGGAATGGGTTTAAGATGATTGCCTTGCAAATATAACTTTCATAAAACTTCTTATTAATGTACTTGATTCTTGCAACACAATTTACATTCCCTGAGTGCTTATGCTCTCACTCCTGCAGCCGAGGCGCTGCTCCGGTCTGGTTATTTCTCACTGTTAAATCTGTTTCTACTGATATGCACCCATTGCCTTATCTTAGTTCCGTGCCCAAAACAGCATCTATCATTGCTTTCTCTCCCCTGACTCTCCCACTCTCTTTCTCACCTACATCTTTTTGTGTGCTTTTTTTTTTTTTAATCTTCACTGCCAGCCTTGGCATCCATCATTTCGGTGTCGCTCCCACTGTATAGCTCCCCACTACAAACAGACACCCCTGGTGTCTTCGGCGGGCCAATTAGAAATGCATCTATATGTTCATCTCCAAACACGGTATGTACTTGCCTTTGTAAATACTGATAAAGCTCCTCCCGTCCTTCCCGTTATCGCCCGCTGTACTGTAGCGTAAACATTGTCCTTCAGATGTGAGGAATGTGAAAGCTACAACGCTCTCTCTAAAATCCCCCAGTGTAGTTTATCTGAAAGAGAAGTTAAGTAGATATACGATGCATCCTCGCTGATCTTATAGAGTGTCTTGCAGGTCTGAGAAAATGCCAGATGTGTAATCGCCTACCTGCAATAAGAAAATAAGCTTCGCTGAATGTGTCGCACAGGCACTGACATCACCAGAGAGAGTAGAGTAGAGGTCCATTGCCAGCCTTTTACCTGTTATTTCTGAGGATCATAATATTTTGTTAAAAGCAAAATGTCCAATATTTAATAATGCATAAGATGGCATAAGTGACATTTAATGACAATTATGAGGCTATTCTTAAAAAATGTGTGATTTAAATTAAATATTACAAGTCCCGTGACAGGATATTAAGAAAGAACTTTCTTTTTTTTGTTCAGTTGTTGTGGAGGTCTCTAGAAACGACTTTGCTGAAACTATCATGATTTCTTATCTACTTTTATTACTTTTTTTTGACAACAATAAGATAAGAGATCCTGACCAAATTAATAAGATAAAGCTTATACGATGTTTGGGTGTGACTCATCAAAAAAAAATTAAAAAAAATGAGGATTTCATTGGACTACAGTATCTGAGTCATAAATCAGCAGGGCCCATCTGAAAAGACGTCATCACACAGGCAGGTGTTCTGCTTGCAGCCATATTAATTAAATGCTGAATTAAGTGCCACACTATGATATCGAATTGCATTTCAGTCTTCATGAGCAACCACTGGTTAATCAAAATAATAGTGTGACACCTGATTGACTGGCTGATGAGGCTCGTTATTATCTGCCAAGGATATCAGGTCACAGATAGCCCCTTAGGTTTCGCTCGTGTAGCTGCTGCAGTGGAGTGGCAACTTTGGGCCCCAACTTTGTGACGCAGGGACAAGTAGAGAGTAAGTTCATGAATGAATAACACACTAAGGATCAGACATGACAAGTATTGTCACATGCAAGCAATAAAAACTTATTCTCCCAGCCCTCAATTCATAATGTTAATGTTTTATTTATTTTAGATACTACTCCCTTAGGCCACAATATCAAACTTTACTAAAAAAAGAGAGAACACATTTATGTTGCCAAGGACATTTCTCCAATGCCACACTCAGTTACAATACCATATTTGTTCCAGCCCCGACAAGTTGCTGCAACTCTGATCAAATCTTTTATTATTGTCTTTCCTTGGCCCCGAGGTCAGGACTAGTTTACTTAACTGTATAATCACCAATAAAACACTGTTTGCATTACATTCAAATGATTAATGCAGGTTATGGTATGGCATGTGTTGTGTTGACCTTTGTTCATGCACGTGTCCCTTGAGCAATTTACACAGATGTACTAATTTACATACTGTAAATCACAGTGTGCTGCACAGAGGCTGATGCTCACTCAAGGTTAACATGGATGAAGCCTTTGAGTAAAAGTAAACACACACACACACACACACACACACACACACACACACACACACACACAGTAGGGTTGCCTTACTTATATTTGATTAGCCAATTAATTTAGTTATTGGGTGTATTTTTTGACTAAGAAACTGTTCATTTTAAATGGAGATTAGTCCATAGTTATTACTGGGAAATGGTAACTTTGATAAGTATTTACCTGCTTATTAGCATGCTGTTTGCAAGAACTCGATTTGAAAAGATTCCCAACTTTCTACCCCCCTACTTCCGCCCCACACCCATCTTTGGACTCTGCCTTTATTGCACCTCGCATGGTTGTGACGCTGCCGTGGTGACAAAATCTGTCCATAGAAATATAAAGACCCGGCTTTAGTACACACAACTGGTTCTGTGGTAGTCCTCGCTACAGTCGGTGTCTCCAGAACATTTTACCATGATGACGCACAGACTCACAAGGTGAAAACAATAGCAGTTTTAATTTAAAATGTAATTGAAATATTCTGGATTCAGAGTATTTCAACACACTGAAGCAGCCTTTCTCAAGGTGCTAAATTACTTCTGGCACCTCATGCAGGCAAATGTTCTGTTTCCCTTCCAGTATACATGTCACATTACGATTTTGTTTCATTCATTTTTTTTTTCCCCACTCTGCTCGTTGCCCTGTAGTACTAATGCTGCGTTTCAGACTCAGAGATTGAAATTTTACCAGTTGAAATTTTCAACTTCCAAACTGCGAGTGCACAACGCCAAACTTAAAAAAAAAAAAGAAGCTTGACAATCTAATGTTTCTTTGGCAAATATACACACAATTAAACTCTCGGCAGTGCAGCGTCCACATTCTTCTGGCATTGTTAACATTTTTACAAATAAACTTTGTGCAGAGAAAATAACTTTCAGATTGTTCATTGTAGCCAGCTTCCTAATAGCATGGCGACATATTTTGACAACAATTGACATGCTGAAGACATTTTACTGTTGTTTAATTAAAAACAGACAAATATAATGCCTTTTAGTTGATGCTTTTTTCAGACTTGGAATAGGAAATTTTCAAATTCCGAGTTGTCTGGAATGCAGCATAACTCTCCTGCCACTCCCCCTCCCGCCTGCTCACCTGTTCCCTCATCAGTGTTGTTACAGTTGTGGAATCTCACATAAGGCCAGGACGCACCTGCATTTTTTTCAAAGCGACATAAAAAGTCAATATAAACGGCATCACAAAAACATCTGGATAGTAAAACAAAGTAAATGTTAAACTGGATGGTATATTGTGAGGTTCTGGTTGCGTCGGACTGCATTTTTCTGTATAGCAAGGTGTTCATGCAAAAGTTGTTCCCTGACACTAATAACACCAAAGACCCAATTTATTCTAATCATGTCATGTTCACATCGCGTTGGTTCATTCTGATAGTGAACCTGCACGGTGAGATAGGTGTTACACAACATCTGATTCCCTCCCTCGCCTCTTCTCTGCAACGAAGTGCATCTCGAAGTGTCGCCTTTTTTCCAGGTGGATGAGACGGAGGCTGTGAGACAGAACAGTGTTTTTGGTTTGAGAGTGAAGAGGCAGCGGAATCCTTGACACATCCACTTAATTAGCCGCCATATTCTTCCAGCTGCCAAGATGGTGGTTGCTGTTGTCAAAACTTTTTCTTTTTTTTTAAATTTAAAATGCTCTTGTAATGTTTGAGTTGCTCCACCTTTTTTCGTTCCAGCTTTTAAATACACACGCTTTGAGGACTTTTTTTTCTGCTGCTATGCTTTGCTTTTGAGTTTGTGGTGTGAAAAAGGTGCTCCTAACATACTGTGTGAGGCGAGCAAAGTTTCACTCTCAGCTGTATGTGGAACAGTTTCTCATCCATCTTTTTCAGAAGAGAGGATATACACAAGAGATTGTGTCACAAAGAGTAATTTTAGCTCTCTATAATCCCAGGACAGTGCACCCGTTCTGTTTGATCGAGGATAAGAGATGCCAATAGAACATATATTCTGGTTTACCACAGTGTAGATCTGATGCCGGTCCATTGAGGTTTTGATTTTTTCTTTGTAATTTATCCATGAACAGTCGAGCATATGCAGAATTGGAAACCACAATTCCCAGAGATCTTTGGTACGGCCACATGGTCCAAAGGCACAGGTGCTTTCTACCAGGACTCATCAAGAGCTCGTCAGCATCTCTTTACTGCTGTGCTCATTTAGCTGCCGCCCGTTGAAATAAAATAGAAGTGCAAAGGACATCGAACTGTTTTCCGTGGTCATTTGATACTTTCCAAAACTTTATACAGGCAAAAAAAGATGAATCTATGTGCTCTTAGAGTTTTGGTGAGCTCTTGTCTGTCACAGATTTACTGAATACAATGAGTAAGTAAAAAAAAAAAAACGCATGCAAATAAAGTAACAGCGGGAACGGATAAAGACAAACAAGATGGAGCACAGAAGGGAAATTCTAATTCAAGTCGTGCTTGCATTAAAATACTGCCTACCATTCCACCATCACTATTGTTTTATAAAGAGGTAAATGAGCTCCGATATTTAATATATTGACATAACATGAAACTTATAGGGGTTTATTACCACAAAAACACATTAACTGATAAATGAGGCAGCTATTTGTTTCAAGCTGATTCATGAACTATTAGTTAATTGTATTTCAATTAATAAACCAGGTCTTTGTCTATTCCATCATATACCATTCCCATTAGTACAAAGCTAACACTGGCAGGAAATGCTGCTTCGAACTAATCCATTACACAAAGGTCAACAGCATTTTCCATAATAGACAGAAATATTCTGTCTGAACTTTAATATATTTATTATATGTATTTTCATGCTAATGCTATCTCTGGTATTATCCAGCTGACTCTTTGGAAATGTAAATACATTCAAATCGTAACGGGAGAATATTCACTGGGACCTGAACGGTTGCCTTCTGAGACTCAAAAGAGTCTGTCTCAGCTTTGTTTTCCTTTCAGTTTTGTATCAGACCAACAGCTAAATCACTCCTGCAGAACATCTTGTCATGTTTTTTGTTTGGTTATGATATATGGAGCACCAGAGATCAGGGTGTTTTCTTCTGTTTTCTCCCAGAATGTGTGACAAATGAGATGAGCGCAGGCGGAGACAAGCGCACACTCGCTGGTCGGCTGATGTTGACACAGACGCTGTCGCTGCTTTTTAACAAACTAATTGTCTCGAATGTTAACAGTTTGGAGATCCTGCTAATCTCATAATTCCATTACTCCCTGTTTGTTTTTCATTAAAAGCCCAGAAAATATCCATCAATCTAAGCATATGAGCAATCAAGGCATCCGGACTCAGATAAGTGATTTAACATTGATGGAGTTTGTTTTTTTTCATAGACAGGAAGTTATTTCACCAAAGCACATCGGAGCAAAAGGATAGGGGAAAAAACTCATTAAATGATTATGTGTGAGTTGTTTGGCAACACTGAATAATTCATGCTTATTTGATTGCCGTGTATGAAGGATTTATTGAGAGGTGGCGCATCAAGGGACGAGATGCTACTCTGGGTTGCTGAAGTTCAACTTCCAAAGGTAGAGTAGTGTTTACGTGAAGCACAGAGGCACATTAAACAGCCACTGAAGTAACTGAACCTGCTTATTCCGCTCATCATTTCTATTAGTTTGCATCATATGTCTTCTATAGCCGTGTCCCACATACGTTCTCTCCGTCCATCAAATCTTCCTGTCTCATTCACACCGGTCGGGATACTGGTCTGAAGTCGGTGCCAGCCCTCGTCACTTACTTCACCCGTGGACCATGACTGGTGTCTCCTAGCAACAGCATTAGATACCGTTTCAATTGCATCACTCTAAAGAACAAAAGGAGAATTAGCTTTGAAACACGCAAATGAAACTCCTCCTATTTGAATGATTCATTTTCTGTTCCGAGGAGCTCATCCTCCACACACACACACTCAAACATTTGTTCCTCGCAGCGGGGCAATGGGATTCTCTTTGCTGGCGCTGATAGCCCTGCTAGCTTTGTCCCTGTAGTGAGGCATCAAAAAGAGCACACAGTCTGCACATATAAATAGGCACCACCTCGTTTTAAAAAAAAAATCTCTATTTCAAATTTCAACCTCTTTGGTTGCAAAAGCACTGCGGTTCCAAAATCTTGCTGATTGATGCCACTCACTGATGCAACAAGACTATGCAAAGTACAGCTCATCCTCTCCTCAGCCTGTAGCAGCAGGGGACTGCAAGCCAAGTACACCTGTGTGTGTGTGTGTGTGTGTGTGTGTGGGGGGGGGGGGGGGGGGGGGGGGGGGTCAGCGGACATCTGGCAATTACGATTAGCGGTGAGGAGATAATGGAGATCTTTATTTCACCAACCTGCTGGCTTCGTCCGCTCCTTTCAAGACAGCTCATCAGCTCGGGCAGAAAGAACGTCTCATCCATTAGTTTGCCAGCGTGGGGTTACAAACATAACCCTGTCATACAATGTAGAAGTCAGACAGTGGCTCGTGTGTAGTAGCGGTACATGCAATAACTTGCAGTAAGTAAACCTATGTTGGAAGTTTTATTTGGAAACGAGTGATATACATGTAACTAGTGCAAACTTTGCGCTTCCTGTGAACACGGAAGTTCATTCTGAAAAGACACTTAGTAGGTAATGAGCACAAACTGACATGTTGTTCCCGTAATTGGAGTGTTAGAAGTGAGAACGTGTTGAGGAAATTAAAAAAAGAGACGCAAAGGTGACTTTAAACCGAGTCAACTTAATTGCAAATGACACCTTGAAAGCTGGGTTGGCACTCAAAAGATATGGATCCTCAAACTTGCTAACTTGCTATAATGTTGGTGCATGAAATCCTCTGGCAGTTGTTTAGTGGGTGGCTTTCGACATATTCCCAATTCAGATGGCGAAGTCATATCTGCCTGCTGTTCAACAGCAGTCACATCACAAACTAGCTGCACTTTTGCATCTTTCTTCCAGTCAGATGTGAACAATTTCAAAATAAAGCTGCCACAAAAAAGGAAAAAAACGGAAATATGGCCGATTCATCTCCCTGAGGCTTCTGCTTTGGCTCATATTTGCTTAGTTTTGTAAGCTTTGTATGCCAATAGCTGAAGTGCAGTGACAGCAAAAAACTGGCATCTTCGCTCAAAAGATCTCAAAACTGTTTATATTAAGGGAATAAGTTACAGAGAATGTTTCAGACTCCCCTGCGTACTCCCTCAAAAAGAGAGCTCTCTTCCACACATACATCCACCTGGAAAAAGTAAAGCCCCTACTAAACCTTTAAACACTCTTTTTTTCCCCTCTTATCTGCAAAGCTTTGTGCTGCTTATCTCTTTATCCAGCATTAAACTCTCTGATTCTTTGATGCGTGCTGAGGCTCACCTTTCCTTGGGTGCCTTGCATGCTGCTGTTTTAGCTGTGTCAGCAAGTGTCACCTAAACTAGGAACAACACAACACCAGTGCAGCAGGAACGCAATCTTTGTGTCATTAGTCCTTAGACGTTTCTTCATCTTCCCTAAAGAATCATGAACATTTCATGAACACCAGTGCTGATGCATTGTACGCATTAACAAGAAGTCTTCAGCAGCATGAGGTGAATTTTATAGAGAGATGTATTAAATGTGCATTAGATTCTGAATATCCTGCAAAATATGTGAGGGTGTACGGACACAACCTAACCCAGAGGACATATGTGCTGCATGACAACACTTGTTCACCAGTGTCCAAAGTGCTCATCTCACGCTTGTCTCTTTTCCAGCAGTGACACTAAATGCTCCTTATCAGCCCAGGCTAACAGCAGGAACAGCAGTATCCGCATTGACAAGCTCTCCAGCCTAATGGGAAGGGGGGGGGGGGGGGGGGCAGCTCTGCAGCTCCGCAGCGCCTGCTCGATCTCCATTCAAACCATCTCTTGCATATTCAGGCGCAGGTTAATATGGTAAGAATTGACAGATTAACCTCCATGCCTTGGTGCTGTGGGGGGGGGATTACATTATGGAAGAAGCAAGGGACTCGGAGCTGGATGTACAAACAGTACAGAGCCAATTTAAAGTGATAAAAGGGAAGCATTGCTAATGAGTGATGGGTGTGTATTCAGGCATCAATAAGTAAAGTATTTCATGTCCGAGAACTCATCAAAATGAAGCAAATGCACCAATTCCTCAAAGGCACAGTAGCTTTACTTTGTATAACAATTGGCTGTAGTGAGTGCTCATTTGTCCCCCAGGTTGTTTGCGAGTATTTGCAGACTCAGAAATCTAAGTCAGTGTGAGCTGTTGAATCATTCATGGCTGACGGCGCTCACACAGTTTTCTCCTTTACCCCAGGGTTCAGGGACAGTGTGCGGAGGTTCTTGAAAGTGAGACGGACCCTGATCCCTTCCTTGCTGGAAAACTTGAAATTGCTGGCCTTTTAGCTGGGAGCTGGGAGTTCCTTATTGCCTTATAATTTATAATAAAGCTTGTATATATTGTTGGTTGTCCTTGATGTTTTGCAGTGACTAATGTTGTTGTTTTTTTTGAGTACCTTGCTGCAGTTGTTGCACAAGGAGAAGTCAAATTTTTCAAAAGCTTGTTTTCTTGTTTCTTTTTCTAATTTTAACACAATTCACATTTCATACAAGCCGTGATCTAAGGGCTGTGTTCACAAGACTGAAGCAAATTCGGAAGTGCTTCAAACTTTTAAACTTGCATTATTTCTAATGGCCAGCAGGGGGCGACTCCTCTGTTTAATTGAATAGAAGTTTATGAGAAAATGACCCTACTTCTCACTTTAAAAGATTTATGGTCTCAATCGCTAGCTTCAAGTCTTTTGCAATACAGCATGATGTTCATTTAGAAAATGATGGTCCCATTTAGAGTAAAATAGACCATAAAGCAGAGTCTGCTTTAGGGCGGGGCTACCAGGTCACTGTCACCGCTTTGTCCGGTCTGGGAGTTGCCTGTGTTTTAGTCTTAGAACTTCCTTTCACATTGTGTTTTTCAGTTCAAAATAATGAATTGTTATCATTTTGTCCTAAAAATGTTTTATTTCAGCATTTTTCTATAATCAACTTAGCTCCACCTTCTTGTATCAATTCTGGTTCCAAAGAAACAAGATGACGATGGTCAAAATGCTAAACGTGAGGCTTCATAAACCGTAGTTTACAAAGAAATGTGTGGCATCAAGAGTCAAACCGTTCCACAGTAAAACCTTACAAACATGAAATTGTGCATTACTGCTCGGCTGGTAATGGGACTGCACAGCCTGATTAATCTGCTTGCTTGGTTTCAAATCTTTGTTCTCGTTGAATCATCGTATATCACCTTTATGATTTGGTTAGTCCCCCCACATCCCTCCTCCCTTCACTTTATTTTGTCATGAATATAAAACTGTGATTTGATCGCAGCTCATAAAAGTTACCTGTTAACCTCCTGCGCTGCTGCACTGAGACTGTTGATCAGATCACTTTTCAAATGTGAAAATCATCCACAACCTAATAACAACTGTATTATGTATAGCTCCGTTGTATTGGTATTTAAAATTAGTGATTTTTTTTTATTTAGTATTTTGGAAGAGCTTAATTTTCCCGTCCAAAGTATGACACAAGACCAACTTCTTTAATGAAATGAGTTTGGACATGGGCTTGTGGAAACAGAAAGTACAGTAGGAAAAATAGTTTGCATTGTAAATACTGGTAACATTAAGGATAAAACCAATGAAATTCAGTGTCTAAGGCAATATATATATATATATATATATATCTTTTTGATGTTTTGTTTTAGTCTCTCGAGGAAGTTTTTACAGTAGTCTAACAATATGAATGGCCAAAGTTCCTGATTTGAGAAAGAAAGATTGACAAACTGACGCCATTAATAAGTCTCAGCAGGACTGAGGCTCTATAATTCTCCAAATGCAAACTCCTCTTGCATTGGTCGATTGGTCATTTGTAGGCTTTGCGCTGCGTTACTCATTAATTCATGCCCTGTAACACTAGAAATCAACCCACCATATGCATTGTTTAGAAGAATCCTTTGTCAGCTATTGGGAGATGAGTGAGCCCACTGGGATCCATTAATACAGAAAAAGATGCATACCACAAGCTCTCAAAACTTCAGTTTGGGCTGTAAAAAAGAGCTTTGTGCGAATTCATTTGGACCCGGCGGAGCCAGTCTGATGTCAGACAATGTAAATACCATGACATGTTTGGCTTATTAGTAAGTTGTATCGCATGATTGGTCCTGCTTGACTCTCAGTCAGAAGAAATTAATGAATCGTTGAAATCTGAAACACTGAACACAGCATTGTTATTTTGACAGTTATTAACTTGAATATCCTGAAAATCTTCGAATCCTTTTGCAGTTTGAAGTTAATAAATGTGGGGGTTAGTTACAGAGCTGATATAGCTACAGCAAATAAAGAAGCACCACTGACCACCATACATGATTCATCCGCCCACACACTCAGACATATTGAAGTGTTAGTTTGGCTAACATGTTTCTTTGAATCCAGTTTTTGCTCTTTTAATTACTGCGGCATTATGAGTTCTGAGCAACTTTCACTTCTAAGCCTTGAAAGTTTCTTCATTTTTAAACTTCCCCACTGTGACGAGTCACTGTGTTCCACTCTCAGTGCCAAACCCCAAATAGTAGCCTCGTCCTTTCAAATGAAGCGTCAGAGGTGAGGTAAATTGGTACAACTAGAAATGGAAACAAGGGACATGTGTAATTAGTTTTCTCAGGAGCTCTACCGCCAACTTGGTTCTGTTCCTGTTATTTAATTTCAGTTTGCATTGTCTTGCTCATACTTTGTATGCTGTGCTAAACTTGTGTTTTCTCTTCCACTTTCACAGAAAAAGTGCAAGTCTGACATTTGTTGCCCTCTTCAGGAGAATTTCTGGCACAGTATTATCAGTAGAGAGAAGAAGAAGAAGAAGAAGAAGAAGAAGGACCTATTTTGACTTTTATTAGTGCTAACATTTATCTCATTTGGGGACTGTTATATTTCTCGGTTGGGAGAGTCTCATAAAATCTTTGTCCAGGCATCCGGCCCATAACGTTGTGTCTATTAAATCAAAGTTTGAAGGAACATTTCCCAGATTCTTTGTGAACTAGCTCTTATACTGAACCATATGGTGCGTTTGGGACGGAAAGAGATGTCCTGTCTCCATGGATGACACACCAACCAATGCTTGATTTATGACAGCAGAGAGGGTGTGGCAGAAATATGGTGGGTTTTCCTGTATTCGCTGCAAAATGAACAGGTAGAAGTTGATTTAGATGAATGGTAGGAATATATGTCTTCACTATTTATAGACTGAGCTGTTGAGCCCGTCAGTTGGGTGTTAGCCACGCTGGCAGTATAGGGATGGCAATGTTGGTCTGTACTTCCATCACTTTGGTCCAGATTTATTAAACATTAGTTCTACAAATATTGGATGGATTATACAGACTTTCATGGTCCTCAGAGGATGATTTTGAAGATTCCCTTGACTTTTTCCTCTTGCACCAAAGCTGAGCTTTCTGCTGCCATCTTAAAAAAAACTGTTAAAGATCCGCCATACATGGACGTGTACGTGTAGCCGATAGAAGCACTTCCGGATGACTGTGACATCACCTACCAATCTTTGGGCTTATGCCTACAACGTCCCTGCTGACGCGAATACAGACACAAGAGTCTGCGTTTCTCGCTATTTATACTATTTCAGTGGCTTTAACAGTCTAATAATGACTCGGGTTGAGTTAGTTAAAAGCCTGGTGCTTTTGACTCACGGTTGCCTTGTGGGTCAGTATCAGACGCCTGGCTAAGCTGCAGTACTTGATGTTTGGGGAGTGAGAACAGGTTGGACATTCCCATCGGCATTGTGGGCATGTTGGATTCAGATGTTAGCATCTAGCTCAAAGCACCGCTGTGCCTAGCAGCCTCACAGAGCCGCCACTCTTCGACGGTTTTAAAAGACAAAATAGAAGTATATCACAGTATTAGCTCCTGTTTGCAGAGTGAACTGTAAAAACCTCTAAGTTTGAATAAATGCCCCACAGGCATTGTGATAGACAAACGTATGATGACGCAGACCACCACGTAGTTGCATAATGCCGGCCTTTCTGTCAGACAAATCACACACAGACTGACCCATGCAGCTGCTGAATCTGGAGTGAAAAGACACTCAGCCTGCTGGCAGCTACCATCTATAATTGATTACGCTACTTTAGAAGACTGGGTATATATATATATATATATATATATATATATATATACGCTTTATTAAATGAATATTATGTGGACTTTTCTTCTGAAAGTTTGACAACCCTAAAGTAATTTCACAACGTACAATATTTCATTTTCCCTGAAGAGGGATTTTAATAAGCATTTAGTCAAAGAAAAGCGTGATCGCTCAGATATTTAAATATTAATATACTGCCAATTAGACATCATACACAAATAATTCAGCCTTGAAAAAGTATGAGATGAGAAAAAAGTACTGTAGAAGTGCTGTGTCTTTAGTGATTTTCTGATGTGTATGTGTCGGTGGAAATGCTAAGAAGACGCTTAGGTGTCTTATCCTTGGAATAAACAACCCTTGGCTTCATCTAATGCACCAAAACTCCCAATTAAAGCTCACTGGATGCTCATTTTGACATCGACACTTTACTTCAAACGCGGTGTTACTTAATCAGATCCACCATGTCTCTTCATAGCATTTAATTGTTCTATAATTACTCAGAGTGGGCCCACTCTCTAGCTGTAGCCGTGCGACAGGTGTTAATGCGACAAGTTTTTAATAATGCATTCAGAGATCTGGTGACCCTCCTTTAGAGCTTCTTGGTCACACACACACACACACACACACATACATGCACACATATTCCTGCATGCAAAAACACCATCTGCTCCTCCTCTGCCATATCCTTTCCGTATCTTTATCTCCAAGCTGCTTCGCATACAGTAGATGGTATTTTTAGGTGCGAGCAGTCGAAGCAAACAATAAAGGACAACTAATCAAAGCCCAAATCCCGTGTGTAGCGAGAGGTAAACTGCAGTCATGTTGTGTGATGGGCGTAAATATTATATATATATATATATAGATATATATATATATATCTATATATATATATATATCTGCTGCCTCATACCAACACACACATATTGTCTGCCTGAGGGAAAGAAAATACTGAGTTCTTCTCAGTGCATTCTGGTCAATTCTCAGCCATACTTCTGCAATTTTGCCCTCCAGTTCTTGCTGGCCACATTTACCCCTTCCATCCATCCTTTCTCTCAGACTCAAACCTCAAACTCCCTGTCAGCATTCCTTCTTTACTTACCCCCTCCTTCTTCTGTTCAGCCTCTCCCACCCTCCCCCAGTTCTACCTCTTTGCAATATCCAGTTTTCACAGCGACGTGACTGCCTCCACTCTGCCCTCCAGCTCAGTCTTTGCTTCACAGATACTTGCCTCAGATTGTCATTCCGAAACCCTTCTATTATATATGCTCCACATAAACCCAGAGGTTTATACCTGAATTACGCTCCTGGTGTAGTGTTCTCCCAGTGTTCACACACCGCTTATCTACCCATTATTGCTCACACACCATGTGAGTGCTGAAGGTTTTGACCAGAGGCATAGATGTTCACAGAAATGTCTTGATTATTCTTTTTTGGAGTGTCCCGCAGGCATACGGAGGCTTTTATTGCCCATGGGCTCAGGACTCAAGATATCAAACATCTTAATATGCAGTTATGAGCTTTTCTTTCCTCCCAGCATGCACTTAATCAGGGGAAACACATGATACATATGATGTTCGATATGCTGCTACAAATATGGTATTATTATGGTGATTCAAAGATGTAATTCCAGCAGCGTTATTCCTTTTCCTATGAAATGCACAGGTCCATGGAAATGAAATGTATGACTGTGAATGAAAACGTTAAATGTAAATATTTCTGAACCAAAAATATTTTTTACAGCAGCCTCGTATCACACTTGTGGTTAACGTTATGATGATATGTTGGGTTTAGGCAACAAAAGTGCTTGGTTAAGGTTAGAAAAACTTCACCGTTTGTGTCAAAGTAATAACCTGATAACGCAACGTAAGAACTGTAGCAACATATAAAATCACAACCGTCGTTATCTAACAAGCATAAAGTCATCTTTTCATTTTTGTTTCATAAAGTAAAACACAAACAGCGGCCTCCTGAGTGTCTTTGTTTGACCCATCCACCACCGCTCCCGCCCTCAGTGGACTTTCTCGCTCGCTGTGCCACATAAGTTTCATTCCACGTACCTTTCAACAACGGTCGCTCGACCACTTGTTCCAACCGAATGCAGAAAAACCTCCACATTCAACTCATCCTTGGTTTGCAGAAACGTACAATGCCAACACCTTTTCCTGCTAACTGGGCTGTGAAATTTATTGGAGACATGCAAACAACAGGCAGCATACTGAGTCTGCAGGGCACACAGCCCGAAACAGGCCTGACTCACCTTGTAGCCGACCAGATGCTGTTCAGAGAGTTTGCATATGTGTGTGTGTTTTCATGTGTGTGTGTGTGATTGGGGGTGGCTATCAGCAGCTGACTTGTGACCCCGCTGGTTCTATTAAGTACAATGGTATTCTGCAGAAGGACTGGAGGATTAATGACAATGGTGAGTCCACCTCACAGTCCCCGCCGCAGGGACCAGCCGCTGCTAATTAGATACATGGGAGAAGAGGAAAGTGCCCTTGTCTGAGCAGCTACATATCAAAGGAGGCTGCAACAAGCTTTGGAAGATTATGTAATTTTGCGCTTTTGTAAATGGGCCTCACTCTTGTGAACACAACACAGCCCTGACACAGAAGCAAGGAGGGCAGAGCCGTGTCTTCCAAAGGTATTAATATTAGCATTTGGAGGGTTTCTTTAAATTACAACCTCAGTGTTCCATATAGTAGCAACTCCTGGATGTCTCAATTCTAGTATAGGGTTATGTTCTGGTCATTGAACATTTCTTTTAGTTTTCTTTTTTTAATCCTTTGTTTTTGTCAGGTCTGTAAGGGAAATAGCTCTTGCTTTACCCATGAGCGTCAGCAGGTGTTGTTGTTTTGAAAATGCTAGCTGGAGGCTTGAATCTGACTTTAAAAAACACACGCACACAGAAGTTGCTGAACTCCAACAAAATGTACCGCAAATCTAAAAGTGGTAGACCCCAATCATCTTACATATGCCTGTAAAGGGTGCTCTTTTTTTAGAAGTGTTTTTGATGTCTCACAGAACAGATACGCTTCCATTATATTAGATTGTATTGATCCACGCTGACCCCCCGAGACACGCGTCTGACGTTGAGCCCCCGTGTATTTTACGCTTCGAGTCTTATTTTCTTTGCTTTTGGTGAAACATAATCTGCATAGACAGCTGCGTAAATCCAACAAATATCCCACTTTATGTGTCTTGAACGTATGAACCGTTTCTATATTAATTGATCAAGGCTCCCGGTGTGTCTGCGAGCTCGTTTGTTACAGTTAGATTCTCCTCACTCGCTACAGTGACCGGGGAAATAAGATCAATTCATCAATACGTAAGCCTATAAACACTGTTGATTTGCACCCACGGAGTCGACGTTAAAACTATTTTGGTTCAATAAATGTCTGCTGTCAGTCAGTCTGGTGAAGGCTTACCGAAGATGGAGTCCATGTGGATTCCAGCTTCAGCTCACTGTTAGTGGCATCACAAGTGTAAAGCTCAGTGTTTCTTACTGAAATGCTCTAGACGTCAGTCATTGTAGCCTATACAGCTTTGTACCTGGATTTATTTTTTTTTTTTCATAGAAGAGATATTTTCTGAAGCTGTTGATAATCTTGAGTTTGATGTCCTTTCAATCCTCCAGTCTCAGTCGCTACTCATTGTCCCCGTTGACACGTGGTATTAACATGGGATCTCTGTCTGGATACTTCATCTGGACAGTGACGTTCAATCCACAGACCTTTCGCATTTACATCGAGTATTAATTGAGAGTTCTTGACTGCGACTGCGTGAATTGTGATTGGATCTTAGAGGGTAAATTATTGCTGTCAAACATGTCCCAGGTTTTCCTTTACCAAGGAAGCATTAGGCATTTTTTTTGTAAATCACTTTTTGCAAGGGAAGACTTGCTAGTGACTGCTGCTACTTGTAGCTTTTCCAGGCAGCATGAAAACACAGTATTAAACATGTGCCCCTCCTCTCTGGCTCCTCACAAACCTGCAGGAAGGTGCAGCTTTGTGAGGAGCAGCTTTAAACGAATGCAGCCCAAGGCCCGCTTCATCCTGCTGTGTCTCCTGTCTGCTCTCTCTGTGTCCGTCAGGCCTTGTACGGGAGAGGGGCGTGACAAAGCGGAGGTGTTTGGCCAGGAAAGAAAAGAGGGCTGCAAATCCAGCTTTTTGGCTGGGGGGGGTTACACCTCCACATGGGGTCCAAATGCTTTTTTGCTGACGCCCAGAAGAACACAGCAAAAGAAGAAGAAAAGAGAATATACAGGCAGAGAGAGGGGTCTCTGCAGATACACCTCTACATACTACTAGTGTGTCATACGTGATGGCTGAGAGGGAATTTTTTTTGTATCAGTCTGTACATTGTTTTACCTTTTTAAGAAGGTGAATTAAGCTATACGAATTCACACCCGGGTGACATCCGATCATAACTCAGACCACCTGCAGAGGTAGTCCTCCATTAGACTCTAACTTCTTCATACATTTGCACCTGCATTAAACATGTGTTTTACAATATCCAGACACAGATCGCTTGTTAATATCAGGTGAGAATGGGGTCCCTCTTCCAGAAAACATCCCCAAATAACCTCCCACTTTGCTTTTCTATCACACTGAAACACTTTAAAGTTGTCTTTTGATCAGGACCGCTGTATATTTTGGATGTTAGAGAGGAAGAACAGGTGACACTCACCCTCACTTGGCCTTGTGACTGAAAATAAAAGCGATTGTTTCAGACAACGTGGACACAGGAAATTGCTTTTGATGTCAGCATGACAGGTGAGAGAATGCAATCTGATGATTTCACATGTGGGAGAGGAGTTTCAGGTCGGCAGAGGCCCCATGCAGACACCTTCAGGGCAGGCATTGTTTTTTTGTGTTGAATATTGGTATGCACGTCCTCTTCAATCTATATCCAACCTAATGCGGTGTGACGCCGCAGCTCTTTCATGTTGGAATCGGTTTCTCAGAAAGACTGACTTCATTTTTCCTCTGTCTGTCCTCTCTGTCTCCTCCATCTTTCCAGTCGTTTCGCTTCACCTGCACGACTCCGACTTACCGAGCAGGCTAAAGGGTAGCAGTGTATTTCAGAGTGAATCTGTGTTCGCTGTCAGGGATATCGCTTTTACTCAAATCTCACCATTTTAAGTTTCCCCTCCTCCCCATTCCGTCCGCTTGTCTGACTATTGTGTGTGCATATATGGCATTCCTTTGCCAGCATGTGTGTGTGTCTGTGTGACAAAGAGAGAGAGAGAGAGACGAGAGCATGTGTGTGTGTCTGTGTGACAAAGAGAGAGAGAGAGAGAGAGAGAGAGAGAGAGAGAGAGAGAGAGAGAGACGAGAGGTGGCCAGATGCTCGATGGTGTGCTGTGAATGCAAGACGGTATCGCCTCCACTCCATCCAGGTGTCTTGCAATTGTCCCCTGGGTTTCTCCGACACACTCTGTCAGCCAGCGCCTCACATACTCACACACAACACGCTGCACTCCCTCCACAGCTCTCTGTCATGCTTTGTACATTCTGTCCTTGCGAGTGTGTTTTCCTCTGTATGTTGATCTCTGCCTCTGTCTTCGACAAGTCTAAAACATTCATTTCAGGCCCTCTGCGTCTTCTTTATTTGTTTTGCCTCACTGGAGAACATCTTCGTCCGATGACACTTGCTGCCCAAGTGACAGACAAACACTCAACCCTCCGTCAATACCGCTTTGGGTGAATAAACCCTCAAATACATCAACACCAAATACAGCTGGAGAGCAATTTAGTCATCATTTCTGTTTTATCGATGCATGGACTCCTTTGAGTAGACAGATTGGCAGATACAGTAGCAGCTTCCAACAATCACGCACGCCTAAACAACGTTCACACATTTGTAGAGTGGGTGGGTTTGTGACAGGCTCACTCCTCCCCATGACCATATTCATGCTTGAGTTGCAGAACAGGTTGAATTCCTCCCCAGACTCCTTTTGTCTTATTCTAGCTCATCTACCTTTGTGCTGTCACTCCCTGACTCCCATTTGTTTGCTGTTGGAGCAGCCTGCTAATGGAGGGAAAAGAGGGTTAAAGGGTTGGTCCACCCAAAATTACAATCAAAAACGTTCTCACTTAGCTTTGATGGTATTGTATCTAGTCAGGCAAATATTTATTTATTTTTTGGACAGGTTTTGCAATATTTGCAAGATTCCTGCCTCCGCCCAGCCTAGTCTCGTAAAAGCTACGTTCCCGTACAACGAAACTACATTGGCAATGACATATCGAGGGAATGTGTTTTCTCTTGGATTAAGTTTTTGACATATCAATCACGTGTTGAAAACTGTGACTGTAATCCAGGAGAAACTTATTTTGCCTCAAAATGAATGCAGTTTAGTTGTATGGGACTGTAGTTTTGTAGGAGACAGGGTTGCTTTCCCCGACTACAATGGAGGTGAATGAATTTTACATACAGCTTGCGGGGCTAAAGACAATGAAAAACCCTTGAAAATGTATAGTATATATATATATATCCTATTATAGATACATTATGCCTTAAACTTTCATATGTGGTTAAAGGCAAAGCTCACAGCTCCAGCCAGCTGCAGGTATTCATCCTCTTGAATGATCTGTGTTTTCCCTGCAACCTTGTTAACTCCTGTCATTGTAGATCCAGCCACTCCCTGCTGCCCTGCAGTAACCCCCTCCCCGCCTTCCATCACCTGACCTTCTCCGCCCACACACTCACCTGCTTCCCGTTTCCCTAATCAGCCATTCTGTATATATTCAGGCCCATCTCCACTCATTCCCTGCCAGATTGTCGATGTTGGCCGAGGTGCTGTATTTCAGCCATCTGTACCTGCGTACCGGTGAACCTGAGTCTGATCTGTTCCAGGATTTTGACCTGTTTGTTTGACTTTTAGCACTGTCGTCTCCTTGCCAACTTGTAAGCCTGTTCCTGGCCATTGCCTCTACTAAATTTCCTTTCATCCAACCTGCTGGACTTTGTTGCCAGAATTCACCAACTGTGAAAAAACAGAATTAGATTTTTCTTTTTTTTTAAATCCATTATCCTCAATAAATAATCAATTAAATGTTAAACCAATTATTGGCCCTGACCAATTTCTTTTTTGCCCTCGGCAACATTTTAGTTGGTTTTCTTTGGTGGCAAAATTGGCTGCGATGCAATCATTGTGTTCACACACTCACTCAGAAACTGCATAGTTTTATGTATTTGAAAAAAGCACAAAATAAAACATTAGTCTGCTCTTTTGTTATGCAGCACATGAAAAAGAAAACTTGTAAATTATTCCCCAAACACCAGAATATTCTATCCAACTATTCATTTATCCCATTAACTGTGTTGTTCTTTTTTTTCCTTCTTTCCTGTGCCCCAGAGGGCTTTGATCTTTATGATACCGTTTATTTGAGGCCACTGATGTTAATCATATCATGTATGACGTATCATGGTTGCTCGCTCACTCACCCATGTAAGGCTAAGTAAAGGCCACAGGGTGATGATGCGGGTGACCCAGAAAATATGGCCTATTTAATAGGCTATACATAGTTAGGTTGTTGTGGGATTTTTTTTGTAACATTCCAAAATAGTATTAAAAAAGTATTGATATAAAATAGTGAAATATTCTTTTTTTGGGGTTCCCCGATGGATAGATAAAGCCAGAAAAATTTGGCTCAAGTTGTTTCCTTTAAATCCAGTACGTTGAAGTTATTGTTCATGATAGACCATCTTTGTCATAATGAGATTTAAACACCATGTCGTCGTTGTTCAGTAGACAAACCTTTTTTCCACCAGCCAACAAATGCAAACGAGAAAGCTCAAGTGCTCAGATGAATCTATAAAGTATACAATCTCAACATCCAATCCTACTGTGCTGTCCTCAGATTGATCAATCATCTGCTCACAGCTTGACGGTAAGAAGGGACATTTGTGGCCAGAGCAACTCGAGTACCCCTCCCCATCATCCACCTGCCCCCCCCCCCCCCTTCACTTACAAGCCCTGTACGGATGAATCACTGGATTTTCTGTTAGTGCGTGTGTTTCCATCTGTCTGGGTGTTGGTGTGTTTCTTTGTAAGACAAACACACACACACACATGTATCCATCAGAGCAGGAGAGGAGAGTCAAGCGGGAGATTGACTTTAGCAAAAGGAGCAGACAGGCGCCGCCAGCTGAACGCTTGAGATGTTTCCTTCATCGCACTCAGCTTTCACAGCAGATTACAGACACTTGCTGACTGGTCTTCAGTTTAGTGGCCAAGCACCTATCCCGAGTGCTGATGACTGAGCTTACGTTACTTCTGCTCCTATTTTTTTCTTCTCACTGCGACGAAAACGATCTGGATCTCCTTTTTACTCCCAGTCAAACCCCCTCCACTTAAAGTATACAAGACTAACATAGCAGTTTTTCTGAACTATGATGACATTGACTTTTACAAAATATTAGCCTGTTATTTTATCCATTGTCAACATGAAGGCAGCTTTTTAAAAATCTGTAAAACTTGTCATTTAATATTCAGCCAGAAATATTTTCTTCATCAAAGCTTATCTTACCGTTGAATGAGGGATGAGTCACCCTGACTTGCAGTGCTGTTAACCCCTGCAGAGCTGAAGTTTCTATGAGGAACTTTTAACTTGTCATGAATCCATCTCAATTCAATACTGATAAACAATAAAAGTGAGCAAACTCTTTCCCCACATAGATGGAGGACTGACAGTTAATAGTAGCAAGTGAGGAGTTAGCAGTCACTCATGGAAGTGTAACACAGGCATTACTAGGCACCCACAATGTTATGCAGTTTGCTGCAGCAGAGTGCAAGATTAGCTGTGGACAGACACAGAGTCGCACTGTCACTCACTCGCTCACTCATTCACACATGCGAGCGATTGCATGATTATCCTGGTTTGAGATAACTAATCGTTGCAGCACGGGTGTTTAATATAGAGTCCTTTCCAACCAGCAAAATGTGATGTTCTGTTGTCCTGAATATTGTAATTTATGCCAATTTATTTAATGTTAACTTTAAAAATGAAGGTGCTCAAACTATCACCAGCTGTTTTTTTTGATACATCTGAGCACCTGGCAAACAGTCAAAACATATTGTCTCCAGTTGTTCAGGTGTCTGGGGGAAAAAATAATACCCCCAAATTCAACATGTCATGGTATGTTAGTACGGTGAGTGTTTGGGCAAACTACAAATTCAGAGTAAATCCATACCGTTGAGGCATGGCAGTGTCTTTAGTGGATTTTCATCGGTAGAAAACAAACTCTCTGCAGCTCAGCGTCTTGCCCTCCCCTCCGTCTCTCCTGGCCCTGCAGAGTGCAGCTCATTGATAAGGGTTTCTGTCCTTGTCATCAAGGACTGATGTCTTTCTGTCAACTCCCAGGCAGCCCTGTTATTCATTCCGCGTTATTGTTTTTCTTCTCTAGTATACCTGACAGATTCCCTATCTCCCCCCGTCCTCCCTCCTCGCCCCTCCCCTGTCCCCAATACCATCCACTCCTCTTACCCGCGGAGGGATTCATTCCTACCATGGTGCCAGCAGGCGCAGCTCACAAGTTATTGTCTCAATCGGAGCTCCTTCTCAAAAGTCACATCGCCATCTCAAAGAGCTCCGGGAGGGCGCTCGTCCTGCGAATCCCATAAGCCTCCTGTCTGAAGCTCATGCATGCATTAGAGCATTACAAGAAGGAACATTACATCGCCCATTGTCCTATCATCCAATCAGACGAGCTGTGCTATTTCTGCATGCACAAATGCGCTCGCTCACTCTTTTCCAGCGCGCACACACACACACACACACACACACAGCCATTTTGCCATTTCGCCACCCACCTCCACAATGTGACTGTGACTGCGTCTCCTGTGGCTTAACACCTCTTGTGTTCATTAGCACTGTGCAGCAGCGTGTCAACAGCTCTTATTTACTAATTAGCGACTGGTGACAATAGCTGAGGCACACAAAGGAAAGGACAATAGTGATCCTCATCTCTGACTCCCGCTGTCCTATGACAATACAAAGTATTAGTCATTCAACTGTGTGATAAGCTCTTCTGCTCTCATTGGAATGGGCAAACGCACAGCGGATCGCGGTTTTGTCTCGGTACCACAAAAACAGATTGCCAAGTTGTTCTGATTTTAGATAGAAAAAGTTTAGTGAGAGAGAATTCTTCATCCAAGGTCGAAAGCGATGCTCTGACTGTGCCTGGCCGGTGGGAATGGAGATAAAAGTGTCAAAGCAGCCGTAAATAAGAATATAAATAATAAAGTCCCCCACCGAGCTCGGTTAAATTGAACAGCAAAGGGGTCGTTTTCTCGCCGTCCCACTGAGATTTTAATCTCTCCTGCTAAATCTTTTCCACCCTTTCTTCCTTTGTCTTACGGTTGCTCCCCAGAGAGACAGTGTACACTGCTGCTGTGTGGTGTAACACCGAAAGGACAGGCCCTGCCAGCCGACCCCCCCCCCCCCCCCCCCCCCCCCCAGGGCCCGCAAACTTGTGAGCCAGTGAGGAAAGATCATGCATTTCATCAGTTTGTACAATGACATCTAAAAAAAACAGCCAGGAGCCATTTTGTTTTTCCTAAAATGCAAGAGGTAAAATAAGAATGCATCCTCAAAATAATAATAATAATTTGTCCATACCAAAATATATGTAGTTCCTAAGTGTTTTTGACACTGCTCATTCCAAACATGATTTCACATTAAGACAAGCATTTTTTGTATTTCAAGTTTACTGAAAATGTTTTTTTTAATATTCAAACAAGGCATTATCTAATGCCATATTTTGGTGAATTTAGGAGAAATCTACAGATGCAAATAAATAATATAATACAAGTGTTTTAAAATAAACACCTGTGTATTTAATCTGAAAGAAGCAATAGCTCAAAATCTCTCTCTGACACCTTGCTATAAGTTGGTGAATGTCAGGAAAAGATTGTCTTCATGTTTAAAAGAATGCTAACTCTGGTGTAGGAGACTCAAATCCTGACCTGTGCATGAATTAAAGCAGCTGTAATCAATATTTGTGTACTAACAATGAATCAAATTACAACTTGTGTGTGTGTGTGTGTGTGTGTGTGTGTGTGTGTGTGTGTGTGTGTGTGTGTGTGTGAGAAAGGGAAGCTTGTAATGATGAACCCAGAGTGGATTGTCACCATTGACTCTCAGCTTTATGGAGCTTTATAGGTTCTATCAGCACATTGTTTTGATTTTGTCCACTCCCACTTTCTCTCATTGTGTCGTTCCAGGCACAACATGCAGCTGTTTTCATTTTTGAAGGATCTGAATACGTGTTAAATAGTTTTCTAATAAAAGAAAATAATATCTACTACTTTTCCCTGTTTCTTTAAGTATATCAAGATTGAATTAATGCAACGTATCCTCATAAAAACGGCTAGTATAATATTTTACAAAAAGGAATACCTCACTTTTTCTACAAACAGTGTATGAGAACCGCCTGAATAACGTGTAGCTTTGTTAGAGAGAGGGGAGAGCGTGTAATAAAGGAAGCTTTGCGAACAGCTGGATCCCGTGTGAGAGGATTTACAACATGCGTGTGCTGTCATTAACAAAATATGAACTAAATGCGCGGCAGGATGCCCCCGAGCTCGTCGGCAATGCAAATGGCTTTGCGACTTAAGTTTTCTCTTGTCAGTCGACTGCTGATACCTTTTTAAAAGTCATTCATTGGTATTCATTGTGTTTGCTTTATGCAAAATGGTGAGAAAGGGAATGCAAATGTTTCCTTATGATTGCAGGTGGGGCGGGCGTCGTGATGTCCTGCAGCGGAGTGTGTTGGTAGGTTGGAGTTCTCTGCGGGAAAGGTTACATGTTTTGGCTGCTGGCTGTCAGACTTCACCCACTGATAAATATTCTAAAAATACTCAAGTACCAGACACAGCACAGTTTTTCGATGCGATGATCAGTTCTTGTGTTGTTGTTTTTTTTTTGACATCCTTTCCTCATCACTCCCCTCGTTCGTTTATTCCAAATCCTTCTCTGACCTCCTCGTGTGTCTCAACCCCAGCTGAGTGGGCGCCGGCCGCTCTGATCCTCCCAACGCTCAACCACGCCTGACCCTGATGCATCACTCGCTCACGGGCACGGAGGAGAGAGAAACTCAGAAAATGCGAGGGGTGCTATCCAATCTCCTGCAGCAGTGTGCTGTACAGTAGATCAGTGGTCTTCTCCTGCTTTCATCTCCCAGCTCCGGCAATCTGCCACCTGGCCTCGACACAAAAACTGCTCGTCAGAGCCTCGGAGCTCTCTTCCTCCCTCTTAAGTTCTCTTTCTCCTTCAGTGCATCTGTCCAGTCTGGATCTCAAAACAGAGGGAAATGCAAGAGAAGACGCGTACCATATGCGCTCAGCAAGCTTTCTTGTAACACTCCTCATGAAACAGACCCATGTAATCCTTTGTGTTTTATTTCTGATGGGAGCTGGATTTCTGCCTTGGGTGAAACTTGCCTGTTCAAAGCCCTGTATAGCTTCTTCCACTTTCATTACAATTTCCCTTGATACACTCGTTGGTTCTTAAGGAGAGAGATCACTCGCTTTGCGCATGCTTGAATGAATTTTTTTTTTTTTAGGCCACTGTTGTTAGGCGAGTCAGATAGCGGGCGTACATGATGATTTCAGCATGGTGCCAAAACATGGGAACCCAATCCCTTGCGGTGGTTGACGACCTCTCCTACAGTCTCCAGAGCTTCTCGCCAGCGTCACGCAATCAATCTGGAGCCTTCAGGACGTAATCGCCTTTCCTTGACCCACGGGGGTTTAAATCCTCTTTTTTTCTCCTCATTTATCACTTGGAAGGTCGTCAACGAAAGTCTTCACTTTAGCCACATTAACCTGTTTCCAGCGACCAGCACTTAAGGTTAATGACTTTTGGATATTCCAAAGTGTTTAGCCAGCAAAGCACAGCAGTGTTCAGACAGGAGAGCAAAAAGAAGTGTTACTCCCTGCCGGCAGTGAAGCAACCTCCAATTTTATCATTTCGTCAATGGATGACTCTCTAAATTGGTTATGAAAACGTTGAAGTGCAGGTCACGCTCTTGACTATTCTCAGGGGGGAGACAAAGGGAACGCAGAGTTAAAGGACTGGTCATTGAGAGTGATTTAATGTTATCCGTCTTAAACTTCACACCACTACCTTTCTTTTCCCCCTTTTTAACTTCACTTACAACTCTATCACTGTCTGCTCCCCCACATTCACTCAGATTCACACAAGAGTGCTCTGCAAAGGTGCCTTCTGCACGCGCTACACCACATTTTCTCTTCGAGGGTAATCCATCCATGCTTTTGAGAGGCAGCCCTCAAAGATTGACTTTCCATTAGCTTTGGAAAGATAGAGTGCGGTTGCGTCGGCCTGAGCATGTAAATGTTATGGAGTAATTGTAGTGTGACGACTCAGTTCATTATGACCCAAGGTTTAGCCAAGGAGACAACAATAACTAACAAGGCTGTTGACAACTAATATTTGTGTTTTTAGCAGTGTGTAACAGTTTTATATACGAACCCACAGCCAGGTTTTTGTGATACTGGGCATGCATGAGAATGATTTATGTTATGCACTAAATGGACTAAACACCCGTTTAACTCCGCGGCCTTTTCCCGCCGTGCTCCTTCAACACCTGAACTATCTGTTCGCTCATTTGTCTTGGGGACATGTTGAAATACAGTTTGTCAACGCGATAGCGCAAGGGAGCTCTTCTTATTACTTAGCTGTTGTAAATTTTAAATGAAAGGTGGCTGATGGTTCCACAGTCACCTACTTCAGTGTTTGTGTCTTTCTGGACTCTCCGGAGGTGGTTTTGATCGCTCTTCTGTTTCCCTGCGATAACCCTGTCTTATGTATTGCTTCAGTGGTTCTGAGCTTTCCCTTAACTTGGAAACTACAATGTTTTAACAGAGTGCTGTAAAGACTTGGGCATTGATTGCGAACATTTAACATGACGCTGATTTGCATTATGAGAAATTCAGGTGTAGTGTTTTTCTGGACAAAGAGACAAAAAAAGGGATCATTATTTTCTTAATTAATCCACAACTTTGTAAAACTTTAATACGACTTGATCATAAAGTTTGGCAAAAGTTCAGTCAGAAGACTTTCCTCATTCTTACTGTTTCCAACTGAAACAGCCGACTGAGGGTGTTCACCTCCAGTAGTCATCAGAAGCAGCTGTCCAATGGGTCCTTCCAGTGAACTCATCAGATGTCTGGCTCCAGATCACATCCTTCACTTTCTTCAGCTCGACTTGCGATGCACTCTTTCACCACCACCACCACCACCACCCGTGTCCTCATCATGAAAGACTCTCAACACATCAAGTTCCTCCTCTTGCAATTAGTCTCTCCGCTGAAACTGCTTTAATGTAGAACTAGTGTAAAACTAGCGTTTACTCAGTAATCATGTCATGTATAGGAGTAAAGAGTCACTCGTTCTTTACCCCTGGGGCCTCATCTCTAAACATAGCTCACTGCCTTTGTGGTTCAGAAAATAGTTCTGAACAGATGTTATGTTTCAAGACACTATAGGACCCTGATGAAGGCAGCACACACGCACACACACACACACACACACACAAACCCTCCGTAGCTGGAAGCAGTCGCAGCAGAGTTTCTGTCTTATTTGGGTTTTTGTGTCATTTGTGACTTTGGGCTATTATGTCGACTTCCTCTGCAGACTTGCAGGGCTGAGGTGGCTCCTGCAGGACGGAGCTGTGCTGGCTGAGCATATGGTGAGAGGAAGCTGCCTACGGATCCACTCTTCTTCAAAACACGCCACTAACAATTTTGCATTTCTCTCCCATTGCACTTAGGAAGTCAATGTGGCATGATAATATCGCTTTTACGTTTTGAAATTGTATCAACTCAGAGCGCACTAATCAAACAGTGACAGGAATTGCAGTTTTAGATCTATCAGCATTGAGATGTTTCGTTTTTTAATTAGCTCTGTGAAGGACAGTATTGGTCTTTAAAGGCACCAGGAGGATGGCCAATACCATTGTGATCGCATTTGGGAGTACAGATAAAAAAATAGCCTTGTGGCTAACTCTAGCGCATTTACAGCAATGTTTTATTAATTTATTAGTTTTATTAATTACACACTAACCAAATAAATCAATAAAACTAACTACCACAGAAGCTTTGAGTTGAAGTTTTGAGTATTTTGCCAGGTGTTAATATGTCTGTGGACAGATTGTGTGAATGTCGCAACCACGCAAGACGCAGTCACGAAACTTAAAAAAATTACGTTTTTTAATATTTTATTATATTATATTTATCCCATTAAGGGGGAAAATTTTCTCTGCATTTGACCCATCCCTGTACCAGGGAGCAGTGGGCTGCCCATGACAGGCGCCCGGGGAGCCACTGGGGGGACAGTGTCTTGCTCAAGGACACTTTGACTCAGAATACGTCCCAGCCACGGATCTAACTGCCAACCCTCTGGTTCCCAGAGAACCCTCTTAGCCCAGTGAGCTAGTTGCCCCCCAAATCTTAGTATTATTGGTATAATGTACTGGCTAGGATCCAAATTGTGGTTTGAGTGTCGGTTGAGTGTAAGCAGGAAAAAGAGTTGGCGGGGGCAACTCCTATTGGAAATAATAGAGGGACAAAATGTTCAAAACAGTGTGGATGGTGTGACTCAAAACATAAAATGTCCAGTTATTCATGAGCTACTGAACTCAGCTTCACTCTTTCTGCGAAGCCAAGAGCTGGCACCGTCAGATCAAGGCTCATGTGGGAATTTGCATTGTCAGGACAACCGTTAATGATTTAATACACAATGTTGTCTCACTGCGGGAGGGAAGGGGGGGGGGGGATGTGAGTGACAGAGCAGCAGAGGAAAAGTCAAGTGGGTCTGAATACAGCATTATAAGGATTGTTAGGACATGCAGGCTCCCTGCAGTGATCCCGGCAGGAGAGCCAGAATACGGGAAAGTCAGAGTCCCACTCCTCATTAGCGATCAGTGTCTCGGCCAGCGCTCTGCCTTTGTCACTTGACTATGTGGGCTATTAAAAGTGAAAACAGACAGAAGGGGGGGAAAGTGTCTGATGCAGACTTAGGAACAGGGAGACCACTTTTATCTCCGGCGAAGAAAGGCAACCTGTCTGGAGACATTCCGCTTGGGAACATGGACGGCAGCCCTGCCAAGTATCTGACATCTGTCCAGTCAGAAAGGTAGGGATCGTCCACTGTGGTGCAGAGGAGCCGGGCATCTGACCAGCCACCTGTCCACCTTGGTACATAGGCGCTGGTAAATTGGCGAGGCCAAGATTGTCGCCGGCTAGTCAGAGCCGAGATAGTATTAGCCTGGGAAAGTAGACATTCTTGGTAGTTAACGGACAAAGTGCCAGTGAGGAAGTTTTTCCTGTGGAAGTGAGTTCAAAACCTTCACACCATGTTTGGTCAGTTTGAAAATGTACTTCCATGCACACATCAGCACACTCTCCTAAGTGTCAGGTGCTGCCATGACACATTGCCAAACTAGCGCCTAACAAACTGGACTGGCTGTGGTGTGAAATAGGAAAATATGCCTCACAGCGAGTCCATCTGGTTACCATAGTGTCCTGGCTACAGCTCCACGGTGTCCGAGGAAATAACTTTGACACGCGTCTCCCTTCCCGCTTTCCTCTGCAGCCTCCTCCTGTCTTCTCCCTCCAGCTGGCTCCTCTCTTCGTGCATCTGTGAGCCTCGGCACTTGCACTGGGAGGTGTCAGTATTTGCTTTCAAGGCGTTTAGCTAATGCTATCGTGCCCCGGGGTGATGAGGGGGGGGGGGGGGGACATGCAGCAAATGCCTCTCCATATGGGTGCATAACTAAGTGGTTGGCATGGCTGACGCCGACTACCCTCAGCTTGCTCAGTCATAGCCAGTTCTTTTGTTCTTATAATCAATGGGGCTTATCTGCTAATGAATCAGAGAAAGGATAAAATGGAAGCTGTTTTGAATATGCTTCAAATGCCTCAATATTACTCACAGAAACCAGGGGAAGCCAAATAATGAAGAGTCTATAGTCACATTTCTGACACACTCACTGAGTGACCATATCAAACAGGATGAAGCGTTTGGAAACAGTTTGAAGTTTTCTTCAGGTAACTGTGTCTGAATCCTGAGAGGTTAGGTTAGCTCAGGCAGACCACTTCCACTGCACTTAAATTCAAAATATATGTAACCAAACAGATGCAGCTGGTGTCCGACTCGTTTTCATCCCCCCCCCCCCCCCCCACCCCTCTTGCAGCAAAGCAAACAAATGTCTGTTGAATAAAGCTGTGCTTTGAGTGCCAAGGCATACCCTGGCACCAAGCTGGACGTTTTAAAGAGAGAATCACTGCTGGACTCCCCCTTTTTATTATTAGATCCCACTCCGGTGGTGTTCAGAACAAACTCTGCCTCGCGTAGACTCGGGCAGCATCTCACCACTGCAATGTCATCAAACTAATGGAACATTGTCATAAACTTATCAACATTTTGAATGCCATGAAACCAGGTTTACAGGTTCCAAACATGTTTCCATTGGCATCTGTGTGTTTGTGTTCATTGTGTGTGAAAGAGATGGATGTTGGCCTACAGTGAGCCGGCCTTTACCTTTATGGTGACGCAATTTCTTTATCATATATATATATATATATATATATATATATATATATATATATATATATATATACACTTTACTTTGGGCTTATGATGGTTAGCCTATATGACTTGTACAAGCAGGAAATGTACAACAATCTCATAAAAACAAAAAGTGTAAGTAAAGAACCGGAGACGAGTAATAAAATAAAAACCCACTTTGAAGAAGACCTCAGTTGAAACAGTGACCCAGCTTTCTGTGCATCTCTGCATGATGAATAAGCTCATGTTAGACAAACGAGGGTGACGGGAAGACGAGGTCCACTTCTATCTAAAATAGTTTTAAAATGAAGTCATGCGTGATTGTTGATGCATTATTGTATGCAAATTGAGTTTGTTTGTTGGACGGGGCAATAGTTGAGACGTGATGGTGCTTGGGGGAGTGGGCAGGGCCTTCAACAACTCGTAACCCCGGGGCACTTTAATGCGGCATAGATTTTGAGCTATCCTCATTAGTAGTTACAAAAACTAAGTACAGTTCTATGGTTACGCAACAACCAATACTGAAGCTAAATTCAGCATGTTTATTACCCAGAAGCTGTAAGAGCTGTAATATATTAGTGGGTTACATTACAGGTTTACAATAAATTCCCTACTGTAGAAGCAGAGTGGGGGCTTCTGGCACAACTTCACACACTGCCAAGCTGCATGGAGGAGGGAAAAAGTGTGAGGAGGTCAAAACTCCAGCAACACTTGCAGTATATAAAACAACTTCATTGTTTAGAGCAACGGGTGTCCTTCAGCAGGGTCATCCCAGTTGCCTATACAGCACAAACGGAGCAACGTGGACATCCAGCTTGAATTGCCTCTCTTCACCCAGCAGTCATTAACTTTGGCTTTCTGGCTACGTACTCTTGGCTTGTGCTGTCTGGTTTGTTGGAGTTAGAGGTCTACAGCACTAGCGGACGGTGGGGATACACAGACCAGAAAACCAAAACAATTATCTCGACATGTTGATTCTCAGTGGGATTGCAGAACTAGTTACTAGCACTGGTAAGCCATTGATATTACATGGAGTCAACCGATGAAGATTTTAAAGAAGTCACGAAGAAAAAAAACGTGGAAAAACTATTAAAAAAACCGGGTGAGTAGGAAATGAGGTGCAAGCTCTTATGAGGCCTCAGGGGCGCAACATATCCAGAGTTTGAATCAGAGACAAATGTGACAAATTAAATCCACTGTTTGAGAGAACTGTTGTACAGCCAAACAGTGCTGTGAAGCGGTTTCAAAATGTAGCAGGACTAATTAAAGATTGAAATCCTAAGATTGTACATGACACTAAACCTTTGAAACAAACAAGAGACGTCTAACAGGCTCCAGATACAGAGTGACTGCAGTGAAACATCTGCAGTCAGAATGGTCTGTTAATAGGCTATGCATGTTTGATAAGCAACCTGGCACATTACACAGAAAAAACTTCCTCGAACCAAAAAATCCCTGCAGCCTTTTTATTTTGTGTGCCGCTCAAAGGTTTTTTCAGGAGAGACATCATTTTGCATGTTTTTTGTTTTTTTTAATGTACCTTTCTTTGTTCAATCAGCCACCGGAAGTGTAAGTAAACCCACCTTGTCTTGAGTGCAACTGCATCTGAATGCTCCATTTTCCTTAATGAAGTGTTAAAGCAGATTAATCCACCCACCTACGACTAAACCGACACACGGCCGACTTGTACTCCTGTATAGTATAGAGTGCATCCAGTGGAGGCTTGGGCTCGAGTGACACCTCTTTTGTGCGCACTGTGGAGCCATAAATGGAATGCATTAATGTAACATGATTTTATGCGGCCCACCTATATAAAGTGCTGCCATATCTGCTTCATCGGTAGTCCCTGCTCCTATGACTTTCGCTCGCAGCGTTTATTGGCACATTAGTGATTTCGTACAGATGGTGAGCTCTGCCTGTGGCTTAGCCCGTCTTTTCCCTCAGAGAGGTGGAGCACACGCTCGAGGGAGTGAAGTTAACAATTAGATGCCTCTAGAAAGGACATTTCAATCACACTAGGCAAGAGGAAAAAAAAAAAAAAAAGATGTTGCATGGTTTGATTACTTTTATTTGTTGGAATTGAAAAAGCATCTGTGCATGACTGTGTGGATCCATAGTGTCAGTAAATCCACAGGCGGATACTTTGGTGTTGTTTTGCTGTACAGTATTCAGATCATTTAGAAGTTATTTCTTTTCTGCCGTGTTTCCATATACACGTCTCAACAGCTCTGGTCAATGGTTGAGCTCAAATGAGGAAAAAGACAGAGAGGGACAGAGAAAGACATCAGCGCATAACACACAGTGTTTATTTATATCCCCAGCGTGCGCTGCAGCGCTTTTTGTTATTTACTCTGTAAACACTGTGTTGTTGATGGCACCGGCAGATAGAACGAGAAGTCAACTCGTATCGTCTGCCTTTACTCATCACCCAGGCTCTTTAGTCTCCTTTGTACACGGCCGCCGCGAGCAGACGACGAGGGCCACTTAAGAGTTGAGCTTCCTCTCTGTGGCCTGATAAATCCCGTAGAGAACAGTGTGTCATGAGAGCTGCAGAGGTGGCATCAGCGTTGGGCGAGACGGCAAGAATGGAAAATGGAAATTGAGCACAAGCACTTCAAAAGAGGAAGGCTGGGATTCAATCAAAGCTGCGTTCACTGGTCAAACGGAATAAAATGAAAGGACGGTTTCAAGTCAGATGATCAGGATTTCTGTACGGTCCTGCGTGCAATACGGTGGAAAGCTGTTTTGTCCAAGAAATAGACTAATTGCAACGGTCGAGTACTGCGTTACTGATCCTTGATTCATTTTTAATGTGCCCTGTGCAGAATGTGATATTCTCCTCTCAGCATTATCCTTGCAGTAATGACTTGTCAGCTCTGGGCCCTGGATGCTCAGGCCAGAGGGTATTCTCGTGATTTACTCCTCGCCATTTTGTATTTCTGTATTTTCACTGGCCTTGATTCAAGGGAAGCTCTCTATAATATCATGGCTTACGCCTGGTAATGCATTGCGTTACGACCTTGCTGCTGAAGGTCTGTGCTGCTTCTGACTGGTAATAGTTATTGTTTTGAAGTCATGACCCTCGATTTAGCTCGTTCGCTTTCACCCAGCCATGAGAGTGAAGCTGACAAACAGCCACGCCTGCAAGCGGTGTTTCAATCCTGACCTTTAACCTCCCTGTATATATTGAACTTAATATATAGTTAGGGCTCAGGGCTTTCCATTTGTACACCTTTCCAAGCACACAAACATGGATGTGTATCAGTACAAGCATTTTTTAAAATGCATACTCTATGTTTAGCCATGCTAGCTCCAGTGACAGCAGTTTCAGTCAGCAATATCGCAACAACTATTGGATGGATTGCCGTAAAATCAAACACTCATGGTGGCCAGAGGATGAACCCTAATGACATTGGCAATACTCTAACTTTTCCTCTATTTACTATTTATAGTAATAGCCTAGATATTCGTGAATTTGGGCACATTTTATGAACCTAAGAATATATGGTTATTATCTCCCGGCGATCCCCAGGGACCTCTGTGCCACCAACACCGACACAGAGCTTCAGATTCAGTGTTGAGACTGGGTGGGCGGGCAGGTGTCAAATCTGTGCAGAGCACTGGAAAAAAACACTGACAGTATGATAATAACATCCAAAACACAAGACCCACTGTCAGTGGTTGAGAAATACTTTCAAAACTAATGTTAAAAATACAAAAACTGTCCAAAATACAAAAGCTACCTTTAGGTCAGTAACCTCAACTAGTGGAAAAGTCACCCCACACCACTGAAGACATCAAAACAATACAGACTGGGTCTGCTCCAGGTAAACCAAATCGCCCAAAATATTTGACGCATTTGTCACATATCTCTATGGGCTTTTCAAAATGTCCAGTAGTGGACGAAGCTAGCCAGTGAATATGTCATTCTGCTTATGCAGAGGATGAGTAGGCGGCTCTTCAATGTGTTTTTTTATTAAAGGAGCAAAATAGTTTAAACCAAATTTCCCCCCCACACACAGAATTTGTTGGGTTTCCTGCACACCGATAATGTTGTTAATTACAGAGAGACAAGACAAAAAACAGTCTCAAAAATGCTAAGTATGCTACTAATAGGCTAAAATAGGTTGAGTCCCCATCTGTTCGGTTTCTTTAAAAGGAAACCTGAGAGAATACAATATGAAAATCATACTGAATGAAAGAATACCCGAACAGTCAACAACTCATGGGTACATTAAATGTATAACAAGTTTTCAGACTGAATAGCCTTTATTGTTGACTGAAATATCAGATCGCCTCATTATGGGGTTGAAAAGAAGTGAGTTAATATAATATTGATACATTTGCCTGCATTTGAATTCAGTCTAACTGAAGCTGACGAGAGAATTATTGAGGCCACCACTCTGTCATACTGTGACCCATAATAGGGTCTTAGAACTCCTTTTTAGGCTTTATTTATGCATTATTTAAGGCGGCAGTGTGATACAGTGACCTACTATAGAACAGACTATTTTTAAAACCAATTACCACCTCCGACTTCCTGGGATAGAGACAAAGACAGAAAGCATGAGAGAGAGAGAGAGAGAGAGAGAGAGAGAGAGAGAGAGAGAGAGAGAGAGAGAGAGAGAGAGAGAGAGAGAGAGAGAGAGAGAGAGAGAGAGAGAGAGAGAGAGAGAGAGAGAGAGAGAGAGAGAGAGAGAGAGAGAGAGAGCTATTTCCTTCAAGGTGGAGAGGAGCTTTTTATTGTACCCTGCTGTACCGGTTGCAAACCTGCTGTCTCTCCTCCCCAACCCCCTCAACCCGGCCATCAGCAGGCAATATCTCAGCTGTATTAGAGAGTAGTAGGAGGTGGCGTCTCTCCTTCTTTTCTCCTCCTCCTCCTTGGTGGTTCAATTAGAGAAGTCTGATAGGCACTCCTGCGCAGATAACACAGCAATTTATGCCCCAATATAGCCGCTCTCCAGTCGCAGGTTCCCAGCTGCAAAGAGCTTCACACACCTCAGGTCTTGAATTAGCAACAAGTGTGCCCAAGTGGTCATCATTGCTCCCTTTTGATATGGTGTAGGAGGTTTCCTTCTCATGAAGGAAACTGAGCATTCATACTTTTTATTCAAGGTGTTAAATGCCTCGTCATTGTCCTCCTCCCTTCGATCACAAAACAAAACCAGCCCGAAACAATCAGGTGAGTACGGGATAAGGATTATGAGCCAATAACAACCTTGGGGGAGCTCTTATCAGTCAAATTAGTGCATTAATGGCTTCAAGGTCAAGTCCTGATGCTTTTAGAAGACGACTCACGCTTTTTAACACCTTCACAAGCTCTCGCTCTGCGTAAGTGGAGCTTTAGCTTAAAGGTGTCATTCAATCTGCAGATAGATGGTCTTGTGGTTTGTGTGGATTTAAAAGGATCCACTGGAGCTACAACCAGAGACTGAGGGCCGGTAAATGGGCCGATGGTGCCTTACTCAATGTGATCCGGTAATCACGTTAGTTTATTGATGAAATTCTACGTCCCCTTCTTCTTTGTTTTCATTATAAATACATTTCTTGAACTTGCATGAATGGTTTAGATCAGGGGTCACTAATAGGCGGGCCGCGGTCCCGACCCGGACCCAGACGCCGTTGAATCCGGACTCAGGACCTAAAACCGATAGATAATTGAGAATTATTACATTTTGACGGAGCGCTTTTATTTTAAGCGGCGCAGCTTTTCCAGCCTTTACGGCACTTGTTCAGCGGCGTAAATCACATCACGTGATGCAGCTCAGCCAATCAAATATGGGTATTCTGACACGTTCCCTGACTCGAGTGAGATGTAGACACACGGGGGAGACGAGGAAAGAGAACGAGGAGTAGGAGAATAATTACGTGAGTCAGAGAAGTTGTTTCACATGACGTTCTTCAAAGAGAGAGAAGCGGTCAGAGAGACCAGAGTCTTTAACCAAGAATGAACAGACTCTTTCATAGGTTCATTCTTCCCACGGACAGTTTAACACCCAGTGTGTCTCATGTGTTCAGAGGCCGTGGCGATTACTAAAAGCGGTAATGTGAAGCGCCACTACGAGACAAAGCACAACTCTTTTGAGCAACTCACATCTGAAATGAAGTCACAGAAAATAAACCTAAGAGCCCAATATGATCAGAATCCTAACACATGAATTCATTGACCAACTATGATGTTAACAGAGAGAATAGAGCTGAAACAAGTAGTTTAATTACCACAGATAAAGTCCCTGCTCACACATTTCTCTTGTTAGAAGATGAGAAAAATACTTCATTTTAACCTGAGGTGAAATGATTTTGTAACTATGCACCATTTCCTCTAAAATCCCATCTGAAATTAGACAAATTGTCTCATGAATGTGATTTGAAGTTAGCTCATGCATGCGATTTTGAAGGGCTTTAATTTTGAAATGCTACATCAGAATGTCCTGATTCTCTCTGAGTGACACCTTGAGATGGTCTGCTATCAACCTGAGCTAAAATGATTTTGTAACTATGCACCATTTCCTCTAAAATCTAATCTGAAATTAGACAAATTTTCTCATGAATTTTGATTCGAAGTTAGCTCATGAATGAGATTTTGAAGGGCTTTCATTTTGAAATGCTACATCAGAATGTCCTGGTTCTCTCTGAGTGACACCTTGAGGTGGTCTGCTAGATTCACATTTTTCAAAAGCTTTCTGTTATGTCAGTTATTCTTTAATCCAGCCCTTATTTTACTTGAAATGAGAAGAACATTTATTTATGTATTTCTATGTATTATTTATAATCCATCCACTTAAATTTGAAAACTGAGAATAATAATTGTTAAAATATAATTGATGTGTACTTTCTTTATTTGATTTGACAGTTGTTGGCTACACAGAGACATTGTTACTACTACTAGGTTTCTTGAATATATGAATATATATATGGCACTAAATAGCACAAGTTAGATATTATTGTAATGTTCCGGACCTTTGCCCGAGGAGATTTTCTCAATTTGGACCTTTTGGAATGTTAATTGAATAGATGTCCAAAAGCTTAACCAGTGTTAAATTTGTGCCAAGGTGTTTCTTTTTAAACCATTTTAGCTTCAGTTTTCATGAACTGCAACAACCTTGCGTGTTGATTCTATCAAGGGAACGTTTGAAAAATGGGTCCATTCACAACGAAGTACAAGCTGAGGCAGTGAAAACATTTACATTTTCACAAAAAAATGTTTTCGAATAGCTGGCGTCAGGAGGTACAAATCTCACTATTAATCAAGTAATACATCGCAGTGGTCTTGTGATTGTTATTCATTGTCAGGATGATTTCAGATGGGTGAAGCATCGAGTGGAATTATCTAGGAAACTACACCCTCCGCTACTCTAAATGTTGTTAACAATATTAATGATTGAGATTCATTAAACATTTTCTGATTCAAAAAGATCAGTGCTCATCGCCTGGGGGAAAAGTTTTCTATTTTAGCCGCTGTTAACCTCCCCAACCTCCCATCCTGCATTATGTATGATTCCTATACCCTCATATTTTTCATTAAGTGCAGTCCACACATCAGCCTGTACATGGCATCTACATTTTATGTCCAAAAACCAAAATGTACAAATGTTAGAATATTACGACCTGACCACAGCTAATAATGCAGGACTCCCATTAGCCTGTACTGTAGTGGAGCAAAGTGGGCAGTTTCCCATTAGCTCATTTTGGTAATTCAGCCTTGACAGTTAACAGCTCATGTTAGATTTAACCTGGTTTAGTCAGGCACCCAACCTCCTGTTCTGAAGAGTGAAGCCAATGCGGCTGTTTCTTAAACTTAACCAGCCGGGGGTGACTCCTCTGGTTACAAAAATGAGTCAGATTGTTTGGAAGTCTATAAGAAAATGACACTACTTCTCACTTTGATTTATTACCTGACTTCACTCACAAATGCACAAGTCAGCCGTTTGCGACCTCCCTTTGGCTGCACACACATCATAGATATTAAACTGGACTGAATATCCACACTGACACCCGAGAGCTCTTTTTTCAGTACGGTACAGACTTCTTTCCTCTCCCTGTCTCATCCCGCTCCTCATTACTAAGCGGGTCATGCAGCAGCATGACCCGCACACATAAACACACCAGTATATGCATTCATGGAGTCACATGTGCAGTGCAATATCCTACAGCCATACAGCTGCATGTTTTACACATGCACATAAAATCTTGGATGTGCTGTATATATTTATGTTCACACACACACACACACACAGTTTTACTGTTCAGAATTTCAATTACTGCCCGTACCTACCTGCCTGCCCCATGTTGGGGATGAAATGCCAGGCGGTGTGACAGGAGCAGGTGGATATTATGCTTGTGGAGCAAATGTGGCAACCAAGGCCTGCGGGAGAGAAAGACAGAGAAGGCGGGAGGGAAATATTAACGGGGGAATAAAATGATGGTGACAGCAGAAAATGGCAACGCACTCCAACATGGTGCTTATGGATTTATTTGCTGTGTGTAGAGGGGAGATAGAGAGATGGTGTGTCAGTGTAACTCTCTCTGTGACACTATGTCATCACTCTCTCTGGTAGGGTCTCACTCACATGAGATCTACTTTATGTAATCACATAATGATGCCTACTTTATGCATCAGGGATGATACCTGTCATGATGGTGCACTGACACATGATATTTTGGGGATTTTCACATTGTAGTCATGTAATTTCCTACAGTTTGCAAAAGGAGTCATTTTTCTTCTAAAACTCTAGCAGCTTGCATATCATTTTGTTTTTATCTCTATAGAAAACCCCCTTCTTCCTTCGACCACAAGTCTTACTTTCTCCTATCACTTTCTGCTTATTGGTTTCTCTTGTGGAGGTTTGGGATGCAGTGTTGTAAATAAAAGCCAACTTTAAATTGAGTCCAAAACCAAGTTATTTGGAACTGAATAAGACATTTGTTTGCTTTGCAAAATTGCCAGCAAAATGAGGCCATTAGAGGATGTTCACCATGGCCACCGTGCCCCAGCAGTTGCATGGTTTAAGAATGCAAATTTTAAGCACTTTCCATAATCAATTATAAGGCGTGCTAATTATCAACAACAAATAGATGAATCTTAATGGATTATACATTAAACAGCATGTGTTTCCTCAACACATTCACATTTCCAACTCTTCAAATACCAATTTTGGTCAATGCCCCCTAGCATCTGTGATAGACACACTCAGATACAGACAGATAGCCCCCTATAGTGTTGATTTTCAGGCATGTCAATATACACTCATGCATGGCGTCCTTTAAAAAAATATTTCCACTCAAAGGAAGTTAGGTTTAGGCAACAAACAAGAGCTTGGTAGATATTAGCTTGACTTATTCATGACACAATAGGCAGGAATATATAATTTGGAGCCACTTTGTCACTGTATCTTCCTGTAGTCTGGTGAAAAGACAAAACTATAAAAAATAAGACCAAAACAACCCAAATCGGAAGTTTTCTACCTTCAACAAGTTCAAGAAAGGTTGCCTATAGATTTGTTTTGTGGTACTGCATTTCATGTGCCCCTTTGATGATTAAAGAACCAGAAAGACGTATTTCTCTCTGTCACCTCTAGCTCTCCTTCATAGTGCATGCACACAACACTGCGTCTGCAACAGGGACCATCTGATAATAGAATTAGATGCTGAGCTCTTTTCCCATCTATTATCTGGTTGCTCTTCCATGTTAAGACTCCTGCTGCTTCTCAGTCGTCCTTTCTTCCCAACATCCTTGAGGGCGGGATAAGTTGAAACGCTGTATTGATTTCTGCCATTTTTCACATTGCTGCCTTCAGTGGTTGGCTGGTTTTGGTTGTGTTGCTTTTAATTCTTCTTTCAGGCAGAGCTACAGTGTAACTTGACAGATAAAACAGACAGAGTCTGATCGAGGTGGAGAAAGTAATTATACCAACAGTTTGAAAAAAAACACATCAAGTCTGTTTGGTGAGCAAAGATGAAGAGCCTGAATAAGTGAAAAACATATAATTCAGAGACATCAAAGACCTTTGTAAATGTATCTTCAAAATCCAAAGGGATTCTTTTTCTATTTTCTCTCTTCTCTTTGTTCACTTACATTTTCCACTTTTCATCTTCTTTCTCCTGGATGATAAAAAAAGGTATCCAGTTTTCATGTCAGTGTGAAGGTTTTTTCAGGTTCAGATTCTGGTTCTACCCCTGGGCCTCTAACCAGTTGGGCGTGCACGGAAAACCTCTAAAGGGAAGCATCCCAGGAGGAATCCGGATCAGATGACACCAAATTAAAACAACAGGCCCATATTGACTTGAAGGAGGTGCGGTTTTACGACCAGCTTCCCCCTGATGTCTGAGCTCCTCACCTTATCTATACAAGGCGGAGTCCAGCCATCCTGCAAAGGAAAGTCATTGTGGCTGCTTGTATCTGAAATCTCATTTTTTTCGGTCACCACCTAAAGCTCTTGACCATAGATTAGGGTTGTAACGTAGATTGACCCACATCTAGCTAAATATTGCCAGATTATATATTTGTATGTTGTGTTCCTTAATAATCACTTGTACAAATTCAAATGAACATATTTGGAACATGACGGATGGGGTTGATGAAAGTATATTTGAGCACATATAATAGGGGCGTGAGGGTATGTCAGACAAAAAAGGTTGGGAACCACTGCTCTAAACCGTGCCTTTAAGTCATAATACACAATAGGAGGGGAGATATTAGGGAAGGAAATCTCATTCTTGTTCATCTCATTCATTCTCACTGTCCTGTGTTCAGATACAAAAGGGAAAACACCATTTTGCTGGTCCCCCCTTGAACCCCTTCAAGGACCCTCAGAGATCCTCAGACCTTGCATATCATTAAACTACAGATACCGACAAAGGAAATGGGGAACAGCAGGAGGGTCCGCTTCCCTGCAATGGCCCTTCCCCTCTTTATGTCACCACTGATTCCTCCCTCCAGGTGCACAAAAAAAGAACAGACTCACTACATTGCTCACCGGGTTTGTTTTAAGTGCAGAACTTGAAAGGCTTCAGACTCTGCTCTTGTTAATTAGGCAATTGAGAGATCTAAGGCACAGGGGTAATTTGGGTTAAAACAGCAACGTGTGTCAAGCATTTATCCGAATGGCGTTTGCCATCCACAACAAAGGTAGGGGCAGCTGTGATCTGAAAGCGAGCTCTTTCAATATTTCCTCCACTTACACATGCGCCCGTGTCTATTAGTGGGTGATGAGCAGATTGGCCGACTTGCTGGGGTACGTACTGTTCCCTCTACTCAATATGCCCAAGTAATGAATTGGATCTGAATGAAGGCTCCGGTTAGATTAGTTGATTTCCTTTCTCTCAGACTTGGAGAGTTTACCCAAGTTTGGTTTGCAGGAGAGAGGAAAAAAAAAGCAAGAGGGAAAAATGAGGCAAAAAATGATTGATTTTAATGGATTTTGCTGGAGGAAAAATGAACCAAGTTCATTAAATAACAATGAGAGAGCATCACAATGTAACTTCAAACGATCCCTTTATGAGTAAGCTGTTTTTCTGTGGCACAGGCAAAGCAGCCATTTAATATCATGCCTGTTATTCATGAAAGAAGCAACCGTAACCTTGAACAAACCGTGTTTACAAAGAAATTAATTTATAGCTCCAAACGAAGGAGGAAGAGACTCGTATAGAATATTGCCCTTAGCTCCGGTATATCTCCATTTTTGTGGTTGCATCTCTATGGAGCATATGTTGTCTCTTTTTTACTTCATGTCAGCTAGGTTTTGTATTGTGATAAAACGTAGAGGTCTAAAATGTGTCCCCAGCAAGCAATACAGATGGTAAAAACAAACTCTTTTACTGAACACAACTGTTGTGATCGTCAGTGAGGTTCTGAAGCTAAATAAAGTCATGCTTCAATTCAGAAACAGATAGTAAAAAAAACGTTAAACTACAGTCCATCCTGTCTAATTAGATTGCCCCGTCTAATTGTTATTCTCCAAATCAGAAGTTATTTTATTTGTTAATTGAAAAACTGTTAATCAATCCTCATACAGGTCTCCTGCATGGCCTTTCTCTTATCCACCACTCCACTCCACTCGCTCCCCGCTGCCCTGCAGCAACCCCTTTCCTTCCAGTCCGTGACACCTGACCTTACCCCGCCCACCTGCTCACCTGTTTCCACTTTCACTCATGAGCCCTGCAGTATTTCACCAGCTCTTTTACCTTTTACCCTCACTCCTTGCCGGATCATTGTCAAGAAATGTTGCTGTGTTGCTTCATACCTTTTGTTTTCTTACCTCTTTGCCTTGTAACCATGGAGTCTTTACCTGAACCCCTACAACCTGTATCTGTAACTTTTTCTTGCATCAATATTGCTACCTGCGCATTCTCAGTCACTCCTCAGTCCTCCACGCTTTGTTGCCGGATTTCACCGTGTGACTGTTACAAAAACAAACACTAGTGACTTCATATTCAGGCGATGTTACAGGCGGGTAGAGGGCGATGTTCCCTCTTTTATTCAGGAGCAATGGGAATCTCTTTGGCCTTGGAAGATTATTTGGTGCCCTGGGCAGTGAGCTACCACGGCTCTGCTCCTTGTAGCCCTCAGCACTCCGTGCCTCAACATGCTCGCTCCTCTCTTACCGTTGTCAGAGAAACAATCTGTCTTATCTAAAGGTTGCTCAAAGAAACGCAGGCAAGGCATTTTTACTCCCAGATAAATGTGACAACAGCGAAACCAACTGTTACAGCAAATAGGCCGAAGATTGTGTGATCTTTCTCGTTCAATTTTATTGTTCAGGAGCAATTATATCAGGAGATTCTAATAGAGTAGCAGCCTGCCCTCTGAAGCCTTCGGGGCTTCTTTATCATTAGCCGCTTGTTGACAGCAAGGCTATTGTGTATGAACTACCTCGCCACGTGTAGATGGTGCCCCACCTCTATAATATTAGCTTACATCCACTATAAAAAAAAAAAATTTCCCACTTGGATGATATCCCCCCCACACACACACACATCACATATCTAGCCTTTCATCCAAAGCTGCCTTAGGCAAAAGGAAAACATGGTCTGAAATTTTTATGCAGAGCTAAACTAGTAAACCGCTAAAGCTGACTCTTCCCCTCAAAACTCTTGGGAATCCCAGAGGAGTTGCCACTCTGGCTGGGAGCAGTGCTTGTCCAAAGGATGCTTCATTACGCCAATCTTGAGGCATGACCACGGGCTAGAGGTTAATGTGTTAATGTGCTGATCCTGAGATTTTTCACAGTCGGTCAGCAGACCTGTTCGGAGAGTAGCTTCCGTGCAGACTGAGGCTCATGCTGTTTGGCAAGACATCTAGTCCTTCATCTTATGCAGTCATAGGGGAGGTGTTAGGGGGCACAGACAAATTACCCTCACAGGGGATCACAGGGGGCCCAGGCCCAAAAGCTCCAGCTTAGCATCAACATGAATAGGATGTCCTTTCTCTAATTAGGCCGGCCACATCACATGTCCTCCAGCACGCACAGACGTCTTGGCTCAAAAGGCGAAGCCATCATGAGCGCCCCAGTCAAAAAGTCTAATCTGCAAAAACCCAGTCATGTGAGAAGTTTGGAGGATGGCTCCTAAAGAGAGCCTCTGAAACGCTTTTGTACGTCATGAAAGTCTGGCCTATTTTTCCACCATTTTCAAAAAAGACACCTCATTATGTACCTAGACCTCTCTGTGAAAGCCACCAATTTATTTTCACGCCGTTTGCCTGTGATGAGGAAAGTCACTACTCTTTAGGCACCCGCTCTCCAGGTTGCCATTAATGATTACCTGCCGCGCCTCGGCGGGGAGATGAGCGTAATTAATGAAACATGTGCACCAGGCCTTATTTTAACTGAATTTTCCACTGGATGATAGAGGTGTCACTCAAAGCCAAGTGAGTCGCAGCCAAGTCTTTGAGCATCAGTCGCTGTCATACTTTTGGCTGTGAGAAAAGGCGGAGGCAAGTGCGTGAAAAGTATAAGGCACATTTGTCATCTCTGAAATTAAGATTGGATGAGGAACCAGTCATATTAGTCATCATTAGAGAGGAGAGGAGGAGGAAAGAGGAGGAGGAAGGAAATGGGGATTCCCATCTTATAATGCAGTCAAACAGACTTGCACTAAAACTGCATTTCTCTTCCTGACAGTTGCAAAAAAGTGTTTTGAAAAGACAATGTGGCACGGGAATAGACATTTTTTTTTAAGAGGACGAAAAGAAGCTCACTCGTCTGCTTAACAGAAAAAGTTTGACACGAGAAGTCTGTTTCACATTCATCTGCTGAAGGGTTGAATTTCAGCTTTGCTCCCCTTTTTGAAACTGAGTGCAAGCCTACACATGCAAGATGATTTTGTGACATTGTAACTAGTTTGGGAGCCAATCGTGGTCCAGTGTGCAATTTACACAAGTGTGTGTGTGCAGAAACTAGAACCCTCCAGTGGACATGCACCGAGAATGGACTTTTCAGAGAGAGACCTCTTGTGTCCAGTAGTTTAAATAAAACATATTCATAGATTGGGAGTAGATGTACTTTTACAGATTTTTAACTCGGGGCACTGACCAAGTGTTGAGAACGGGTTTTCTTAAAACACGTCTGAAAGGGGATCTTTAATAAATAGCTAGTATTCTGATTATTAAGTTATTTAACAAGCAAAAAAATATCATGTTTCTGTTGTCTAACCCTTTTGGAACTGTTGATCCAAAAGAAGCAATCTAAAGATGTCACCTTGGGCTCTGGGAGATTGTGATGAATATCATTTTTTGGACATTTTGTACACTAAACAATAATTGGATTCATCAAGAAGTAATCGACAGATTTCATCACTCTTTGCAGTTGTATAAGACCCAGTCATTTTTCTGCAGTATTGCAGCCAGTTACCGCATTGTTACATCTCTCGCGGCCTCACACACTCATTGAGGTCGCATTGCTGACAGTGAATACAGATGTAATCTCTCAACTGTGACATACTGGTTGCTTGATCCTATTCTGGTGGCAGACTGCAGCACGATTGCCTATCTTCCCCCAATGTTCACAAACCACTGTCTTCTTCTCACCCTGTGTCACCCCCTCCATTTTCTCACATGTGTCTATCTAATGGGAGCGCGCCCCGTCTCGAGATGCTTCATTACGATGACAGACGCCAGGGCCGACAAGCTCAGTCTCTTCGTTTGCGTCCGGCGAGAAATCTCCTACGGCAACCCACTTTCCTCTTTTGCGAGTCTTATTCGGTGACCCCTCTTTCACCTGGCATTAAGATGCATCACTGCAATCAGAGGGAGCGTAAAAGAGAGTATAGTCTCGCTGTAGATGCACCCGAGAGGCACCCAGGATCTGGTTATCCAAACCTCACTGGAGGAACACATTTCGTCATATTAACAACAGAGTGTAAATGTACTCCGTCATGGGAGAGAGACATCAGTCAGGGGAGTCAGCGAAAGTGGAGCACGAAATCAGATGCTTATTAAAATACATAAGGCAGGAGCGTCAGTGTTGAGCCCGTTGCAGGAATAATTTATAGGGGGTAAAACCATATTAATTAATTAACTTTAGAATGATCCCCTCCCTTGGGGAGTAAAAGGCAGGGTCTTACCAACAGTGACGGTGAAGTGGTGGAGGGTTGAAGCGGCACACTCACTGGAATTGACAGCGAGGAAACGTATCAGACAATTTAAAATACAACCTGACAGGCAAAATTAGATAACATATTGTGTTTTCTGGTTGAAAAAAGTCTAAGATATCTGATTGACTGTGCGACAGGGACGATCTTCTTGATTGAACTTGATCTAAGAGCTAGTACTCTCTATTTGATGTTACAGATTCAATCAGGAAGGACGGCAAATCAAGCTGTCAGACAGTAGCATAGTCAGAAATAATTGTCAGTGAGACGATGCTCTTAATGTCAGTTCTTATGTAAATTACCACCCAAACAATCAGTGGTTTATAGCACAGATTGACACGTTGTCAAAAAGAAGTTAACTGCAGAAAACTTTCAGTCAGAAACGGCGTGTTCATGTCTAACGGGCTGAGGCACCAAAGCAGATCTTAAGCCTCCGCTGCTGAATCCAACGTTCTGAGCGTTCTCACCGCTGTTCAGGGGCCAGCTTTCACTTCAGTTTTAGGAATTTCATTGCACGTTGTTGGCTCAGTGGTTTTGACTGTTGCACAGCAGGAACGACATGGGTTCAAACCCCACTGGGACATTTCTCTGTAGGTCTGTGTGTTCTTCCCATGTGGATTTCCTGGGGGTGCTCCAGTTTCCTCCCACATCAAAAGACATGCGTGTTAAAGGATTTGCTTCTGACATTACACTTCATTAAGGTGCCGGTCTTACATCAGGAGCTGCTCATTGAGCGTCAGAATGTAGGTTAGTCTAAATGCAGAAGACAAATTCCAGATGGGAGTGAAATGTTCTTTGGAAAAACGTGATAATACTGTAGATTCAGACTGAAAAGACTACATTAAAATCTTGCCTACTGTCACTTAAAAACCTGGTGTAAATACAGCCCAAACAAGTGTAGTCAGTCCTGAAATAAGACACATCTTAATTGCAGATGACAAAAAGGGACAGTTTTTTTAGGGCCTGGTCACAGAAGCAATTAAAACTGTGAAATTCCATGGAGAAATCAATTCATCTCTATGGGGTCACTGCGAGCAGTGGATTCAATTGAAGGGGTCAGGTTTATCCACTTTCATTTAACTTCCTCCGTCTGAGAGTAAACTGCACACAGTTATGAGACAGGAGTCACTGGTACAAATACATTGTTTTCCCAAGCTTTGCAGCTCTTTACCTCTTCAATAAAAACTCTTTATCGAATGAAATGATGTACAATCCTGAAAACAAAAGGAGTAAAGGGAACACACCTGAGAAAAATAGGAAGTGGCACGTGGAGCTATTTAGTGTTCCTGAGTGGCTAGCATATTAGCAGTCAGCGAAAGTAGTTCAACAACACATTTTCAACAGCTTTTCAACATAAAACACATCAATTCAGTGACTCATTGAATACTAATCAGCACTCTTTTAATAATATTTTGTCAACTGCATTTGCCGTCTCATGCCAAACAGGCCATAGCTGCTGCTATTTTGAAAAATAAAACCGTGAACAGCAGAGGCAGTTTGTGAGGCAGAAACCGATTTCCCCCAGAGAAGGTCAGTGGCTGCACTGTCCACCATCAGGGGGTCTTTTTGTTCTCTGATAGCTCCCATGTGCTCGGCGTTAATCGCTTAATTAACCGCACTTTCTTCAATTCAATTAAAGGGAGCGTAATGGTGTACAAAGCGCGGTACAGCGTTGACCCTTGAGGCGATCTACAGTCCCTCGACAATTACCCAGCCTTCTGCAAGAGCCGTCTGAGGGGGGCAAAGGATTATTATGTGAGCTCTTTATGGAGCGGTTCAATCTGTAGGCAATATTGCTGCATGGGAATAATGTCCATGTGAATTAAGTTACTGTAGATTATTGTGATTGAATCAATTGAGTGCTTTCACTGCTTCATGAATAATTCACTTTTGACTGAGTTGAATAAATTGTGCCAAACTGGCATCCATTTTTGTTTTTGTTACCTCACTGACAGGTGGGGAAGTCTCCGAGAGGTGCTAATATCTCTGTAACTACTTTACTGTGAAACTTACTGTTACGTTGAGGCCTCTTTCCCATTAGCCTTTATATTCAGTGTTTGAATACAAGCCAACTTATCTCAAACCCCGGTGAACACTGGGTGTAAAATTACAGTCCAATGTTATCAACCTCTTCGCACATTGTTTACAAGCAACCTAATCTAAAGGGAAATTTACTGTATGTAAATGTACATCTGGAGCAGCGCCTTGATAATTAAGAGACAGATGACAGGATGCTGCGATTGGACAGTCTGATGAAGACAGGGTCAAGAAGTGAAGGCTTATTTTTGTGCTCCCACTCTAATGCGTCCCCCCCCCGTGTCTGTCCGACCCTTTTTTGACTCTCATCATTAAACTGCATATGCAGCAAAGTTCCCCGCTCATAATGTACCTCTTCTGGAGTTAATTAATGGCCTAATTAGGTGAACTCATTAGCAATAGACTGTAATTCTCTTATTTTGTCCACTCATTAGCCGACAATATTCATAATTAGTGGCATTAGGACGATTATTGCACGGCAGGCTGGCGAGCGTCAGGTCTCATTCAGCGCTGTAGGCATGCAGCGGTGGACGCTGTGAGGTCTGATATTGACTTCATAAATCAGACTGATGGGAAGGTTTTAAATAAAAAGAGAATGCGGAAAGATGTTGTTCCCACCACCGAGGTCAGTGTAGGTCAGGCATGAAAAAGATAACATCATCAATAAAAATCCAGAACAATAAAGGGAGCGTATCAGTGGTACCCGTGAACAACATTAGGTTCTCAAGGGAACTGGAATTCACAGCCATTAGCAAGCGAGCAACTGTTCGGGTGTCAACACTGCTCACCTCTGCTTTGCTTTCATTCTAAATGCATTCATGTAGCCTAACAAAATCATTATTAATTCAAATTGGCTATCGATGCTATAACACCCCCCCCCCCCCCCCCCCCACCCCCCTTGCAGTCATCAATCGCCTTACTGAAGGGAGACGTTTTTCATATCGAACCATTTCTTCCTTATTTCAGTGACAGTGCGACCCTAAAGTGACAGCGCATTTACAGCACTCGTTATTTCGCCCCATTCCTTGACTTTAGCAGGCCTCTTAATTCTGCTGCTGATGCTGTTAAGAATTATAGACTTTCCTTTATGGATCTCTGAAAGCAGGACTTCAATAAAGGACATAAGGGGCAGGAAGTGTAGCCATATATGATATCACTGGGGCCATAATTATGCTTATTTACGATTCTCATAAACGCACGCTCATTTACCAATAGGTGGCATTCATCATGTTCACGCTGGTCATTTACACAGTTCTCTGAAATCAGGAGCGTTTACTTGAGCGCGAGCCCACCACTAAAAAAAGGTAAGTAAAGAATATGAAAATGTTCTTGCATGAGGTCCATTGTCTTTTTAATTTGAGGCATTTTTCATTCTGCTTATGATCTTGTATTACAATATTTCAGGCACACACAGAGAAAAGAATGCAACTGCACCACAATGAGGATGAGTTTATTGATTTAAATCACCATTAATCATGTAGGGCTAATGTATGGCCGCATGGCAATTCATCACAAATCTGAGCCAGCAATGGAACGTCCTTTCCAATGTTTATTGTGCCGTGCGTCGTTTCAGTAATTATAATTATGAGACTCTGCTCCAGTCAGAAAGCCAGTGTGTCGACACAAGAATGGTGTGTGTGTGTGTGTGTGTGTGTGTGTGTGTGTGTGTGTGTGTGTGTGAAAACTGCCATGAGTGTGTTAATTACCACACTGCACCTGCATGACAGCTGCTCGCCATGGCACACGTTTTGATTTATGACAGCAGCTAAGAGAAGACACAAAACTGTTTTCCATCATCTTGAAAGGAATAGGCGAGTGGCTGGTTCATCGCTTGATTAATTTCTCCTGCACACATGGACTACATGGAAGGGTATAAAGCTGAGATAGGATATGCTCCGGCAAACGTCTTTGTTAATGAAGAAGCTGCTTAACAAAGTCCCACTGTACCGTTGAAAAAAAAAAAAGATGTTGCAATGCAGGTGGATGTTCTTTTAAATTGTGGGATGATGTGCTTTTTAAAGTTGAAAATATTCATTCTTTTTTGGTATCTGACCTAAAAAACTTCTTCTCTCCCTTTCTGTGCTTATAGGGAAGCAAAGCTACAACGTTACCACTATTAGGAAAGAGCTAATGCTAGGCTAACCTGTTAAGAGCTTGCATTGCAGCTCAGCTAAGGCTTCTTCAGTTTGAGCTAATCCTGGGTTAGCTTAAGTATACAAGAAATCTAGAAACTGATAAGTCTATGATAAGACATTAATTATATAAAAAGTATTATAATTCACAGGCTTTATTGCAGTGTTTATTGATGTCTGTGGCTGCTCGGGGGAAACACGACAACCTGTTTACGCAACATTGGCATGTAATCATCATTAGAAACAACGGTGATGAGAGTGGACTATAAGGTTTCAGGCTGTAAAACCAAAACAACGAGCTAAAAGACAATAAAATGTGCTGAAAAGCTGAGGGCTACTGCAGACACAATTGGTAATTCCCAGCGTGGTATAGCACTATGACATTCCTTCTCACATTACATGTTGTCATCTGAACCAATGTTCAGACTAAAATATTGATTACTGCAGCTTTAAGATTTGGCAGCATACTTATTGCAGTCTGTTCTTTAAAACACAATAAATGTAAGTATTAGATGATATTATAATAATTTCTTCACACAATCCCACAAAACAAAAACATAAAATGTTTTAACTACAAAGCTATTTTAACGAAGGCCTTTATTCAGATTTATCCGAGTTTTTCAAACTAACCAATGTCTCTTCTTTTTGTGTTTCATGACTCAAACTCGGAGCTATTCCTTTGAGGAAGAACAGAAGATACCAGATGGGTTCACTCCCCCGCTCTCCTCTGCCATCCACACTTGTTGTTGAGCAGACAGGCTTACCTTGCACTTGAGGTTTTTATAGTTCGGACCGTCTGAGAGGGGCAGGCCTCCTCTCCTCTCGCAGCCCTGGTCTTAATCAGTGTGCCCCCTGTGGCTTCACTGGGACACCGGGCAGGCGATGATTGGATGCTGCCATTTTGTGGTCCTGCAGAATTCAGTGACAGACCTCAGGCAGGCATGGACGGCAATGTGGGGAAGGCGAGACATAAGCTGCATTGACAGGCAGCTAAATCTTAACCAAGCTCAGTTGTTTTAAGAAACTCTTATTCACAAAACAATGTTCCTGGGAGCATTGGCTGTTTGAAATGCCACTGACGTGCCTAATAAGAAACCAGTCACCGCATTGTGTCCCAAGCTGATTTTAGAAGTCCCCAGCGGCCCCCACAGGCCATGAAATGAAAATGTGGACTCAACCAGTCAAAGCCTGTCCCCTTTATTCCTTGTTATTTCTCTCTTCATTGACTCTCTGCAGCTTTCATAGCCAGAAGTGCCTCATTTTTTTGGATGGAGTTATTCATAAGACCAGGACCGCTTCGATTATTCTCAGAGAAAATGCAAGCATGGCCGTTAATCCGGCCCCGGACCAAGATTAACTCTACTGCTGCCTCTAACTCTCCGTTTTGTTTGTTTGTCTATTTCACACATGCCCCCTTTGCTTATCTCCTGGAATGGCAAATGCCATTTGTTTTGTTCAAAGTAATTCAGGGTGTATTGGAGTGTGATTGTGTTGCTGAGAAAGGCTGCCAGGGCAGAGATAAGCATGTCGGTAGTACATCCTCTCTGCAAAGACCGGAGTCCAAGACCCTTATAGACCCCTATATTATGTATACAATGAAGGATGGGTCTGTCATATGAATGCATCAGCCACACGGTAAAGCCAAGGAGGTCATGGGTCTGATATTTGGATATTGGATCTGTGTCCTTCCCCCAAGGGTGTCTTCAGCCTGCATGCATTGTTTTTATGAGCTTGAGCCAGGGTAACGAAGTCTACTTCTGCTTCTTTGTTTTGAAAGAAGATCGCTCAGTTTCCTCATTCATAGCTGAACCTTTTCTGCGAGTTTGACTGAAACAACAAAGGGAAGGTCTTAGAAGTTGCCATATACGAGTATTATTGAATATTTCAACTGTTTTTAAGATATTTAAAAAAAATAATTTCAGTGGGCCTCGGTATTGGATTTGAATACAAATCAGATTAGGATATTTTTTTTGTTTTTATGTAAAAAATGAGCTATGATACTGGATTTTAAGATTAAACTGAATTTATCTTTTGTTCTAGACACTGAATGGAAGCTTGGCGCTTAATGATATTTCTATTCAATTAAATATGTTTGACTTTTGCCAGCCGCTGAAGACAATTGCTCCCCTCAACTCAATGTGTGGTGCAATGGGGGGTGTAATTATACATAACAAATATGCCATAATCCATTCAGTATCAGTATGTGCGATGACACTTTAAATACAAAACAGACTTGTGATTTGTGAAGTGCACACCCAAGGCTTTAGTCCCTGGTCACTGTCTCTGTGAGTCGGTCACGCGTCTCTACATAATGTTCTAAAAGTTGCCAGGTCTTTCCTTTTGGAATACAGAGCATGCGGTGATAACGACCCCACATCAGGCACCAATCACGAAGCACATCTCAACGCAGAGCAGACGCTCCCTCTCATTTGTGTGAAAAATGGCCTCATCTGCGAGCGGCCTTATCGTCTTCACTTGTGACCTGCACTCACTCCCCAAGCTCATTTACAGAAACATCCCATCATCTGCTCGCTACACCACAGAGACAGGGAGCGACTGATACTTGTTATTTATTTTTTTTTTTTTAAAAAGGCATAGTTATAGTTCAGTAGACATTTATTGGTCCCAGTGAAGGTTTGCAATTCCTTTTCAACGCAGAAAGACTTGTCCGATTGGAAAGCACCTACGGTACAAAGCTTGGCTAATGGCGCGCATCCAATACGATTAAGTGAGAATAAATGAATGAACCCACTCTATATGCATTTTAGAGTAAAGCCCTTGTAAAGAATAATAATATGTCTAACCAGCACTGATCAATGAAACAACAAATGAGGGAAGTTTCCAGGTTTCCAAGGGACACTTTGGAGCCCCAGGGTTGACCTTTTGAGGTGAGCTTGGGATTGTACAAGTCCTTGTAAGTCCTTCAGTTGGTTGACCTGCAGAGGTAGACCTGATGGCTTTGTTCTTTTAATCAATACGTTGATTTTGCACAATGCCAATCAAAAAAACTTCAATATATGTACTGTACAGTGTATAATACTTCATGTGAAAATGAATTGTTCATGTTTCTTTCTTAGCTTGAGATTTTTACGATATTAAGTGTGGGTTTTAAACTTTTTCTTTGTTTAAGAGGTTTTATCATGTTTTTTTATTTTTGTTTTAGTCATGTTGGTTGTTTTTCCTAATTAGTTTTTTATCCCACTTGGCAAAAAAATATGGCAATGTGACAAGTTGGAAAACATGCACTTTTATAAGTTAAGGAAAATGGTAATTTCATGGTCTGTTGTGTTGAATGTGATGTGATTGAGAGGATCATTCATGGATAACAGGACGGTTTACTGAAACTACAAGTTAATAAAATTCATCACATGAATAAGTGGTTGAAATAATACGATTGTTTTTCTTGCATCGTTTGCTTTGTTCTGTATTGTGTAGTTTGAGATACTGGGTCAAATCCCAATGTCCCTCCTTACGGACTCACGGACTTTGAGACACACTCCCGCGAGGTCCGTGAGGGTTTAGGGATGTCCCACTGTCAAATCATCGAGTGTTTGAGGGCTCTCTGGCAGACATTTTGAGCCCTTTAGGAACCCTTTCCGTAAGTCAACATGGTATGCTGACTTAGCCTAAGGGAATTACCCGCAAGTCATAGCAGTGTGACGTTAAACACGGGGTAACCAGTGGACGCATGGAGACGTTAAAAAAAAAAGGTAAACAAAGAGGACGGCTCACGTGTGTTCAGCCTGTCTTATCATATTTACTCAGAAACATTAAGGGTTAAAGATGGAACAAAAAATAAACTTGAAATCAGATATATATATATATATATATATATATATATATATATATATATATATATATATATATATATATATATATATATATATATATATATATATATATTTATCCATCAAATATTTGATTTTGTCATTGAAGATGTGTTGACAAAAACGAGTAAATAGATGATATGAAATGACCTCATCTTGTGAGGAAAGAGCCTGAAGACGTTCAAATCAGGGAGTACAAAGTATAAAATAAATACCCACAAATATACATCTTATTTTTTGTCGTTTTCATGGTAACGTGATATGTTGCAGCAAAGTGCTGTCCCATTCATATTTTCACCATTTCGAGCCCTTGCAGCCTCTCACACTGAACCACTTACCAGGTGACGTCAATTGAGTCCTTGAGGGTTCAGGGCTTAGGGTTTAGGGAGGACATTGGGATTTGGCCCTAGTGTTAAACTGTGATCTACATAGTGGTCTTGATCTTGAGTCTGAGATCGATTGCTTTGGTCTCCACCCACATACCTCGGAGAAACCGCGATCTTTTCCTCATCCCGGTACTGAGGAAAAACCATCGCATCACTCTTGTGATTATTTATCCCCCTTTTTACAGGGGGTGTAACAACAGCATGCAGAACTAGTATAGATAATGTCAAATACTAATGTTAAGAGTGAGACTTTGCTTATTATCCTAATTTATGATTCCTTTTCGGATGCAGCAAATATCACATTTGTAATTCTTCCCTGTGTGAAAGCTGATGTAGCTCTGAAAGCTCAGCTGGTTAGCATGCCTCTCTCACAATTTACTGCTCAGGTCAGAAAGTCACATTGAGCATCAAAGAATAGTGTCCGTCTCCCTGGTGAACATTTAGTGGAACAAGCATCCCAGTAGATATCCTAGAGAGTTGAAATGAAAATGATGCAGGCGTTTAGAAACAAACTGTATTAACTGCATCTCATGAGGGGAACTGAAAATGTCAATATGATGCAAATTTTTGTTCAGCAGGTACAAGTTATTAAAAACTCCCAGGAATTGACCGAATGTGTCTTAATACAAACATTATTTTCCAAACAATCAAATGACATAATAAATGCTTTTTTCCACTTACCTGATTTACATTTCATCTGGCGATTTTCCCCATTTAGTTATGCATTGTTATGTTTTTCTTTTTTCCTGACTGAGCCGTCCCTTGAGCTTTTCAGAGGATAAGAGCATTACTGTGAGTCAGCTGACATTCAAAATCAGTGAAGGAATCAAAGGAAAGAGAAGGGAGAGGCCAGCCTGAGCTCCAGATGACAAGGCTGATATGAGAGCTAAAGACCATTTTCAGGTCCACTGTTTTCTTTTTCTTTTCCTGAGGTTTGAGTTGAACTGTCGCCGCTCTGCAGCGCCGAGAGCGACACGGGCGGTCCCAGTCGGCGGCGCTTTGCATGAGGAGACGCGCCAGGTTACGTCAGATGCATCGCACCAGCTGGACAACGACCTCAGCGGGACACCAAGAGGGCACGCAGACGCCTTGTGATCTGCATCTCCACCATCATCTGAGCCTGGGGGGACTGAAGCACCGCATTCATTGACTTTCAGGGCCGTTTGTTGTATTAGTGCTGAACTCCCCCTTTTTCTCTCCGTTTGCTGCTTCAAATCCTTTCTCCTCAGGCTTTTTAGCATTATGTTGATCAAACTAAATCTCAAAGGCACTGGGCGATGTTTAGCTGGAAAATGCACCTTCTCTGCCAGCACGTTCTGATGACTCAGTGTGTGCTTTACCCCACATTTACTGAGTCAGCTGACTGTCAAAAATGATTATTTGACTGTGTTCTAATGTTGTTTAACCTTCATTTAAAAGTGAGTACCTGATCTGCTGTGTTGCATAATGTCTCTGTAGGTGCAATCACAGAGCTGTAAAGTCAGGCCACTGCAACAGCACAAACCAAATTAGTTAGAGATTCAGCAGTGGGGAGGATTGGGGTTTTGCAGGAGGGGGGCGGCTGTTTTCAGTTGAATCAATCATCCCCACTGAAATCAGAGTTTGGAGGGGAGGGGGGAGGGGGGGGGCAGTAGTAGGTGGGGATGTGAGCTGTTTTGTGAGGAAACGGAATCCCATTTTTTCCTCTTAAAGGGCTGCGTTGAGCGAGCTCATTTTTCACCTGGGCGCGGCTCACTCGTTCATTAGGCGGAGAGATAGGGGTGTATGTGGCGGATCTGTGAAGCTGCTTCATTACTCTCTGAAAACTGGCAAGATCGGACCACGGCGTAGAATATTTAACCCCCCCCCCCCTCCCCCTCTCCTTCCACATCCCTCCTCCCCGTTCCAGCCACTGCCTGGGGAATGATGTGTGTTCAGTGGAGGCTTGATCATAACTCAACGAAGGGTGCCAGCTACTGAGAGAGCAGCACTTGCAAAGGCAAAGAGCCGCTGAACCAGGGAAGGCTCCGCCGCCCCGGGGAGGAAAATAAGAGCCGTGGCTTTGACCGAAATGTTTACGTTGCGGAAGATAGAACACCTTTCTGAAGCACACGGCTCCTCTTCAAAGCTCTTTTCATGCCTTTTGGAGGACAGATCCCTTAAAGTTGGCTCTATTCCCAGAGAATTCTGAAAATATGGGGACCATACCCTCCAATGTGTGCAGTCGGTATTGATCAGTGCACCAAGACAGCTTTATTACTCGTGCATTTGGAGGTCGTAGGTCTCTTGATTAGCCTCCAGTGCATTAGACACATGAACATGGCTGAGCCGTGGCCATTACACATACCTCACCATCCATTAACAGAGACCGATATGGTTTCAATTATTGCCTCTTTAGTGACTTGAGGTCAGATTTTATACTGCACCGCTGCCATTTGCAAATGTGTCTAGAATATTCTTAACACCACTGTACTATAAAAATAACAGGCTGTATGTTTGTTGATGAATAAAGTATTGAAATTCACAGAAAGATGTAGATTTTTTTTTTGTGAGGTTAACGGATGTTTTTGGTTCACAACTAAACTAATCAAATAATCAAACCATATTAAAAAAATTCCGATTTGAACCCCACCTTCCAGCATCTCCCGAACGTCACCGCAGGCGCACTTTGTCACTCTTTATACTACGTCACTAGACTATGGCGTCGTCTTCTTGTATTCGTGTCGGTGATCAACCATGTGAATGGATGATAACCTCCTTATGGGTGTAGCAAGCCCCTCCTAACACACATCGATGAGGCTGATAACTGCTCTTAGCGCCCGTTCAATCGGCTGATAACATCTCAACGGGTTGACTGTGATAGATTTTAACAACAGACAGTTTGGGTAATAACTTTACTGTTTGCCTTTTGTTTTCTCTTCCAAATAAGTTTTTCTAAGCCGAAGGTTTGACCCTCACTGTTCCACGCCCTGCTGGACTCTCTTGCTTGCCAATATTGCTGCGTTCCCAGATCTCAAAGAACACCATGTTGTTGCAGGAATAATAGCCAAACTGCAGAAATAAGACTTAGGTTGTGTCAGTATTCTCCAGCACTGTGGTTTCTGAGCACTCTATCTTCCCTCCACTGCCTGCGAGGGCTTATTCTCTATGTAGATGGCCCTACTGAGAAGCTCTGCTGCATGTGAGCAGGATGTCAGGAAGATGCAGCCACACGGAAGGTCTGGTTGGTATCGTGTTGACATCTGTCATATGTGTTTGTTTATCAGGAACACGGCGGCGCCACAGGAGAGAGTCACATACTCTCCAGAGAGGGACTGAGCTGATGCGTACTGCCTGTTACAAGAGGGGGGGGGAGCAATACTGCCACTGAATTATACAGACCTCATACCTGCACATATGCTGCGGCGTAGAATCAATAAAGGCGCACACACTGACTCACGCAACGTGAGGTACACACACACACACACTCCAAAATCCACGACGTTGAGGAGGGTTTGTTGTTTCGCGATGGGCTCTTTACCTCCCATTATCAAGTGATTTCTGGGAATTTCATCTCAAACCAGAAGCTCTGCGATGATTTATCTGGATAGAGTACCATGATAGATGATCTTTCGTGTGTAAAACCACTATTTGTGTAATTGGATCATTCTTTGGCCCGCACTCCATAACTCCTCCGTCTGCTGCTGGTTAGAATTATGTGCCCTGGTGGCAGGTAATGTTTTTCATTATATGCCAGGCCAGTTTTATATATATATAGAAAATGGGTGGGAAGGGACTGGGTCTAGCCTGGAGCCATTTGCTTGGTTAGTCCCTGTAGGTGCATTCGATATTGATTGCTTGGAAGTGGAGTGCTCTATCCCCACAGAAGAGCAGCATACGTGTTGTATGTGGGGAGCGGAGATGCTGGGTGTTCTCGTCTGGCTAAATTTAGCAGGCAAAGCAGCACCCTGGATGACAAGCTCCTCGCTGAGGTGCTATGAAGCGCAAGTACACTTCATAGCCTGTGGAGCTACGGAGACACATAAACACACACAAAGGCCAAAGCAAAAGACTTGTTGTCATCTGGGGTTTAAAGTCTAATTGGTTTAAGTTGATGCAAAGGCAATTCCCTTTCCAGATACTCAAGAGCATCTCGTTTTTTGACAGGGTCGGTGAGGTGAGTAAATTAAAGCAAGAAGACGTACCTCGCAGGAAAGTGTTTGGGGCTTCTGATTCTGTTATCTTAAAGCTTCTGGTCGAGTTCAGGCATTTAATAGCGCGCACTTTTCCACATACGAGCCTCAAGAGAAAAAAATGTACCTGCATATTTATCCGTCCATTAGTCTCCGTTTCTCCCTCTCATCATCTCATCCTCTCCCATCTCCAGGTAGCAGTTACACCGCCGAGCATAGTAAATATTAGAGATCTCTGTCTGCCAGTGAATCAAGTCTCATTTTCAGAGTGGGTGGGCAAAAAAAAAAAAAAAATGACAGTGTTTATCTCCATTTTCCGAGCGCCGCTGAATGATGAGCGCCCTCGCTCTGTAGTGCTCTAACAGATTCATTCACGTCAAAAAAGTTCCTGGTTTGCATTCCAGAGGTTAACTCTGCTCTCATCCGATTTTCACTTTGAGCCGTGATGAATCTGCTGCTGAATAATTTTTTTTTTTTCCCCCACCGTTTGTAAAAGTCGGATTAAATGAAAGAGCGGTGATTTTTGAAGCGCTGGTACTTCTTGGCAGTCAAAGTATGCTGCGTGTTTTTTTTTCTGCAAGCAGCGAGTGATTTTTTCTAATCAACACATTTCACATTAAAATGATGTAAATCATTCTCTTTCATGTGCACTTAATCATAAGGAGAAACGGCATAAATGAGACAAGCTTGTTAAGCCCAGTTGGCTCATCCATGTTGCAGAGCTTCAATGAACAATGTGAGAGTTCAACATCGACCCCAACGCACAATAAACTATTGTGTTTTTGACTTCTGGTGACACAAAAACAATAATTCCAGAAAGGTATTGGCACTATGATTTTGGGGAAATGTTTAACTAATTAGCCATCATGGCTAGAAATTGATTAGCCCCGGCATGAGATCAACTCTGTACTCGCATCAGTAATAAGGATGTTCGGTGGAAAGCGACAGCAGAGCACGCTGGAGCAGTGTATCAAGTCAGAGAAAAAGTGTTTGGTCAGCAGAAAGGAAACCTTGCTGATTTTCTCCCATTTTCTCCTCTTCTTCCAAAACCAGTTCAGGCAGCATTCAGCAAAATGTGTCATTAAGGAAAGCAGAGCCTCTAAAGTTGTTACTCGCCCAGATTGTGCAAGGTGTTTAGACCGGGCAATTTAAGTGATTCACAGCGGAGCGGAGAAGACGGGAGGAAGAAAGGCCTCATCTGATAGTTACCTGGGGCGGCAGCCGGGCTTCTGCCCACACAGGTAATTACAATTATGCAAATGAGGCACATAGTCAGGCCCTGGATCAAAAGCAATGCCACGTTTGCAAACTGAACGTCTCAATTTGGTTCACCTGTGTGTTTAGATACATGTAGAATCAGGTACACAGGCATTATGATGCCGATGACGGGTTAATCATCATTTCGTTGCTTTGAACAGCATGGTTCAGCCAGAGCAAACTAATGTATAGGGGGAAATCATGAGTCTTTCTCCAGCTCTCCGAAATAGACCGCAATCTTCTGGCTCTTGTCCGAGGCGTCAGACTAGATTGCTTTAGCGGGAGATTGAGGGTTGGGAGTGGAGATTAAGAGGAAATAGAGAACACCTATAGGAGGAGGTGGTGAGCTGTGGACTGGAAACCTCGTGAGACCCTGGCGATGAAAGGATGGCGCTCTCTCTAATTCATTAACAAGTCGCAATGAGGTGTGCTGCGATGGCACCGCCGAGCACAATGGAGCGTGGAGTCTGAAGAGCGAACATGCTGAACACAACATTCAGTCACACCGCCGCTATTCAACGCTACAAAGTCTTTTTTTTTTTATCTGATTTACAGTCATTGTATAGAGAACATGCTGCTGAAGCAGGACAATCACAGTTTATCAGCTGAGCACTGATCATCAATTACTAATGTCCATTACCTCTGAAATTATACAAAAGCCTGCCATCAAACACAGTTTAAGTTACACATCAAGTTTCAGGACAGGCAGATCACTCCAGGTTTTTGGAACACAGTATTTGAAATATAACGGAAAACAATAGTTTATAGTCTCTGATTTCTCCCAGAGGCCTTTACACATCGGGAGCGTTTGTGGGTTTTTTGTGTGATGAATTGTGTATTTTTTCCAACTGTTGTTTTAAAAGACCTACTTTTTTTCCAGAACAAGGTTGATTTTTCTGACTGGTTGAGCTTTCGCACTGCGAATAAAGGCATCGACCAATCACGTTGTGCGTACACGATGTTGTAAAACAACACTGAGGCTCATATTCACAGGCCAGTATTTCGCATTTTGTGTTGTATATTACACTTTTTCTAAAAAATAAAGTTTTAAACAATCTGTTCAAATAGATTTTTTTCATCCAACAGCATTACCTTGATCCACCTCTGCCAAGGAGGTTACATTGTTTGTCCGTATGTCAGCAAGATTACAGAAAGACTACCGGTCCAATAACATGCAGCACATTTTAGGAACGTCACTTTCAGGAGAACAAGCCACAGCCTGTTGCGCTCATCGCTGTGAATTTTAAATGCAGCCTGATTGTTACAGATTGAGTATTTTCCCATGTTGGAACACTAAATTATAAAATGAACAAAATGTCTGAATTCCATTTTGCTGCTTCAGTCTCAGGATCCTGGTGTTGTGCATGCTGGCTCACCGTCACGACTTACTGACTCCTGAATAAAACAGACTTATCGTTAATGTTGTTAGTACTGCCTGTGCTTTTCCGACAGTGACTAAATGAGAGCTGTGGAAAAATGCTGACGGAACATAAAGATTGCAGCTTCACTTTGCTAACCTTGGATATTGTTTTAAATCATGCGCGAGAGGTAAACCTTGGATTGATGTGTACATTTGTAATAATTTTTATTTATTAACTATTTTATTTCTAATTATTTTGTATATTTCAGAAACATGGCCCAATATTTTTCATAATAAGTAGAAATACACTCCCATATCATTCCCAAAAGATTTGGATTGGAGACATGCTTCACTGTAAAACCTTGAGCGTACAGTATGCTGATCTGCTCTGCAATTGACAAAACCGTTTTCTGACAGCCTTGCCTGTATTGCCTATAGCATATACAGGACATGCTGGAAGGCTCCCTGAGTAACCAGCCGAGTGCCAATGAGCCCATCTCCTGTTAATTTCATTTTGAGCGTGGGCTCCTCCATGGAGCCGCTGCTTCGTCTGCCAGGCTTTGCTGCTGCTCCCAGCTACAGGGTCTCTAACCTGTGTGCAGCAATACAGTAAACTGTAATGGTATTACACCTTTGCCTCATGCATGCACACTCACATGCCCCACACCCTCTCTCCCCAGTCTCACAGTTTACACCCCTGTGCTTCCTCGTAAAATGCTGATATACGCGCTTGCACGCTCACAAAACAAGCCCAACGAAACAAAACACACAGATGTTAATATCTATAGCAGCAGAGGAACAAGGGAGTGAAGAAAGGTGTTTTTTATTTCTAATAGGATAGGGCGGACTCTCCTATTTGTGGTCTTCAAAAGTTATGGCCCTTATAATGATCATTTCCCTTATCATCCGTCTGTGGATTGGTGAATTATTGCCAAATAAGCAGAGGAGAATTCAACAGGGTCACCTTGAGAAATAATAACTGAGCTGAGTGCGACAAAGTGGAAACGAATGAGCAATATTCTCATTTACAGCATTCGTGATATAGATTGGAGAAAACAATAAAATTGTGCATTTTTAGTTGATATTTTCGATGATGCATTATTCGTTCCCCAAGCAAGAAACTACACAACCGCCTCTGATAACAAATAGAAGAATAAAACAGAAAATGTTGCTGCATCTTTTAAAAATCCAAGTGGGTGCTCAGTTTTTTCATCATTTCCAAGTCAACATCGCAGATATGGAGACGAGGAAAAACAATTCAGTCTTATTTCTGGCTACAGGAGACCTACAGTGACTGTTTACTCAAATAAATGGAGGTGTTCTGTGCAACAGGAAAAGAGGTGAAATCTTGAAATTGCAAGTATTTCCCTTGGCTGCTGATCAACAAATGACAAATGGAATAGTTTACCTCTGGGAATATACCGCTACTTTCTAAAACACAAGCTTGATATTCCTTCTGAAGTGGCATATGTCATATTTGTTCTCGATCACAGTGCACTGATCTTGTAACATGAAACATGTCATTATTTGCGGCTCTATGGGAAGCTGTGCTGTGACGGAGGCGGTCTTTAATCGATCACTGGGGAGGAAATGGGCTTAGTCCCCCAATGCAGCGCTACACCTCCTGGAGGTTTGTGCTGAAGCTCTATTATAAGACAGTTTATTATTTGGCAATTCATTTCATTTGTCTTAATATTAATTTATATTTAAATTAAGCTGAGATCGACAAATGTATAAAGAGCTAAAAAAAATAGGACATTCTAGTATTGTAACTGTAAAAACGACTCATCGCTTTGCCTGTTTTTAAGACAATCACTTGAATATATATGTGAAGAGAAGAAAGGGACTTATGGAAATTGTCCACGCTTTCTGTCATTCCCTCTTTCTTTTCTGATCTCACCCCCCGAGGGATGAACTGTTCACAAAGCCGGAGTGAATGCTCCTGAAGTGCAGAGAAAATGTTTATGCACCAAATCCTTTTTTGTCTTCCCTCTCCGTCCGTAATTTACCTCAACTTTTTCCCTGAGAAATTGGATGATTTCCATTTTGCTCTGGAGTGAGGAGCTTTGGGAACATGCCTGTGTTAATCTCCTCAGGATTCCCTCTGTTTAACCCAGCGCATGTGACATACTGACGAGGGGATTTCTCCTTTTGAAATAAATCAGCTCACCTGGCGTAAATGGAATATACCGGAGTTATGGAAAATCATTATTTCTCCTTGTACTCATTTATTACCACTAAAGCCATGGTTTCAGTGCCTTCAGATTTATTCCTCCTGATCCATGACAGTCAAAAGGATTTATAGAAGATGAACCTCTACAGCTGGCTTTATATGTGCAGCATGGGGTGGACGGGCTGATGAGCTATATCATGTGATGTGACTTGGAGCTAACAATGGTCAGGAGTGACATGTGCGGTCGTTTTTTTTTGTGATGGGCTTTGACGCTATTCAGCACTGACAGGGCCAACAATCCGAGCCACCATATGTCCCCTGCAGGGCCCCTGTGGTATAGATGGTCGAGAGTTGGGGGAGGGACGATTATGTCTGAGAGAGGCTCGGAGGCTTCGAATAAAAAGAGATAGATAAAAAGAGAGAGAATCCCACCCGTGACAAAAACCACAGCTCGGGGCGCACATCGCTCACACGCGTCCAGCGGAGAATGAAACCTCTGCCGCCTGATTTGTGCCTAATAAAGTTGTCACATCCTATCAGGACTCACATCTACTACGGAAAGCACAAGCCCCCAGTCAGGGCTAGTCAGGGGCGATCAGGGGCAGCCGCTATTGGACAACACCTCAGAGTGATGGATGATGGGACAGAGCACTGCCTGATGGAAGTGAGGTCCGGATGATGGGAGGTGATGCAGGTGCACAACGGACAGCCACGGGTGTCTCCGCTCGATTTATTAAGGGTTGTAAGCATTCGAGAATTACAGCGATAATCCTGGTCTCTTGGTTGCAATTTCATCACATAGTCCATGAGTGAATTTGTAGAGATCCGTCCACTTTCACGGAGCGACAGAGAACATTTCTTGGACTGCAATGTCTTCACACCTCTGTGCTTTAAAAACCCACTCTCAGCGTGACTGTTCGGGAGGAATGAATGCGGGGTTCACGTCAGTGTGCTTCTGCTTGAAGACAGGTCCTGTCCTGTGCCTTGCTTATTTCCTCTTGCCCACTCTCCTATTATGGAAGCAGTGTCTATGGCCTGACCTCTAGAGGGAGGCAGCGTGTGGAGTCAGAGGAAGCGGCACACGTCTGCCCACAGAGGCCGCATAGACCGCTCTCTTAAACAAAGACGAGCACAGCCAGATGGATCAGAACACATGCCTGCCAAACAGGATATTTAGAGAATTAGCGAAGTCCATTTGTTGACTTTCAAGACCCATGGTCCATTAAGGTCCTTAAAAGCCTCAGGTCCTCTATAGGATCATTCAATCGCAGCTTGTGTGTTTATTTTCGAAGGCAGCCTTTTTCAGAGAATCGGTGTGTGATCGTGGTGCAAAAATTAACTTTAATGTGCAGGGGTCTCCACAAGTGTTCAACAACATAACCTACAGAGGTTATGCTATCAACTATCTAGCATGACTGCCCATTGCCTCATGAAGTAATATTCCTTTATCTCAGCATTGCAGGCATCAACAGAGGCTTAATTTCTCTTGAGATTAAGCTCCAAAGCTTATGGGTCTATTGGATGGGAAATTATTTACTAGTAATGTTTCCTCTGCCCTCAAAACACAACACGCTCCTGTGCAGTTACCAGTTTTTATTACTTTTCCAAACTGCATTTTTTACTCCCGTTGTATAGATTCTTCAAATAGAGTCATGTTTGCAACCCCCTTTTTTATCAAAAGTTTTCAAATGGTGAAGTCGGAAAAACCAGATGATGCTCGCCCTCTCTGTCATTATACATTCCCCGGTTTAGAAACCAAATTTGCTCCGTGTGCAATATCTGAGTACAACAGACCAGCTGTGATCGAGGGGTTGGAGCTTTAAATCAATCAGGGGTGGCGCGTTACTGGGAGTTGCGGAAATTGCTCTCATCCCGAACTTAGTTATGGTGCTTTTGCATGCAACACAGATCTTAGCAACAAGTTCTCTGCGAGGAAAAAGAATGAAATACAATACAAACAGAAACCACTGAAGGTGTGCTTAAGAAATGCTAAACCATATTAAGATAAGCATGTTAGCATGCTGACGTTAGCACGTCTCCCTGCTCAGTGATGATCAAGTGTGACGCTCCACAGAACCACAGCCATGAAGAGTGGGTCTCCCACACACAGAGACTGGTAAACCAGACGATGGAGGGACTCGCCGTCACCGAAGAGCCCTCCATGGGCTGGCGTTTTGCTCTGCTCTATTGCATGACTATTGCAGGTGTCATTGCTGCGTTAGTCATCATCTTACTCATCTAACAAAGGTGTCTAACAAAGCGGGTTGGGTTTTCTAGCTCTCCGGTTTCATCCCACACTCCCAAATATGAACAATAAAAATGTTTAATTAAATTTGTGATGTCTGAGAAACTTCTGCAATCGGAGTAAAAAAAAAAAAAATGTTGGCAATGTTTTAAGGAACAAAATAAATCAAGCTGCGAATGACATATGAACAAACCACTCAATAAACAACCTTTACAGTATATACAGGAAAGAAACTGGAGAGTGTGGTGGAGATTTCAGTTTCACAGTCATTTTGAGAAAACGGCTATTGAGTATTATAAAATGACACATTCTGAAAGACACTACAGGTTAATAGGGTAAGAAATGTTCACTAATTGATATCTCCATGAAACTTCCCCAGCTGATTAAGACAATCTTTTTTTTTTGTACAACAAGTTTTCTGAATTTCTTTGTTTGAATTAGACATTATCTAACGGTAACGTTTGTTGAATTTAGGAGAAATCTACAGACGTTAATAGACAAAGTAGAAGAACATGTGTTTTCATGATGTTTTCTTTCCACTCCTCTAAAAGAAGCCATGTAGCACAAAATAACAAAAAGTTAAATTGTTTTTGCTGATGCCTCCCCTTAAAATAATGTTTTTTATTATTGACGTTGGATCAAATTACCATATGTAATGTGAAAGGGGTCAGCCATCGTGATGAAGCCACAAATAATTGTTTGCAGCTTCACCATTTAAGTCTTTCATTGATCTTGTTTCCATCACACAAAACACACTGCCAAACAGCAAACGGAGTGCATTTATATTGTGCCTTTTCTACCTTCAGACAAAGCGCTTTATGATTTGCCTCTCACTCATTGATTCACACACACACACCTTCATACACCAATGGTGGTGGAGGTTCAGTCTCTTTCTCAAGGACACTTCAACATGCAAACAGGAGGAGCCAGGGATCGACCCACCGGCATTTTGATTAAAACACGACCCACTCTATCTCCTGAGCCACAGCCGTCCCAAAAAACAAAAATGGCGATTGGCTAAGGAACATAGTGGTGCATTTAGCAGAGCCGTACTTCCCTCTGAAGTTGATTCAAGTTGCTAAATTAAGCAATTAATTAAGTTAAAAAGAGGACTTATTTGCCACATCAATATGCCAGTGTTGAGTTTACAACATGTTTCACAGACTTTCCAGGTGCTGGCATGAAGCTACACTACACTAAACTGTATATGTCCCCATGTCCTGACAAACTCAGGCTTAGTATTTGCTGTCTTGGCAAACACGTCTGACATTTAGGCCACTCTCAGTGAATCCCCAGGATTGTGCCGGAGCTGTCAAGTCAGGATACCTTGGGTGTCTGCGACAGTCACAGCAGGCCTCCCTAATCACATTACATTTAGCCGTGACAAAGACAAGGCCATGTACAACTGAGATAGATGGATTAAACCAATTTAGTATGGATTACCCTTCAGTACACTAATCAACGTGATGAGGATGGTCTCAAGAAATACTGCAGAAGGGGAGAATGAGCAGATCACAGGAGGTGGATATACGATTATTTTACTTTGCGAACATGGCCAGAACTTAAACTCTTCTAATTATTGTTAATTATATGAACCATGAGGAACAAAAGGAAAAGTTTAAAGACAAGTTTAGGAGACAGAGATAACGGTATGTCCTGAGTCTATCAACTCCAATGGGAGGCGTGAACGTGAACACAGATTGTGACCGATTCTTTCACCCCATAGCCACCACCGTAAATATTGGACCCATTTGTCACAAGCTACGTATCTTCCACTAACATTTTCACACTGAATTGTCATTTTCAGACAGATGTATCCGGAGAAAATTGTATTTGTTCGAGACCTTTCTCTGTTTTAGCAGCAGACTCTCGCGAGATCTCGCAGCTAACTTTGGCGAACACCCTAACTCATTTTCGTAATGCTAAAGATGCCTGTTAGCTGTGTAAATGTCGTACAAAATATATATATATGAATACATTATGCAAATGTACCCCAATCTGCTTTCATCCAGCCATCCATAATTAGCAATTACAGATGTCAGATTAGTTAAATGTAGCAGAGCACAAAAAAGATTGCCCATGGAAATAAAGTGAGGTAAGTCTCACGTAAAGTAGCATTACTTCAAATGTTTGCTTGTAAAAAGCCTTTTGTATTAGCTTGGTATTCCCTTACGGATGCCATTCAATAATGTGTTTTCTCCTTTACGCACAATAAATAATCCTCAATGTATCATTTCAGCTTCAGTATTAATTATAGGAGTCTCAGTCCTCATAATGAGGTTGTTTTTGATCTATAGAAAAATAATATGGGACTAACTGCAGCGGTAGTTATATCAATTCTATGATTTTATAGTGCTGGTTGTTCTTGAAAGTATGTCAATTGAGTATTATCCTGAATAGCTTGGGAAGAGAGAGTGTGTTTTAGTCGAGCTCCTTTTGGACGTTTTAATGTTTTCATTAAAAAGTCCAGGGATTGCACAATGTAGTTCTGCTGCCTGAGCGCTGCTAATAGACTGAAAAATGAAGGTGCCATGCTGTCATGCCTATGGATGGAATTACTTTAACATTTCTGTCAGGCGGAGCGCTTTCTCCCTGGTGTCCATACATTAAAAAAAAAAAAATACATTGTGCTGTTCACTTACATTCCAGGGGCTTACTTTTGCTGACTAGTAACTAGTAGACTGCAAAAGTGTATTCAAACCTTCCCTAAACATTATAAAAAATATACATCCTGCTACTAGAGTTCTTGTGAAATAAAGAATACATTTTCTGATCAAAACTGGATCGAGAATATATAATGATACATTAGTATGCAGACATCATTACGGCAAGGCATGACTGGTTGGGCAGCAATTGATTTAAGCCACATGTGAACTTGTGATTATCCATTCTGGGACTCATTTCAGTCATATATGTCACATTAGCATAACAAGCAGGAGAAACCTGCAGTAAATGTCGGTGTCCTTATTACTATTTGGGTGTAAAATCTGCAACATACACTCGTAGGACAGTTTATTACTATCGCATAAAAGAGTTTTAATACCAGTGTTTCAGTCTGTTATAGGTGTATAGTGTTGGGGTGTGTGTGTGTGTGTGAGAGAGAGGGAGAGGTGACTAGGGGTGGGATGTTGTAAAGGAGAGCTATAGGAGTAGGGGAGAGTGGTTGAATCTCATTGGGGCATTTTTCATTCTCATCATACTGCCATATTGAATTTCTTTCAAAATGGTGTCTGTTATTGTCCCCTTCATCCTCTGGACAAATTGGCTGCTGATTTCATGCAATGATAGTGTTGCAACATTTTCACTGGAGAGAGGATGTATACAGTTGGGGGTTGGGGGGGGGGATCAGATGTAGGAGGCTCTAATGGCGACGCTATGGCAAAAAGGCAGTTGTGTGCCCTTGATCCTTTACAGATCAAGGTAAAACAATTATTTTTTCTTCCTCCCCCTCTTGCCATGTTGTCTTTCTGCAGCTGGTCCTCTCTTGTGCAGTTCTTCAAATGGTGGATGACATGGAGATGGCCCTGAAAGTGCAGATTGCTTCCACGAGTTGCTGCATTAATGCCTCGGGTCCCCGGGTGCATAATGATGCACAAGGTGCCCAGCTAAAGTATCATCAGTCATAAGGTCCACAGGCTCTCTGAGGCCGGTCCCACTCTCTCATACATATACATGTATATTGGCACCTAATTAATCTGTGAATGGAGGTCAGGGTGCAGGTACAACTGCAGGAGCAGAGAACATGTAGCGTCTTGTTCCAGCGTGTTGTAGCAGGTCTGGCTGTCACAGGAACTGAACCCTGATCAAAAGATTTGATCAAAGGCAACCTGCAACTCCGATGATGAAATAATCATCAAATGGACTTCACAAGTCTCTCAGTTGTTGTTCTCATTCAGCATTGAAATGACAGCAATACAACTTTAAAGTATGATATTTTCCAGGAATCTAATCTTAGTATGATGGATTTAAGTTCTATCAATTGTTGATGTACAGTTTTTATTAATTATTTTAAATTATTATTATAATATTTAAAATTCATGAGTCTATAGACTTTATTTCTTCTAAATTATGATAATAAGTATAACAATAATGATTGTAATTTATTTTAAGTCTTTTGGGGGATTTTCTCTTTTTTTGTTTGACTAGGTTGAGATTTATTTTCTGTTTTTATTGGAAACAATAAAGAACAATATGTCAAAAAATGTCTCATTTCTCATATGTTTACCCCGGTTGTGTTGAATGTAATGTTTACAGTGCCTTGTTATGTTCCTGAACATTGAAGAGTACATTCCCTGGGTGTGCACTGAAATGTAGAACTTCAGGACTGCTGTGATGATAATATAAACGGTTTTATCATTTGGGCTTTGGCCATGAAATATAAAAGCACAGTCGCACGTAATAATTAGTTTTTTCTTCAGTAGTTATATCGAAGTCATCAAGCATGAACTGCATATGTTTTAGGGATGAAACAAATATATGAATCATTAAGTTTTTGCAAGGAATATATTAAATATGGTGGCAAATACAAAAAAGCAACAACAAAAACAGAAGAGTAAATCCTTTCAATAATATGTTTTAATCCTTTTCAACTTTTAAGTGTCAAAATGTAAAATTAAAACAATTCAGTGTTTATCCTTTTAACTGTAGCACCTGCATAAACTGTATAGTGCAACATAACGATTACCTCACTTCCGGGTAACCGCAACGGAAACACTTCTGGCATGCAGAAAGGCGGATCCCTCTCGGCTACTTTGCCTTTCAGAACTTCTTTTGAGCTTATTTTTACCTGCCATTCCTCGGGGGGTTGCGCCAAATCCAACCAAAATTCCTTTCTTAGGTATTAAAACGACATTTTTATTCAGTCGAGCTCTACGACCGTCCTCACACGCGACGACAGGAAGAGTTTTTTTCCAGCTATAGCTAGCTAACTTTTAACGCACTAGCATTTAACTTGACAACTGCCTGCAGCAGGGTAGCAGCGTCACCTGAGACAAACACAGGAAGATGGGAGATTTGGTGTGGGCATTGAAGACCGGGGACCTGGATGAGGTGGAAGCCAAACTGGTAACGGTAAGGCAACTGTTTTTCTTTTTGTCCAGTGAGTCGTGAGTGGCTGCTTAGCTAAGGTAACTAACGTGAGTTAGCAGACTGGTTAGCTAGCTTGCTAAGCTTGCTAGCAAGCTAAAGTTAGCTGGAGTTGGGTAATGTTAAGTTAGGTAATCTAACACAGGCAATATATTGAATATGGCTGGACGGAATCATAACGTTTTTTATTGTTTATACAGCTTTAGCTAAGCTTGTACTCGTTTCAAAACATTCAAGGTTGTCGTAACACCTTAGCGTGGACTGAGTGTAAGTCCTAATGTCAAGTTAGCACAGTTAGCAACACACAGTGCTAACTTAGTCTTGATGATAACGTTAAACAATAGTGGGTCAGTGTTTTGCTAACTCAACTTTAGCCGTATAACTATCGTCATTAACATCATACTTGGTGTGTTTAGTTCGGCTTTCCAAACGCTATCGTTGCCACTTTCCGCAGAAGGCAACCTGTTGGTAAGCATACCAACAACAACATCAGCTGGTACGTGGTGGTACACATTTTATGGAGACAGCTAGCGTTAACTGCTACCGTTGCGTTTCTTGTAAATTCAGCTGCATCAACCACAATAGTTGTTGACAACGCATGCGTTATTGGACAATGCGTGTTATTGTCGGTAGAAAGGTGCTGCGGGATAAGTGAGCTATCAACTTGACCACCACACGGGCCCGTGCTCTAGCAGTGTCTAGCTAGCTAGGAGGCTCTGCTACAGCAAATCCGGCGGCCCCCTCCACACTAGCCAACGTGGTTATGTTTTGGCAGACACTGATAAGAAAAATAATCTCCTATAAGTGCCTGTTAGGCCACACTGATTTCACTACAGAGCTTAAAGTGTCTTCTGCTTTTGTTGGAAAGATTAAAACCTGGTGTGTTTGCCTCTGCTGGGGGAGGCCATTTTTGCTTTAACATACAGTCCTTGATTAGGTTATTGTGAACGTTGATTTGATTTTAGCTTATAGTTGAATTAAACTACTGTATAGTTTTACTTGCAAACAGGATAGTTACACTATTATGCTTTATCAATTATTAGAATAGGCTATAATATTTCATATAGACTATGCATTCATTGAATTACCAGAAATCATGCTACTTTGTGATAGATAGATAGATAGATAGATAGATAGATAGATAGATAGATTTTGGCCATATCGACCAAAATAAAAATTTTATTGTGCCCATCTGAAAAGTGTATGTTCTAGGTCAAGTTTAAATACACATAAAGATTCCATCCAAACATAGACTGTCATTTTGTCATTGTTCTTGTCAATCAGTAGCCCGTTCGATGCCCAAAATCAGTCTCTTGAATGTCTTAACACTTTATCCTCTGTAAGCTTTGGTTAGTTTGAATTTGGTTAGTTGCAATGATTTCTGTCAGTGACCAGTGTTCACTGATGGTATCTTAAAGCCACTCTTGCAGTATAACTATATACCGTTCGTATAACTTATGAATCTAAAAGATGTTTTTTTTAGCGTATAATTTTTTGATAAATTGTTTATTTCCCAATATTTCAAATTGTGTGTTTTTCTGCAAAAAACGCTTTAGATGACAATAACAAAGTAAAAGGAATACACTGACTTCGGGATGTTTGAGATTATTTTTCTGGAAGGTTCCAGGACTGTGGGAATTGACAGGTTAGATTTTCAAAAAAATTGGAATTGGCCAAGAAAAGCGCATCTCTACTAATGAATGTTTTGTTACCCCAACAATTAGTTAGTCAAAGTGCAGTTTTTGAGAAAATGTGGAACTTGCAGCCACAGCTGTTACTGATACGTCTTCCATTAGGTATTGTCACTGGTGGGCCACCTGGCACACATTAAGCTGTATGTGTGGTTAATGGAACGAGGAAGGCTGGTGAGTCTGCCTGTCTTTTCTCTTAGCTCCAAGGCTGACAGTCTGAGGACTAACAGCATCACAGCAGGGAAGTGAAAGGCAAAGGATGGTGTATGTAATTGTTTGTCTTTTGTATTTCAGTGTGAGCGTGTATCAACAGTGAGCGAATGGGGTCCTCAGATCCCTCTTTGATGCATATTGTTGGCTTGTTCCAACACAGTATTCATTTCAGCCCTGTTCATGTGTTGTCTTTCTCTTTTCCAGGCAGACGATGTAAACCAGACCCTGGAAGGTGGGAGGAAGCCTCTGCACTATGCTGCAGACTTTGGTCAGACAGATGTGGTGAAGTACCTCATTTCAAAGGGAGCAGATATTAATGTAAGAGCCACAACAACCAACTACCATCACATTCGTTTTTGCATTCATTTGCATACTCTCCGGGGTTGCAATGCCCAGAAAAAATAACTGTTTCCATGTATGCTTCCCTTCATAGTCGAGTTCAAACAAACTGATAATGTCCAGGTTAACAATAGGCTTTAGGTAGTCTGTTAAACCCAGTTCATCATATGCTATTTCAGCTATTGTCCATTCTCTCATTCAACAATTGTCTATTGTTGCCAGACCTTTAGCCTGATAGGCCCTCTGAGCTGCAATAGTCTCTTCTGGTGTTGTTGTTGTAATAGATTGATCCGGATCCACTTAAAGGGCACTTACCCGTCCAACAGTATTGACATCATTTGGATGGAGCTCTATTGTAATTTTCAGCTTTTGCTAAAGGTCTCATATGCCTGTTCAGTAACCAGTAGAATTGTATGTGCAAGCAGCATGAAACTCCATTACACTTCTAGCCATGGAAAGAAAAAAAGCTTTGTGGTGTGTGTGTGAAACAATTTTGGATAAATAATTTACGGAACAATTTACAAAGCCGAGATGGTTGTCTTTTATTTGTACATCAATAGTGTTCTGTACTGTAGAGTTTCTAGGGTGCTTCCTGATGCTCAAAGCTCCCACATTAGCTTGGTGCATTTCCCCCGCTTGCCTGAGATTAGATACAACAGCTCAACACCATAACATCCAGCGGTCCGGTCTTCACAGACACAAGGATTTAAAGTTACACCATCATAAAGTCTTTGCTTTGCCTCCCAAGCCCCAATGTGTTTGAGCATTTCTCTATTTCTCTTGATAACCAGCTCTGCTTCTGGAACATTTGAGATAAATATAGCGTTGAAGTGCGCGTCTTGTCATTTCTCGCTATGATAAGGGAGAAGTAAAACCTCTCTCACAGGAGTTCTTTGTCTAAGTTATATTTGAGAAAAAGAGAGATGTGTTCTTGTGTATGAGGTTTGGGGTTGTGCTTAGGAACTGCAAATTTTTTTCTGTCTTCCTTTCATGCCCCCCCCCCCACAGGCTCCAGACAAACACGGGCTCACTCCACTGATCTCTGCCTGTTACGAGGGTCACACCTCCTGTGTCAAGGTCCTGCTAGAAAAGGTTGGTACTTTTATTTGATATGCATGCTCAAATCCTGCATCTGCACATAGAAGTGCCCTTCACCCCGCAGTGCATGTTGATGTGTCCGAGGCTCCATGCGAGTGCTGATGAGGTAACTCGCTGGACAAAAGGCCCTTTAACACAGTCCTGTGGAGGCTGTACTGGAATGTTCACAGAGCATGACGCAGTATTGCTGCTGTTCACTTGTTTTGTGTCGGTGTTTTGAAGTGGTTTCATTCATAGGTGCGCGGCCCTTTGCTGCGTCTAAATTTCTGTCCCATCCTTCAACCCCCAGCCTCCCTCAGTTGTTTATCCCTGGGACTATTTTAAATGCTACCTTAGTCGGATAGATGTGGGCATGTGTTCCCAGTTGTCACAGCTGTGAGGAGAGAGACAATACGGAGTCAGGCACAGCTGGCATACGCTGCAGAAATGCAACCGAATAACAAGCATACCATAATGAATGTCCAATCCGACAAGCGTCATCCGGCTGAAGAAAACGGATTAGCGGAGCTCCATCACAGTCAAATGGAAAGCCTCTTTTAATGGAGGAGCTTTTTTTTTTTTTTTTAGGAAAGCCAATGCCTCTTGTACACCTCACCTGAATGTTTGACTCAGAAGTATCTGCACAGCATTCATATACATATAAATGACAGATCTTCCACTCATCTGGGCTGGAGCTCTGTTTCCCCACTGCCCAAATGAGCCAGACTGCAATGGGATTGAGTCCCCTGTGGGCAGTGAATGCCACACAGATGAGGGCCACAATAGCTTCATGTCTATAAAGACCTTCTTTTAGTTCTTTGTCTCTGGTACACCTCTATCAATAAACTCTTGAGTCTCATTAGAATACAACAGATCTGTATAACTGACCACTTTCTGATTTGAGATCATCATTCTTTTTATAGCATGACCCAAATCACACACAAACCTTCAGTGGCAGTCGAGCCTATTGGTCACATGTTCCACTGCAAAAAGTGCAATTCAGTCTATTGCTTGGAACTTAAGTTACTGTCACAAGTTCAGCACCACTATGAGAGAGGAGCCTACAACGCCCGCATGATGCCATGTAGATGGCTGGCATGTGTTTACAGTCAAAGTCTGCTGCAAACCAGTATGTGTCCGTGAGCAGCTGTCTGTTCCCAGCCAGGCTAAATGAGGCGGGGTAAATGAAAGCTCCTCTACGGAGTTGTTTCACTGGTGGCATCATCTTGGCTTAACAAAAGTAATGGGAAGACGGGAGGAGGTGTTCACATTACCCATTAGGGAAGTCATTTTTTTGCACTCTATACAATCACATATTCATATTCGGGGCAGATTTTTCAATCAGTTCTCAGTTTCAACTGCACTTTGAAGCAGACGTTTCAGAAGAAGAAAAAAAAAAAAAAAAAAGGAAACCGTATCTATGTATGGGAAACACTGGTGTTCGTCTAGAGAGACATTTTCGGGGTACTCCACTGCTTACTTATTCCTGTTGGCATCGGATGTATTAATCCCTCATTTTCATCAACACATCCCCGGCCCTCGCATCAACAAGCCAGAGTCTTGCAAGCAATCGGCCAGCAGCTGGCCGGCAGCTGGCTACTGCTGTCAGCTGGCCGGCAGTGCTGCCGGCTCGAAGATAAACTGAAAGTAGCAACCAATGCCAACAGGAAGAAAATGGCAGTTTACTACCTCGTAAGTTCTTCTCTAAAAAGTTGCTTACGTAACACTGGTGAGCATTTGCAGGTACATTGCTCTTGACACAGACCTGTGGTCTATACGCTCTATTAACTTTTAAGTATTATTGTGACAACAAGATGGTAGAAAGTTTCTTGCTTGTCTTAGTTTGGTGATACCTAAGCCTTTTCTTGTAGCTACTGTATGTCTGCTCAGAATGAGGAAGTACAGGCTGTAGTTCAGACCCAAGACTGGATGACACAGTTTATGTGCATATCACACACATAGTGTTTGGAATTAAAACCAGCATACGGTCCCTTTTTTTTTTTTTTTTTATAAAAAAAATAATTCCAAGTCTTCATTATTGACTGCAGTCATTTTCCTTTTATTTCCCCTGCTACCAGTCACATATCCACAGCTGCAGTACATCTCCCTTTAAAGCCAGAAGCTCTTATACATCTGAAATAGGCAGCTATGCAATTACCACCCCTGCATTGGAATTTAAAGCCCCTTGGCTGGACCTTTTTTTTTTTTTTTTTAAAAGAAAAGCCTTTTGTCTGTGGTATCATATGAGACAAGATAGGCAGCCATAGCTCATCTGAACAGGGATTACGGTGGACGGCGGAGATATTACGCACTCGTCTCCACTAAGCACCAACAAGGATTTACACCCAGATGCAGCCAAAAGGTCGTCGGTCACCACAGGGACCAGATTTCAATACACCTCACCCTGGCAGCTCTAAAAACTCGCCATGTGTCTTAACATGCGATGAATAGATTGTCCCTAAGCCCCCCCCCCCCCCCCCCCCCCCCCCCTATTGACTGTGCTGCTGCATATCCACTCTGTCTGGCAGCACCTGTAGCTCAACAGCCACTACTTTTAAAAGTGGATAAAGGGAACCCACTGAGAATACTGAATTGGGACTATTCAACTTGTCTTGTGTTTTCCGACAAAATGGCTTGGTTCCCTGGTGCATCATGGGAGCTGACCCCTGCCCCCCTGACTGCGTGCTGTGCTGTTGTTGGCAATGACTTATGAAAGGCCATTTTAACCCCAATAGGTGACCCAGCCGTAAGATCTGGCGAGAGTGCCGACTACAGCCTGCAGAGGCCAGCCAGTTAATTTTTAGTCAATAATGAAAGGGCATGTGCGCATGAATACACACACACACACACACACACACACACACACACACACACACACACACACCTTCTATTTTTCTATGAGGAACTCTGTACATGACCCTTGACTAGGAAGAAATGCCGTATTATTTTGTATTTTAAAAGCCATGGCAACAATAGGCACTGTCCTGTTGTTGGCTTGGCTTTTAAACCTGACCCTATAAAGTCTCCTTTTTATTGTGTGTCCTCAATACAAAGGAGGATTTGCCATTTATTTTTCTCACAGTAGTCTATAAGTAAGAATTTTAAAGCATAACAGGCTGGTAGGCATCATCTTCCAATGGGCTTTGCGACACATAACTCCGACCACGAACATAACCCATTTCTTGTGTTGCGTCATATCTAAGGCGCAGCTGGAAGGAATTTCTTCAAATTTGGCACAAATGTGCTCTTGCTCTCGAGGTTTAACGGATTAGAATTTGGTGGTCAAAGGTCACCGTGACTTCACAAAACACCTTTTTGGGCCATAACTCAAGACTTCATATACTAATTACGATCAAGCAATTAATTGAGAAACTTATGTTTTGAGGGAAAAAGGTTAGTTGCAGCTCTGAATCTTCATGCGATTTGTATAATTTCTAAGTAATGAAAAGTGACAATGTGAACTCTAATCAGCCTTTTCCAACTTTGTGCAAGATTTGATGCAGCTCCCTCACCCATATCAAATGCATTCATTTCAACTAGACCCTAGCGGACACAGCTCAATACAGATATTGACCTTCCTTGGGGGGGGGTGGTTTTCACCGGGTCTTAAAGATTTGCACTTTTACAGATCAGTAATGTTTGACTGCTGCCAGCAGGTCGATGGTCGGATGTTAGCGTTGCATTTCAAGTGAGTTTTGAGCGATTCTCCGGCTGGCCGTATATTTGAAGACTTCTGCACGGGAGGCGTTTCAATTCCATTCTCTAATGGCATAATGAAAACTTAATGGACACTTTAGCAGGTCAGTGGCATTACGTTACTGACCCAGTGCTGCTTTGTGTGGCTCCATAATCCAGGTTGGTCATGCGTCTCAGTTTGACTGGAGACACCCTCGGAGGCCATTCTTATTATCATTAGGCCGCGTGTCACTTTGCCACGAGCTTCTCCTTCACTGGATAATGTTTGGACAGTGAGGTGTTCATGAGGAGCTCATTATTCAAGTTGGGGGGGAAAGCTCATTAATGTAAGTGGTGTCAGAAGTATGCCACTGAGCTGGATGTCCATTGGGGATGGCTTGGTGTATTCTAAGAGTATGGGCCACGGATATTATTGCAACTCCACCATAGACACTCATAGTGATTATCAATCTGTGGCAGACCCTCGAGAATACTGTTTCGGGCATTATGAGTGGGTGTTACAAATATGATGGTGGACACAAGTTATGCAATTGTGCCCGTCAGGTAGACGCCTTGTTTGTCCCGAGGCAAGCGTAGTATTGATGTTGAAAGGGCTGGTGTAAAGGCAGGTAGTTCTGTTTCCTGTTATTTAAATGAGGCCTGCAGAGTCCGTTACCAGGTATGGTCTTGAACCAGCTACTAATGGTGTCACAACGCTTCCTGTCCTCCCCTTCTGCTCCTGAACTCGCTTCAGCAGAAAGCACAATGATTGGTTAACAGCTATAAATCAGTCCGCAGCTTTTGGAAACATTTAAAGTGACACTAGAAATATTTTTACTTAAGCATTTCTTTTTTTTAACATCTGGATAAAACAACACATTTAATTAGAAAAAAATATTCAAACTATCAGAATGATTCTGTTTCCCCAGGATTCTGACCTGTTTTGTTTCTGACAAGATACATTCCGCTGAAGGAACCCTCTGTGTATTTGAAGATAAAATAAAAAAGGAGGATGATCTTTTAATATTCTTTTTGAAATAGGAAGACCTGGACATCAAAACCATCTGAAGTAGACATCCAAATCCTGAGTAAACAACAGCCGAAGCTCCAGGAAGTTAAAGGTCTCGACCAAGAGATAGCAAGGCACATAAAGTAACCCCTATAAAAGAAGCATGTTTTTGGTTTTCCGGTAGTCAGATGTCATTACCTTTGGACAGAGCTAGGCTAGCTGTTGCCCCGTTTCCAGTCTTTTTGCTAAGCTAAGTCGCATTAGAGGCCGTAACATTTCGTGTACAGCTGTGAGGGTGGTATCAATCTCCTCTCAGAAAGAAAGCCAATAAACGTGTGTCCAAAATGTCAAACTTATATGCAAGTATGATCCTGTAGAATTAGTTTAAACCACTGTTTTCTGTTGTTGAAAACCTCAGGGTCACCAGTTGTCATTGTTGGACCGTTACACAACCGGGCTTTAACATAACATAACATAAGTGTTGACAGGTGAAGCATGTTATGAATTTTTACGAAACCGTCTCTTGCGTCGTCTTTGGTCTCCTCACCAATTAGAGTTGCAAATCTGACAGGTTACCCGCTCAGCCCTGGTAAATCTCTCCTGCTCGGGACGCGCTCTGCTGCTCCTGTGGCATGGAAATTTGCACCCAGACAACCATCCTCACAGGGCCGGGCACTTGAACTGGGTCGCATTGTTTTTGATGCCCTGCTTCTCCACGCAACAATAGACTCTCTCTGCCTTGGCGCTGTAAGCCCTTTGCTAAGAGGCTAAAGTTGGCAGGCCAAACAAAGGGACGTCTCTCCACCGCATGCCCCTCCACTCCTCCGTTGTCCATTAAGTCTCTTGTCACTGCGTGTGCATTCAATGCGTTGCCCATCTCATTCTCTCTCTCTTTTACTTATGTTGTTTTGTCCTCTGTAATCTGAACGATTGTGTCCACTCACAGCTCTTTTACATTCACGCCGTTATCCCTCAGAGCTTAAATGAGTCTGTCTCTGCTGCTTTATTGTGCATGTGCTGTTTGGATAAAGACAGACTGACAGGCAACGTGCTGCGTGACTGATTTAGAGGAAGTTTCGCAGTTAATGTTTTGTTAACATATAAGGATAGCTGATGAATAAGGGTGTGTGGCCATAGGCAAGACAATTGTAGGAAGAATTATAGACACTGATAAGCATTGTTGGCTCTCCATGGCAACGTTTGACCTCCCAAATATAGTCCCTCTCCACCCCAGGAACTTCAGCAGGGGCCCAGGGACCATTTGATGAACTCAAGAACCTTACCTGTGTGTTGACCAAGATCTAAACGTAGTATCTGGGCCATAGAGAGCCAAAGTCCTGACTCTCCTCTGTTCAGGCGTCTGCTATTCTAAGATTGGGAGGGGGTTCACAAAACACTCCCCTCTGATTGTCCGGTACCTGGCTCTGTTCGGTTGCAAATGGGCAGAGGACATACATTGGCATCATACTGTGAGGGAGACTTTGTGCACCTTCTTAGCATATTTAATATTCATGTCCCACTCTCCTCCACAGGGAGCTGACAAAGACCGAAAAGGACCGGACGGCATCAGTGCCTTTGAAGCTGCCGAGGACGCTGCTATAAAGGCTCTGCTCAAGTGAGACACCACAGTGTGGGAGGTGGCTGGACAGGTGGGTGGACGGACGGACGGACAGATGGATGCAGTGGTCCCCTGACAGAAGATGGACTTGCCCCTTTTACCCCGATCAGCATCTGTCTTAACACTGCTTTTGTCTGTTTGTTAGAGGGTCATTTGTCTGTCTGGTGATTTTCCTTTACCATGTTTATTTTTCTTTTCTTTCCCCCCAAGTTTGTTGGGATAGGGTTTTCTCTTGTTCTGGCCTCTGTTTGTAGCCATGTAACAGCAGGACTTGTCAATTATGTCTCCCTTAGGGACCAAACACTGGGGGAGCGCTCTTGCATCTGGATCCTAAAATCACTGCTCTGAATAGAACTCACACTCTGTAATGTAAACGCAAAGCTTAGCACTTAAATACACACCTCTCATTTTGCAGTTCTCTCTTGGAAATCAAATGGTAATAGATCAATAGTGTGTTAACATTTTTTTTATAACTTCACTATAAGTATTGTATGGCCAGGACTTAATCTCATGAAATAAACAGTAATTGCACTGTACTATACTAGATCGATTGAAAAGAAACGTAAAGTTGAATTATATTTACCTTTCATTATTTGTGGCCTCTTCCTCCACCTTTCTTTTTTTAATAATAAACAAAACTGTTCCTCCAATTATAAAATTTTGGAAACGTTGGTTGAGAGAGAGATCCTGGGGTCAAATTTTCCTTTTCTACTTGGCATATCACTTACATATCAAAACAGTGTTTTTGACCAATCCTTGCGTTGGTAATGCATAAACTATATTCTGTATTCTTTGACGAATCACCATGCTGGTTAACTAGAAAGACTTGAATGTTTCAATTTTAAAATCTGTTACTGAATCCCTTTTTTGAAGCAACATTAACGGCACAAAATAGAATAAGGAATTCTAGAAATTTGTTGGTTTTTGTCATCCCTGGAGTGAGATGTCAGAGTGATAATTCCTTTTTTGTTGCAGCTTCTCTGTGTGTTTTTGTAATTGATGGGCTCTGGGGGCTCTGTGTGATGCGTAAGTCGGGGTTAGAGTTGGAACTGGATGGTGGGGGCTCTTAGCGTTCCCCTTGCCTTGGATTTGGTTAGAAGCCCTGCCTGTTTCGCTGCATGTCAAAACTGCCTCTGCTTTTCTGCTATGAAATGGTCGCTGGTCCTCACTTGGTTGCTTTTAAAAATGAATTACTACTATGTAATGGACAAAAAAAAAAAAAAAAAAAAGATGCTCTTGCTGACTTTGTTGTGACAAAAAGTCTGTAAAAACAGAAATAAAAATATCTATAAAACATTCTGACACCTGGACTTTATTTGACAACGGAATCAAAATGGTTGGGCGGGAAAGCTTTCGTAATGTTTCCGGATGGTTAGCTTGGAAAGAAATTAGATTTTGAAACAAAGCATCCTGATGGAAGAAAAGAAATATGCTGCAGTTATTTGACAGCTGACAATTGCCACCTTGTACAAATGGAACTGCCACTCAGTCCACATTTTTCCAGTACTATTGGAATCGGATGAATAACGGGTAGAGTTCAAGGGACATCACGCTGTTTGACAAATTTGTCCCTTAGTATTCTGGTAGCCTCAGGCTGTGTAATCAGTGTTTGTGAACTGAAGCAACTCTGTCCCAAACTGTTCTGTTATGGATCAGACTGACTTTACCTCCCACTAGATTTGTCTGAATGTCTGGCTCCATATTTTTATCGGAAAGTCAGTTCTAATGCAGAAAAATCACCACTATCCACAGAGAATTATGGCAATCATACCAAACATTGTTACTTTCAGATGTTCATTTTGTGTGACGACTGCATCACATATTAAACTCGTGGCTCATGATGAGAGAAGTGGAACCACAGTGAGGGAATTACACTGTCAGAAATTAATTATCATATGCCACTTGCAAAATTTGCATTTGGCACCTGTTATCTGCTGTATTGTTTAGCCCACAATGCACTCTGGAAAACAAGATTGTTGAGGGTCAAAGTCCTTTTATCAACCAAGTGTTGAACTTCATTGTTCCAAGAGGAACTACAGAGTTGTTGTGAAGGGTTCTGCCCTGTAGAGGAGGAGCTCAGCGTGATTTGGCCTTGTAGTTCACCAGAGGGAGCATCCTGTAACCAGATTTTATTTTTATTTTTTGAAACGAAATCAAGCACACAATCAACCATCCTACCTGATAAATTGCTCTGGGCTCTGACCAACCTGGCAGGAAGTCAAGGGTTCCTTTTGTGGTTCTTGGGTGTCTGTAAATCCTAGTTGCACACCTGACAGATGATGTATTTGCAGATAAGATCTGCCTTGTATAAAGGATAAGATTGAATATATATATATATATATATATATATATATATACACACTTTTTCCAGCACTTCATTGTACCGTCACACTTGCGTTGAGTCAGAAATAACACAATCACCCTGGCACATTATGAATCTTTTTCGGAAACTGTCGGATCGCCACTACAATTAATAATAAAGTTTGATAGAGCTCGTCCACATGACACGAGTCGGTAATGACGGACCTGCCGAGAGGTCCGTCGGGTAGAGGAGAGTGTGTGAAATGAACAGAAGCATGTAGCGTGAGGTGAAGAGCTGCATCAGGTCCTGTCAGAAGGAGTCCATCCAGAGGGAAGCTTCAGACTGGGACGCAGAGAGAACGACCGGTGGCGTGCTTTGGTTATCACACGGACACATGCCTCTCTGGGCCGCTTGCCGTGTTTGTGCACACGGGCCGGAGAACAAATACAGATCAATTATTGCAATGAGGCCAAACATCCAGATAAAGTGACTCGGCCACGTGTTGACAGCCTTGTGTCCCCCCCCTTCCCAACCCCACCATCTTATTCTTGCTCATTTAAATTACATTCAAAGCGAGGGACAGAGGAAAAACCGAGGTCTCTTATCTGACTGGGACATTCTAGGAATATAAAACACCCCATTTCTCCTTTTGTCTTGGTCGGGCCATCAAATAATCTTCGTGTCTGCAGAAGAAAGCATTCAGGCTGATGTGAAATGAATCATTGGCAATACATTTTCATTTAGTCCTTGAATTACTTTTCCACAGGCTGCACAGCCTCCTTGGGCAATTCATGGGCTTTCCTGAAGGAATGAACACTGCCTCGGATCATTAGTTAAGCGTCGTGTTTACATTCTGTATGCGGCGCTCTGGTCATGTACTGTGAAGATCAGTGGTTCCCAAACCTCTTTGCTTTCCTTTACTCCAAAAACACATCCAAAAACACTCTTCAACGTCGCAAAAATATGAGCGTCAGTCGTCAGAAAAGATTAGTGTAATGAGAAGGCATACATAACTCAAACTGAACTCTGCTCCCACCTGCTGTTTTCCAAAGAAAACTGCGGGAAATGATCTACTCAATCTGAGGACACACAAAAAAAAAAATGCTTTTATTTTAATAGAAAATGACACATTAGAAATAATCAAAAACATTATTGAAGATGATTTGTGAAATTCATCCCCTCACGTAGTTTCAGGAATCAGACCTAATTGATTGCCGAGTGTCTCTGCAGTGATTACCAGATGCTGTAATTAGCACATGTGCCCACATACATGCACAGAGATGTATGCACATACACAAACACACACAATCTTTTTGTCTCTCATCTGTTTGTTTTTTCCCCCCACACAGTTGCCAGAGAGACTTTATGCGGAGCTACCCTTGTGATCAAGCAGCTCAAAATGGTGGTTAATGAAGTAGCAAATCCAAATCATTAGCATAATTAATATGGACTCCTGATTGCCTTTTGGGTATTTCTCCCTCTCCCTCTCCCTCTTTAATCTATTATTGACTCCATGTCTCATGCAGTAGTTGAGCTTATGACTAATTTTCAACAAATCTATAACTTATTTCCCTAGATTTAGATCAGGAGTCACGTGACTTGAGGTTAAACCAACCGTGAAATCAAGTATTAAATCCAAGGAGATTGAAAATCACTGCATAAATGTGGTTTCTTTTGTTTTTTTAATCAAAGTTCATGTCTGTTTTTTTTTTACATACAATTCACTGCATAAACACGTTTGGAATACATTACCCCCCCCCACCCATTTAGATTAGAAGGTATGAACTAAGCTATGCAAGGAAAACAAGTGAATGTACAAATAAATACCACCGTGTCCCGTGTGTGTGTTTTACTGAACATCCAACGTTTAGCTGTACTGTGTATTTCGTCGTTTTTACAAAACATGCTCGAACAGAGAGAGAGAGAGAGAGAGAGAGAGAGAGAGAGAGAGAGAGAGAGAGAGAGAGAGAGAGAGAGAGAGAGAGAGAGAGAGACGCTTCTTCCTGCCTAACTAACTTTTAGAATGCACTCTCCAGAGTAAATACATAAGCCAACGTCTTGTACCGCCTTTTTCACATTGACAACACCCACAGATGACAAACTACCACAGTTCAACTGAGTGAACACACTGAAGCGTGACTATGACGTACTTCCCCATCAACAAGCCGCTTAGCTGTGGTCTACTTCCTCACCAATGCAACAAGGACGCTGGGACATTGGGCATCGCGTATTGGGGCTGAAATGTAAATGTGTATTTATTTGTTGCTCCTTGTACTTGCTACATAAGGTAATGTTAGCTCTACAGTACCTCTGCACTTCCTCAGCAAACCTCTCCTCAAAGTTTTTCATTCTACCATATGCTGTTTATGATAAAAAAAACAACAGCCATTGCCTCCAGAATTTCTATACAGTGCATGGCACCCACTCGAAGTGGGCACAGTTTGGCTGTAAACCTGCATGGCTACAGGAGCCTTTGTTTTGTATTTCATAGTGTAGCTCGAATACAAAGGGCAACATCGCGATGTTCCTTAAATGATGGATTAGTAGAGGGGGAAAGCAGAGCAGTACTTCTGAATGCATATGTATCTTAAGTTTAAATTATGGGTTTTTTATGACGTTGTCCGAAGTTGCCCTTTCACACATGCAGGAGGAGGTTGTCCGAGTCAGACGGCAGCTTGTCATTTGTTCATCAACAATCTTTTGCCGTTACTTGAATTCGTCATCTGAACGTCATCAACACACTCTCTAGCTGTGAATTCTCCAGACAATGACCTGCTCTATCCATACATGGGCTCAATTGGACACCACCGAGGGTAAAGTCTCATAAAGTCTGGTGCAACTGATTGGGACACTTGCGTTCTCACATACAGCTTCTCCCAGTTAGAAAGGGGCTGTAGTGTGCTGCAGAATAAGCACATTTCTGTCGCTACCTGATTAAGCCTGTTCAAACTGTCTATGTTGCAATGGCTTATTATAACATTATCGTACACTCATTTTATGAGTAGTGGTTGAGCGACAGGTTGAGAATGGACTGGGTTGGAGATTTACATCGTTATCTCCAGAAGTCCATTGAGCAGACATAGACGGCAGCAGAAGACATTTAAAAGCAGGCAGTTGTGCCGCGACGAGCTCACATGCATAGGCATAAATCTCTTACGGGCTATTTACTTATCAGTCCCTCTTTGTTTGTACTCTGAGCCAATGTGCGATGAGCCAGATCCAAAACCCTCGAGAAGCCTCAGTGCAAATGGGCTCAGCTGAACAGCCGTTTGCAGGGAAATCGATGCAACCACAATGCTATTAGGGACATTTTAATTGGATATAAAAGCGGATTCGTTATTACTGTTATGACGGCTGAGCACGTCGAATGCAGCGTGGCTGCCAGCCATGGTGGTGCGTGTCGCTGAGCGCTCAGAGGACGGCTGGGTAATTTGTCCGAAGACGCAGCTCCTGCACTGCGTTTTGACTTTCTGTTTCAAAAATGTATGTTGTCCACATAACTCTATTTCTACACTTTTCTGCAGAGCCAGATGGAGATTTAACAAACAGGTGCCCATTTTGGCACCCAATGCATATGATGTTGTATACAATTATATGGTTTCTTAGGGGGGGGGGTTCTGTGCAGGCTACTAAAGATCAAGGCATACGCTTACATAGATTATAGAAATATAAATACAGTATACAAACGGTTAAAATAAAAAAAATACATAATGGTAATTAATACGTATTAAAAATAGATAATAAACGTAAATAGTTTATAATAAATAATCCAGGAGCCTTTTTACTCAACATAACTCATCCATACTCATTTGCACTGTTTTAAAATTCAGCTCATGTCTTCCGCAGTAAAGAGTCTGTTGCAGGTAATCATCATCCAATGAACCTCTGAGACCTGTGTGCTACCTGCTCCTGTAATCAATTCAAAGGGACACAACAATCTGTTTCATGTAGCAGGTTAATATTCCAATCAATAGGTTGATACAATGTGCAATTAGATTAACCCTTATTGGGGTTTTTCCCATGTAAAACAAACAGTAGAGCGTTTTTTTTCACTAAACTCTAACAATGTTCACTGCTCACTGTGTTTCAACAAGCCATTCAGATTTGGCTCCCCTTCCTATGTCACATGCAGGCTCGTTAGAATGTACCACCCTCGGCTTGAGAACTACTTTTGCAAAGGTGCACCGTATTTTTCTCGCAAACCAGTCAGAGCAGAATTTGAGAGGGGCATAAAGAGACATGTACTAAAACGAAGCATTTCAGACAGGGTGAATACAGGTCTATTCAGGCAGACGGTATAAGACAACTATTGTGTTTTTTGAACATTAAAGTATGTAAACATGTTCTATCAGAAGCCCAAATTACAATTCTGAACCTGAAAATGAGCATACGTCCACTTTAAGGACTATAGCATGAGCAAATGGGACAGCCATGCTGAAGAATCACTCATGTGCAGAGAGGCATCTCAGAAGATCGAGCATTAAAGTGCAGCGGCTAATGACAGAGAGACACTTCTGTATCGGTTGAAAACAAAAAGATCAAACTAAAGTGGCTGAGTTACAATCCTGTCACCTCAATTGGATATTTGAGGAGTGGGAGAAAGTGCTGCCTGCTCCAAATATTTGTGTTGTGACATGTTGATGGCAAAGTGAGAATTTGGTGTAAAAAAAATTGATCTACCGTGTCTGGTGCCAACCACGCAGGTTGTAAAGGAGTTGTTTTTCTTAGCAAAAATTAAAATTTAAAAAATAATCAAATTAAATATGAAAAAATGGAATTAAATTAAAGTACAAAAATGAATTAAATAAACTTAAAAATGTAATTAAATTAACTTAAAAATTAAATTGAATCAACTTAAAAAATAAATTAAATTAACTTAAAGATTTGAAGAACAATACTTGGCATGCTGAAGCAGCATTCCAACAATTATTGCCCAACTCTGTGGCTAAACAAAGTAGTGTAAGCTAATTAAGTTTCTTTTATGGCACATGTAACTGTAACCCAGTTCAGGCAGAATCACGCAGCTATTTTCATCAAAAAAAAAGCTCAGAAAGACCCACTGCCTGCTACCTGTTCAGCACCAAATGCTAGAAAGCTGGCTAACTCTCTTGCTAGCTAGCTAACTAGCTTGACTAGAAAGTTAAACATCTAGCAGCTGAAGAGGAAGATGTTTAAGAACTTGAAACACGGTGAATATTGCAAAATCAGCTGTGCAGAAACGCAACTCCATTGATTTAATGTTGCTCCGGTTCCGCTGAGCGACTAAGTACGCGACACGTCAGCCTTATGTCCGACTCTGTATCGGTTTGCTTTATTTAAAGCTTTTCTGTTCTCCGTTGGCCACAACTTTAAAAAGTGCCCACTCAAGAGAATTTGCAAACTTTCCTGGCCGACTCGCTGTGTCAAATCCTCTCACAACGACTTAAGAAAAACTTCTGTCCGCCATTTCTCTTAGTCAAAATTAAAGAGGACACCGTCCCCTCGAAGTGCTCAGATGGAGTACGAGTAGCTCTGTAGTGGCCTGTGGTGCTGTGAAATCTCTGAAAGATCTCCTTTGTGTTTCGTATTGATTCATTTATTTTCTCAAGGCGCTGTTTGTCTGTCCATGGCAGAGTGATAGAGGGAACTGAGTGACTAATAGTACAGGTAGCACTTGAGGCTAAGACCAAGTCCATTACGACAGGACTGTCTCCACTTGTGTCGTCCCCTTTCGACTAATGTCAGGATCTGCCATGCTGCCATGCATTATGATCATCTCTCTTCTTGGCATCGGATGACAGTTTGTCTCCGTCCTCTCCTCTGTCTTAGCAGGAGCCAGCGTGGACTGAATAAGAGGGACACAGTCGCTGTAGCTCTCTCCACCCTGTTATTCACTGTGTTTAATTCTACATTTTAATGGGAGTTTTCTGAGATTTGTGGTCTTCGCCGTGTGAGAAAGACACAAAACAATTGGTATGATACTCTGAGCAACTGAGAGAGAGAGCTCTTAACGACATGCAACAACAAAACAGAGGGAACTTTTTTGGAGCTTAATCATCAAGGACCATTGTGCTGCCTCATTAAGAGCAGCGCAGTGAGAACATTAATGTCCTTCAGACACTCCTTCATACAGTGGTTCAGGAGCAGACGTGTATTAGGACACTCTAACAAACACAAAAGCCTGCACAAAAATGTTTTGGGTAAAAAAAATCTACATATAGACAACACAGAGGTTTATCCCACCCAAGAAAACAGCTTCATCAGTGCTCACATACAGTAAGTGTGTTTTTTATTCATTTTATGCGGTCGACCACAGACAGCAGTGAATCCTCCTGGCAGTCTCAGACAGGTTGTACATCAAAGCATTGATCAAGTCATTAAACCGTCAGCGGAGTGTTGTTTATCATGGTTATTCTGTTAATAAAGTGTACCACTGCAATTGTCTGTCGAGGCCAAGGTGTCAGTTGCACAGATTCCTGTTACGCTGGCCAGGAGCTGTCTGAGACGAGGTAAAGCACGGAAGAGTGCTTCGTCATCCGGGTACATGGGACACCCGTTTATCTGATCATGCTCTGATCATTTCAAAGACTCCACTTTCTGGGAGATACTACTTCTACACTCATTTAAATCTGGTTTCGCAACCTTTCTATTTCAAATGAATCCTCAAGCAAGGAAAGGGGATGTTGCCAAAGTCTGGGTAGTGTGGTTTTGTGGAGGGATGGTTGTGGTTTCTCCGTGTGCATTGTGTGGACATCTGCACTCTTTAAAGTAGCCTACTTCCATGAGTGTGACAGGTTGTTTATGTGGATGATATCATCCACAATGACAACTGGAAGCACAAAAAACACATCAGGGAAATGCTTGATTTCCTCGAGATTGGCAGGCCCAAGGTCGTTCCCCCCCCCAGTGAAGTGTGTTTTTTTAAATCTCTAGTCTGGTTATGGTGAACTTGTCAGGGTTCTTCAAACAAAGTGCTCGTTGGATCATCGCACAATATCGGAAACTCCCTCCCATCACATGTCTGACATTGTAATTGGGGGAGATAGGGACACGAAACTTGTGCTCCCACCCTGACCTTCATACCTTTACTTTCCACTATATGAGGGAGCAGTTTACGTCATGTGGTGACACTGAATGGTGGTCTTAGATTTAAATCCTGCACTGCAGTATTAAGGGATACAAAGGGAGGTGGAGGATCTTGGGGACAACTCGTCACTGAGGCGTAGAGAGCCTTTGGGAAAGATTATTACAGATGCTGATCAGGGATTGTTTGAGTCTGGGGTTAGTGTGGGTTTTGTTCAACATCTGGATACAGGCAAGCAGAGAAGGCTGGGGCACCACCTAGTAAATTCCAGGTAAGGCCATCCATGATGAATGTAGCAGAACTGTGTTTTTCACAGACACAGTTCCTTTATAAAACCTTGGGTATCTATGGAAAATCTAACATTAACATTATTCTATGCATAAAACAAAAAAAGTTATTTTTATTTGAAGGCGAAGTTGTGCCAGAAGCACCACACTGCACTCCATCGTTCCTCAACTTTTTCAGATCACTATTCAGATACACAGTATCTCCTGAGTTGAAAGGAATAAGCAATGACCATTAGATTTCTGAAATAGATCTCATACTGCCAGCAGAAGGTGGTGAGGTTTCAAATCAGGAAGATTCATCGATATGGAGGCCCCAAGGACTTCCGCTGTTCCAGCTGTCAGACATATCGCAGCCAATTACAGGGCCTTTGTCAAATCATCTCCGAGTTCTACACATTGCCTTGCTCTGTCATAGTTGGCACTAGCGACAGTGGCTAATGGCTGCTGGCAGCATTTGCACTTGTCGAATCCATCAGCGAAAGCTTCTCAGGGGAGGACTGATTGTTTGCACCTGAGTACACCCTTAGTATGTACTATTCTACTACTTAGTATGTACTCCCTTACTAATAAGTACTGCATTGACCCTTCTTGGCATTGAGTGCAAAGGTGCATTTTGTCCCGTCTATCCTGTTCCATGCCTTGGGGATGATCTTCTTGAGTGCCTTGACATTTCATGGGGAGTGCTGCTCGATTTGTCTCTTCAGGTGCTTGTCAGGGTTGAGGTCAAGTAACACACTATAGCACTTTCACCTTGTTCTTCCTTAAGAAAGCCGCAGTGGTATTTCGGGTCGTTGTCATGTTGAAAAAGTGCCCGACAACCCGACAAGTGTGGAGGGTACCATCTTCTCTCTTTCAAGATCTGGCAGTACAGCTGAAGTGAAGTCGAATTCCCCCACCAGTTCAGCACGCACACATCCCCATATAAGAACTTCACCTCCAGCATACTTCACTCTGGGGACTAAGCACTTCTCACTGTACTCCTCCCCATTGCGACGTCATCTATGTTGTATGATCCAGACAAATTGACTTTGGTTTTATTAGACCCGAGTATGGATTCCCAAAACTCTTCCCCTTTTTTATATATGTACCTTGGCAAAAGCTAAACTGGCTTTGGATGACAATCACATTCCACTTGCAGGGTCCGTCCTACTGTGTGACATTAAACAGTCACTCCACTTTGGTTTTCTACAGCTTTTGACAGAACCCTCAGGGACTTGCTTTCCTGCTCTTATCTCAACAAAACTTGCTCATCAGGAAGTAAAAGCGTATGGCGACGACCTGGATGTTACCATCCTTTTTTTTAAGTCTATGCTTTTTGTATTTCTGTATCACTTATCACTGCTACTGTGTTCTGACTTAATAACAATGATTTTCTAATCCTCTTGTCCTTTTCAGTGCAATGAAATAATTATTTTTCTCAGGTCTCCAGGCAATTCTGTCCCATGTGGTGCCATTGTTGTCAGCAAGTCTGAGAGTGATTCTTTGGGTTAAGTCAGGGGCGGAGCAGAGGGCTGAAAATAACTTCAACTTTGTGTCATTTCCCCTCAGTCTCTGTGACCAGACCAGCAAATCAATAGAGCAAAAGTTCTAATACTATATATAGGTTTGCCCTAACATTGTTATGGGTGGGTGGAGGTTGCTAGCTAGCTTTGTAGCTTATTGACATGAGGAGGAACGAATGGAGCTAAGAGAGTTAGAGAAGTTAAGAAGAAAAGAGTAGGAAAGGATCAAAAAAAGTACTGCAAGAAAATAAAATATGCCCATGTTTTTTTTTAACCTACTATGCTATTCCCTAAAGAAATAAAACATAATTGAGTAAATGTTCTTCTGTCGACCTAATATTCAATACAACGTATTAAAGTCCATACACTGTTGGGGATCCTTGATTTGAAATTAGAGCAGCCCTAAATATTATGGCATTTCGATTCAAACGTAGCAGATTTGACTATCTGGCATATACTCCTGCATTGTATAAAAAAAATTGTTTTCAAGATTAGTAATACTGTCATATACCCTATATATATATATGTTATGTAACTTATTGACAAATTTAGCCTATTTTTAGGTGGCCGGAGGGAAAATTTGTCATGCTCAACATTTGTTGTGTTATAGTTTTAGAATGATGAAGACAGTTGGAGAACAATAGAGTGCTGCAGGAATTAGTCCTAAAACACCAAAAAGTACATTTTGTAGGCGTGACTGTTGAAGCTTTTACGTGTCTTGAAAAAGGCGGTTGCTCAAAATCTCCCCACGTAGGTTTGGACTGAATGTTCAAACCATCTGACTCCGCCCCTAAATTAAGTACCACTTTAATTGTCAACCAGTTACACCTGTTGGAATGGGATGGTTCAACAAACTCATGTGGTGAGCATTGATATGTATCATTGGTAACTGGTAAAGGACAGTTGCAGGAACATTACATGATAAAGGACCTCCAACTATGCCTTATTTATAAAGACAAATCACTGAATTTGTGTGGTTTAAGAGGGGGTGTATTCATTTATCAATTCAGTGGTCTTTGTGCAAAGTGGTGGAGGTGCAACTAACTGCACACCTTCATATTCCCTTTTGTTCTTTTACGGATAGTTGAGCTTTTCCTCCAGGCTGCGAGTGTAATTCAATTGCAATATTTTGAGGAGGATAGATGATGTGCCATCTATTAACCTTTTCAGTAGCTTAGTCTCTCACTGCACACTTTGTGAATATCAATGCTGCATCCTAGCTCAGTGTTTGCCATTATTGCAGTCTTGTACTGGAATGGATGTTGAGGCACAATAGAAAAATGTCTACAGTCAAACATGCAAAGGTTTATTTGCTGTAAGTGGCTGATGGATAGAGGTCTGCAAGGTAGAAACTAAACGTTTTGCTCGGCAACTAAAGTCAAGTCAGCTGTTTCATACAGCACATCTGCTTCACATGGAGGCTCAAGTTTGGTGTAATGCCAATAGAATAAGTTGGTTTGGGCTGCTGGATGGAAGTATTTCCCTACTATTTTATGTATGTGTACATTTAAAAGCCATTTTAATCACATTGTGTTGAAGTGTTTTGCTCTTGTTTTCATCACTCAGGCTCAAGAGTGTTATTAGTGAAGGGCTGGTGGCTTACAAAATTGCTCATCACTTTATAATGGATGATATACAAATTGGAAATGGAGGCTTTGTTTGCTCACTTCTCGTTAGATATTCTCCACCTGTACCAGTGCAAGTATATTTTCTGCGATAATGTTCCAACTAGACTTGAGAGATACATTTTATGTCATACTACTTTCTCTTACAGAAACGGGTTGAAAAAAATGCAATCAAACACTGCGCTCAAAGCATTAAAAAGTGTGCCAAGCATAAAATACCTGTTCTGATTTCATGAACAAGTGCTTCTTTGTAATTGCAATATGTCTGAAAGAACAAAAAAAGCAGCACAAAGAGATGTGATGTTAATTCACGTATAGCGCGACACTCAAACCGCGATGAATAAGACATGAAATGCAACGTTAATGACAAGATTGTGTCGCTTCTTCTTGATTTAGAAGTACATTTCTGAAACTTGCCACTGTGAATCTGTCGTCGTATTTTACTTGTCTGGCAAGAAATCAATGTTTTTTTACCATTTTGTACTGACTGCATATATATATATATAATTATTTTGCAATGTTTTTGTTTTGATCAAGATGTTTGTGAAACTGAACCGTCATTATCCACAATTTGTTGTCATGTGTTGCAGCTGTTGAGGAGCCCTTATTATTTCTTTTTTGATTTGCATTGTGGGAGAAAAGTCAAACATCGAGCATATTAGAATGAATGCATGCTGACTTTTTTTTGGGGATTATACGTGGTTTTGTCACTTCTCGAGTGTGAACACATTCTGAAAACCATCTTGGAGGGAGTATGCAGTGTGGAATTGGGACACAGCTGTTAATGCCAGTGATTGCCTTGATTAAGGGCACCTGACATGGTCGTCACATGGGGTGATGAAGTCATATCACACGTGTCACTTCAGAATGAGGACGACTTGGTGCAGACAAGTGTTTTTCACATGTTGCCGTGAGTTGAAACATTTATTGTGTTTGACATTGAAACCAATTTAGTCTCACAGGATATCCGTGACCGGGGGAGCATCTGACCCGGCTAATAAAATAAGACGGAACAACCAGAAATGATGAGTCAGTTTATCATCTCATTTAAGTCTTTGAGATTGATGGTCAGAAGATTCTCTTTAAGTGCTGATGAGATATTTGAGAAACAACAGATTCAACTTCTGAGGGCTGCTGACAGAAGATCCTCACATTTCCTGTAATGATCGCTGCAGAAACTAATTGGTTCCGACAGGAGCCCAGGAAGCAGCGCGGCTGACCTTTTTATTTAAAGGACTTTCTCACTGTTTTCTCTCTCTGCCTGCCTCTTGGTGTTTTGTTCATTTTTACCCACATTGGCGCAAATGCTTCTACTGAGACTGACAGAAGGGATGAGACTGTTTTCCCTCCTTTTTTTTAAGATTCATTTCCAAAATAACTTCACATTAATTCCTCGTGGTCCCGCCATCTGGCTATTATCTTTACGAGAGGAAGGGAAAAACTGAACAGCAGGCATCGGTTTCTGTTTTTTTAATTTTTTATTTTATTTAGCACGTCTTGAGTATCCAGAGTCTATCCTGGGAATTTTTAGGAAGCTCATGCTCATACAAATTAGTGTTTGAGGTTAACAAATCCACCCTCATTTATACTGCTGCATAACAAGCTATTAAAGCGAATACGTGATCAGCCCTCTTTCCTATCTGCAAGACTTATGATGTGCTGATTAGACCTTATTACCATCACATAGCTCTCATTACCAACACTCTGAGTTATACCTGTCACATTTGGCGCTACAACCTGGGAATAAAAAGCTTGCACTGAATCTTACTTGAAGCCCGGGGTAAAGAGGATGGATGCCTATAGAGGATGCTGATATTTAACTTTTAATTTAAGGAGTAGGTGGCAAAAAGATAAATTCCACTTCCCTTTCCTCGCTTCAGAGGCCAGTGGCTCTTTCGACAGAAATGAAGACTGGCTTCAATCTCTTAGTGATCAACATAAGGAAGTGAAGAAAAAAGATAGCAGCAGCAGCAGCAGCAGCAGCAGCAGCAGGAGGAGGAGCAGGAGGAGGAGGAGGAGGAGGAGCAGGAGGAGGTGTAGAAGTGGACGTTAAGATGACTAAATGGATAGATATCTCCTGAGAAGACTAAAAAGTTTGTTGAATTTCGTTGTTTTAGAAAATGATCAGCCACATGATTTTTTTTCATGCTCATGAACGACTGCAATTCACTCCCTGCGAATTCCCAAGAAATGACAGAAATAGTAGAATCAGATATTCTAATAAATAAATCAATATGTCATTAGGTGTACCTCTGTTGGTAATTGGTTTTAAATTGCTTTCATTTCTCAAACAACCAGGTTACTTTGGCCTGAACGAATGGAAAAATGAACACTCAGTTGGCATCATGTAGCACCGGTAAGCCTTCTTTAAGCCTTTGTAGATATGTTCCACACACCTCTAATCAGCATTAATATCTCAGCCTAAAGCATTTGACGTGTTTTTAAAGCTAAAAATATATCACGCCTGGAAATGTGATGATGAAATTGCACGCAGACATACAGTAGGTGTTTGTGACACCGCGACACAGATGTTTGCAATCTAAAAGAAACAATCTGGTGCTTTGACTTTCAAAGGTCACCGGGCAAAGTGCTGACAGAAGAGCGCCAGCGCAGGAGGACCTGGAGAGGGAACAGGTGGCTTTCAGGTGATGACTCAGATGGAGAAAGTGAAAGGAGGGGTGTGTAAAAACTTGGAGCGGTCTAAGGTGCTGGAGCAGGATAAGCTGTTAAAGGGAAGGCTACCGTTTTTGGGGACCAATATGCTGCGTCTTCTGTTGACCGTTTCCTCTTTAGCCACGCCTACTATACGGCTCAAGGGATGGCAATGTCAGTCAGCCGGCCATTTAGGTCCAGACTGAAATATTTCAGCATTTATCGGATGGATTGTCACCACACTTTGTTCAGTCATTCATGGTTCCCATGGAGGATGAATCATACTGACTTTGTTGATCCTCTGGTGTCCTCTGGCGCCGCCATGAGGTTGACATTTGTGTTTTTTTTTAAAGTGAAATGTTGTGATGGATTGCCATGAAATTTGGTACGAGCAGTCTTGTGCCCCTCAGGATGAGTTCATCATCATCTAATGCCACCATCACGTCAAAAACTCAATTTGTCTAATACCTCGGGCATTGGCATGTTGGCACTGTCATTGTTAGCGTTTAGCTCGAAGCACTGCTGTGACTACGCACAGTTCAACAGAGCTGCCGTTGTCGGCTTAAACAACAGCAACGGTGCTGACAGAGCTAACGGTCTAAATCTTTACATAACAAATCGTTTGCTGCTCGGTTTATGCTCTGAATTTAGCACCTTTTGGTTTATGCAAATGCTTCTTATACCTTTTTCTAATAAACATAACAATACGTCAGGCATTGGTTCAAAGATGAGCGGGTCAGGGTGCTCGCCCCTCCATCATTCACACAACTGACGTGCCCTTGAGCAAAGCCTGTAACCCCCCCCCAAAAGTTTCCAGGGGAGCTACTCGGTGATAAGCGGCTCAGACTGGTGGTGCGTGGCAGCTGGTGTGAATGTGTAACCGTATTGAGTGTGATTCTGCAGCAAAACTTCCCTGAATAACTAAAGGTTAGAACAAAGGGCAGGTTTTTTTGATTTTGGGCAGTTACAGTGTAGCATAAACAGCTGTGAACTGAGATGAAAGTAATTTTGAGTTTCGGTCAAATTTAACATAATCAATGTGATCTTTTAGCTCATTATGTATATGTACCTGTTACTATTTGACATTTCATCATTTTCAGTTGCTCCTTTTGTGTACTTCTCAGCTGACCACGTTCACCTCTCAGACGGTTTCTATTAACTCCACAGGGCAGGGCATTGATTGCTGTGTTTATCACAACTTCTGGAGGGGAAGTAAACTTTTCTATGAGCAGCAGCGGGCATCATCTTCCAGCCTGATCTGTTGCTGAGCCTGACTGCTGTGATTTTCAGTGTTGCCCTGTGGTTAACGTTTATCTATAGAGATCGAGCTGGAGTCCCCCACCGGTTAAAAAAAAAAGCATCTTTTATAGCCGCCGTGTCTGAACTGTTGTGGAGTTGTGGATCTCAGTGGGGGAAAGTTGAGCACATCATCCGTGGTCTTGTTTACAGAATTCTGTCGTAAGTATTGAGAAAGCGAACTGTTTTTGTTTTTTTTGTCATTTCGTTCAAGTTTTGTCCAAGACTACTGACAGTGAAGAGGCTCACAGAATGTTGCTCTATTGACTCTGTTGGGGATGATTATGCACCGTGGCAGCGGCAACATTTTATTCTCAATGCCTCACTGCCTTCCTTTTCATTTCTTGAGCTGTTGTACAACCAAAACCGCCATTCTCTGCTTTTTTTTATAATTAAACAAATATTGTGTCTCTTCAAAAAACTCCCAATAAACAAAAAAAAAAACCACTCTAATGAAAATGCTATTACATTCATAAGCCAGTGTTCAAGGGGTGAAACGTTGTGATTTATATTGTTTCAGAGCTGATTGTTGTGTTGTGACACTACATTGTGAAATCTGCACTGAAGTAAATAAACTGTATGAAAACGGCACAGCTCTTGCTCTGATACAGGGTTTCAGCGTCTCATGCATGCGTTGCTTTGTGATCCGAGCTGGGCAGTGTCTGGTGGGGGTGGGGCTGGTATGGAGCAGGTGTTTTGGTCACAAAAGCTTCCAGGATTTCCTTTTTTGTTTTACGCTCACTTTGACTGGAAAACCAAAGAGCGTGCAATTCAATAATTAGAGAAAAGCGGTCCTGATTAATCTGTAGCCGTGGCACAGGTAGGCTTGGCCGACCAATGCAAATGTTTAGACTCGTCGAAAGCCACTGCACTCTCGGAGCGGAACGAGGGTTGACAATTATTGATTACGCGTGATGGAGAGCTCATTTGGAAAGGTTGGAGCCATGTTGCCCGACGGGAACTCCAGTCATTTTGTTTGTCTAACAAGCTGTGCGGCCACAAGTTGGCAATTTTTCTTCATTAAAAAGTGAAAAATTATACTTTTGATTTATGTTGAATGCACAGAAGGGTTTCACATATTACCATAAAAATAGATGCAGGGAGACAATTATTCAGACTTAACGCACATCGTAGGTGACAGTTATTTCCCTCCGGCCATGCATCCACGCACTCACCATGTGTGCCTCGGTGTATGGCGCATGTGTGTGTCTGTGTGTGTGCTTTTATCTAAATGCCCCCCCCCCCGCTCAAGGGCCTTTTTCTTTCAGCTGGTAAATGAGTCATGTGACCTGTAGATTCTGACTGTCCTGCTGCTGTTTTATCCAGGACTGTTACACAATGCTGCAGCTCCTCACAGCTGGCTCCCAGTTCAGCGTCTGGGTGCTCTAATGTCTGCATTTCTTTAATGCATACATCGTGACGGGTCAACGAGGTCCGGTCCATTTCAAAGGCTCCTCCGCATGCGCCTGAGGAACGCAGCTGTGGACACAACCAGTGAATACTTTTGGAATTAAGTATTTATGTACCAATCGCAGTGAACAGAAGCTTTGCAGTGAACATGGTTTTGCTAGATGAGGCGTGTTACTGAAAATGGAGGAGACCACTGAATCTTTTTTTTTTATTCTCAATAATCTCTGTCAGCATCAGAAAAGTGTGAGAGAAAACAAGCAGCCCTCGCTGACCGAGGACTATCTGATTTATCTGTGTGGCATATTTGTAGTTGCACAAAGCCGTCTTAAGTACTGCGGAAGCCCTCAATTCAGAAGTATAAATGCAGAAGTCTCAACCCTTTTTAATGTAAAAGTATTCATTAGTGCAGCGTTATGACTTCAGCAACCCATTATTCAGTTCCTAATCTTTTTGGCTCATGATCCCTTAAAACAACCCTCATCACAGGATTCAATATTTTTTTCGGGGGTCTGAATAAGTACAATTATTCACCATTTCAAAAGAAAATGGAAGCAAATAATCAAACTCAAGCATTTCTTATCAACTCACAAAATAAGGAAATATCAAGTACCATTCAATTTGTCCCCATTTACAGTTAATCAGCTGTTTTAGGGCAGTGCCCAAGTGAAAACGTGGACATGTTTAGCTCTACATGTTAATGAGGGGCACCTGAATGCATCATTAGCTTAATTCTCTGTGAGGCTCAACCATCTGGCTCAAGTCCTTCAGTCTGGCCTTCAGGCCCTGTGAAGGGCCGACGTTTGTGGCCCACGTACTTGGACAGCATCCAGCACCCGGAACTGAGATGCAACCAAACACTCCAGACAGGTAAACTTGACCCGTAGTTCTGATTATTTCATCTATCTACACATAAAACCTTTCCAAAATACCCCACAAACCACTGCTCACCGCCTTCCCTCCTGCTCCTCTCTCTCTCATGCAAATGAAGAGATTCATTGTCGAAGGGGCCATTTCAAGGGCATCTAGAGCATCGTGTCGTTCTGGTAAGTTCTGCTGAGGCGGCAAAACTTTACCCCGTTTCCGGCGTCGCAGAAACACCGGGGACAGTTGCTCTCTAAGAGCTCTTTTGTTGACATCCCGTCTCGTCCCTGCCGCGCTCCCTCTTCCCGAGGCCTCGCTGTCAGCAGTCACTGGCTTTTAATTGCACGGGGCCTCGGCTTTGGTAATTATGTTGTCAAACGTAAAAGAGAAGCGAGTGCAAATAATGTAAATGGCACAGCGGCTGACGGCTTCGTCTTGATCGCGGGGAGACATCGCTGGGAGAGGAGATAAAAAAAGCGACCCAGGAAGCAATTGAGCATACAAAGAACATTGTCACCTCATTTGTAATCAGGAAACCGTTGAAAATAAAGAAACTATATTTTTCTCCATGCCTGAAATAGAGCCACACAAAGGGAACGCGGATCCTGTATTGTCTGGTTTTACAAAATAAAAGGTTTGTATCATGTTGTCAAGGAAAACTGATAGTACGGGCCTTAATTATGGTGCGGCAACTTTTAGAGTTTAATTATACAGAGTGTTGTGTTTATCTGAAGCTCTCCTCCAATCTTTGAGAAAGTTTCACGGAACTTTAATGCTAATTTCGTCCTCACAGGTAGAAGTGTTTTGAATAGACAGCCGTGTTGGTGTGTCTGCCTTTTGTGCTCAACGCAATTAAATATTTATGCGTTGGACAAAGTGTGATGTCTTCGGGGAGGAGTTTGTCTACTTGGTGGGGGGGGGGGCTTGAATCAATGCCTGGCAGTTGCTTGAACAATGGGATCCCCCGGAGGGGAAGCTGCGAGGTCATTCAAATAAAAAAAAAAAGACTCCTCAGGCCATGCAATCTCTGACAATTCAATGGTTTTCATCACACCTGATGCAGGTGCAATGGCGAAAAATCATTCTCTTGAAATTGGCTTGAAATCCAGCCTTTAACCTCACCGGTTGTTGCAGAGCAGAACGCAAAGAGAACTCATAAAGCCAGAAACATTATCTAATATTGTTAACTTCATCGGCCGAAACAGATTTAAAAAAAAAATATATATAAGTAAATAAGATCTACTCTTCTTCGAACCCAATATCATTTCTCATCTATTGCAATAATAAAAATGTATCTTGGGATTCCGGGGCCGCGTGTGCTCGGTGCTGATAAGGCCTCAGATTTAATAAATATTCTTTTTTTTTTTATTTTATACATTGCAGTAAAGTTGTATCCCTCTGTGCCCTGGAGTCTGTCGTTGGGTCGGAGACACTGCGAGCGATGATGAGGTGGTGGACTGTTAACTGTGGGAGACGTGATCAATGGGGGCCCCCGGCTTGCCAGCAAGCTGCCGGGGTCAGTGTTCGCCTGTGAACGGTGGAGTATCAGCAGAGAGGGGGCAGGGGGGGGGGATCGATACAATGCCACTGGTGGCCTCATTCTCTCTACTCACAAACATACACGCTTGCATGGAAAATTCTATGCAGGCTGGCGAAACGTGTCTGTGGTGTGAGCACACACACGTAGATGAGGGGCTGAGTATGCGCAGTGTGGTGCGATGTCTTTGCCCGGTCGCCGGGGTCAGAACAGTCATCGCCGGAGGGGCCTGGAAAGCAACCTCAGAGGTCAACCGGTGGGGGGGGCGTGACAAGTAGAGGGCAAATGATGATAAACAAACAAACAAACAAAGAGGGACGCAACATGGCCCAAAGAGGCGCAATGACCCCGTTTGACCGCGAGGACAGCGGAGGCAGAATCCTGACCAGCATGTGCATCTGCAGGGTTTTTCCTGACGCCGCTGCGCTCAAGGATGGGCCGCTGCCACGTTTGTTAGCCTACATCTGTGGGTCGTTGATTAAAACTGAAAACTGACCTTGAGGCTGCAAGCGAGAAGCGGCGCATCCTAACACCAAGGAGGAGGATTAAAGAGAGGGAAAAATGACAGAAAATGAGGGAAAGACGGAGAACGTGAAAAGGGGAGGGAGGAGGCTCAGGGAGTTAGAGCGAGAAGGAATCAGGGAGACGTAATTGAATAAGTTATGAGTCGGCAAGATGGACAGATAGAGAGCAAGGGGAGATAAATAACAGAAAGGACTGCTGGGGAGGAGGGACACATCTAGGGCAGTGCTTTTTTCGCAGTCTGGGTTAGTCACAAAGTTGGGGCACAGAAAGATTAAAATGAATCCAAAAGATTATCCGGAAACAGAAATATGTGGCTTCAACAATTTGAGGATTTTGACTGAATAAATTCAATTTTTTTGTCTTAAGTCCCTTCATTTATTCTGTTGCTGTGTCCTCCCCAAGCCCCCGTGTTGTAAGGGAAGTTAAATGAGATGCTGAAAGCGAATGTCAGAGGGAAGCTTATGCTTCACAACAATTGCCCCATTTTTGGATCATCAGAGGGGTGAAAACTCTAGGAGGCTGTGTTTTAAAGAGATGGGAAGAAGAGACGTGGCGGCATCAGACTGGCAGAGAGTGGACATGAGGACAGCCTGATCTCCAGCATTTTATCCTTCCTTCCTATCACTTTGATGATATGGCAGAAAACCCCAGAAAAAAAGCCTAAATATTAACTTTGAAATATTATAGCCTTTATAATTACACCCAAAGCACAAAAGTGGTAGACACATCTACATATTTATTATCTGTTTACATCCTGTGCCTGTGGGGACGCACCAAGAACAAAGACTTGAAGTCGAGTTGAAATTAAAAAAGGCCATTTTAACCCTTTAAGATCACATCCCCGGTCATATCGTGCACTCATTTAACAATATATGCAAAAATATTTACACAAAATCAATTTCTTTGTCTTCTTTTATCAAAGTCCAATCATCTTTTCTTCCTCTAAATCAAAATAAGATGTGTGCATAAGTAAGCTAATACTAACCCATTTCAACCAATGATATCATAATGTACATCCATCAATCAATCTGTAGCTTTAAGCAACAAGGGAGGTGTGTGTGGCGCCACAGACTTCTGTAGCTCCGTATCGCGCTACATTCTAAGCCCGCCCACTTTTTAGCGGTCCAATCAATTAACGATTCGATTTTAAATCGTTCTTGTGACTGTACATCGCTCAAGTATTCTATTTCACTGGGACTTTAAGAATGAGATTGAGAATATTAAATACAAAGCTACAGCTAGGAGACGGTTAGCTTAGCTTAGCATTGAGATTGGAAGCTTGGGGAAGCCAGCTGGCCTGTTTCTGTCCTAACACCCGCCTATCAGCACCTCAATGGCTGGCAACCTCACATTGACAAGACTCCAGGAAGTCACTGTTCCCAGCCAAGAAATAGTCCAACATATAACCCTTTGTAAAACCAGCTTTAGAGAGCTTTAAAAACAGAAGAACTATTTCACAAAAATGTCACTGTTCCTTTAATGAGGTAACAATAACTGGACAAAAACTCAGAGGCACAATATTAGGATTAGCGGTCATTTAATAGGTTGTAAAGGAGCAAATATCTTCTAACAAGATTCCAATCTAATCAGTTTGACACTTTTCCACAAGGCTGATCACTAAATCACCATAATTAAGGTGTCACTGTACTTCAAACGTACATGTAGCAGCCTGAAAACATTCGAAAGGCCGACGAAGACTATTTACGGCATTCTGACTCCTTTTTAAACACAAAGAACCAAGCAGCGCTTCCCTTTTCCCAATGAAAATGTTCTTTTGTCCATACAAACCAAGTCAAAATTGCCTCAACGTGTACATTGTGCCCAGAATAGCCAGGGAATCTCTCTAAGGCTCTGATTCATCAACGTCTGTGTGACTAAAGTATCTGTTAGTTCATGACATCTTGGACTTGTTACCGCTCTATTGGGTGGTCCCTGTTTCCCCATAACAAGACGGCAGAAAGAGGAAATTGTTCACCGCAAAGGAAATCAAGACTCAACTTTTGGACATAACAACTGAGCTGTTGCTTTTCACGGCAGAGCTGTGGCTGAGCAGCGAGGCGGATCCCAGGCTATTTGCTGTCACTGACTGGTCCTGAAGGTGTGAGGGAACGAGCAAAGCAACCGGAGCGAGTCTGCGCCACAGGAAAAGCCTTGATGCTAGATTGGGCTTTGAGAGCTGACTTTACAGCTAATGAGACGAATGAATGAGGCGGCAGAGGAGAGGATCAGTAAATAACATGAAAAGAGGAAACAAACGCAAGAGACGAATCGCTTATGGACGCACAACTTCGCCAAACTAATTATCAGCTGTTTGCATCTCTGACTAGGACACACGTGCGCATGTTTTGTGGAGGCGTACCTTAAGTCTCTCGGCGCATTTCCATGAATCTGGGCGCATGTGTCGCGTGTTTGTGCGTTGATGAGGGCTTGCTTTGAAATGCAAAGATGCAAGAGTTTAATTGTATAATCCAGACTTTGTGAGATGGGGATATTGCAGGAGAACCGGCGACAGATCTGATCTAACAAGACACTTTTGCTCCACGGCAGAAGGCTTTGAGAGGATTGGGGGGGGGGAGACGTGTGAGATTTTAACAAGGGAGAGATTTGGATTTGGTCGGCTTTGTGACTGCTCGACAGTCACAAAGCCGTGCGCACAATGAAGAGAGAAAAGCAGGTTCAAGCTGAGCTGCCTCCCTCCAGATGTTGTTTTTGAAATCGGATACAGAAAGTCAAAGCTTGAACGTTTTCAGCGGCTGTAAAGACGAAGCCCAAATCCAGTCACAAGCTGAGAGATGGAACGTTCCCGGCTGCATTGTGCATCCACACCTAATCGGTGTAGTTTAACATTGAGCCACCTTGTTTGATGTGTTTTTAATGAAACATGCCTTTTATCAATAGAACTGGCTAGGTCACGGGGATGAAATTTAGATGTTGAGTAATGGCATGTGCGGTACTTGTGGGTTTTATCATTTAATTCTGCTCTGACAACAATTCTCTGCTGTATGTCCGTCACACAATCCTCCTCCATCCTGATTCACAATCTCTGTTGACAAGTTTTAAAAAAAAAAATCTCATCATTATCATTAGTATAGAAAATATCGTAACACACCTAAAAGTGTTCCGGTCAACAAATTGAACACTAATTGTTTGCTTGCTTACAGCTAACTCACTGGTGAAATGGGCATTTAGAAGGCTAGCAATCAAACATCACAAAGTCTTTCAGATGAATGGAAGTTAAACCTAAATGAGTCATTTGTATTGGGTTACATATGTATAGCTGTTAGCTAACTAACAAGTGAAGTCTTCAAACATTGTAGTATATCATCTACTCTTTTGGTGTAAAGGCTGAATTTATTTTGATTTAGCTGTTGCACAGAAATGCACTCTAAGGCAGTGGTTCTTTACCTTTTTGAGGATGAAAATATTTTTCCATGGATCACACTCTTCAGTCGTGCATCCCGACCGTAGCAGGGAGAGATTTCACTTCACCGATAAGAAATCGTTCCACATCTATGTAGTCCAACTATAATTTGTCAGTGTGTTTCTATCAAAGGGTCTACGAGAGGTTCCATTGCACAACTATTTTATCCAATCATTCATATTGCTATCATATGATCATGGCCCTCTTTTTTTCTCAGCATATCTTCTTTCATGAAAAACCACCACAAATAACCCTGAGACATGTTTTTTCCTACTTCCTCTCCTTAGTCATGCCTATTTTGTGTCTAGTCGGATGAAGCCGCACCTCCACCTGTTTCCACTGAAGTGCTGCATCATCTGCAGGAGGCTACAGTCTGAACCTGCTTATTACCCATCTGGGGTCGGCGGCTGCAGAAGCTTTGATGTGTTGCTCGGCTCTCCATTTCAGGGCCAAAAGCAAACACCTCAACCCTTCTCTCCAAACTCACCTCCCACCCCCAGTCTAAGACCTGACACACAAATAATAACACACACGCGCACGGGCCCCCAGACCTGGAGCTGACCTCATTCGCTGGGTTCAGCGTGGGTCCTCTTGCGCTCCGTCTTTCATTCATCCACACGATGCCTCACAGAGCAGCGGCTTTGTTCTGTGAACCAGGTGCAGGGAAGTTTTTGCCCGCCGATGTTGAGGAAGGTGCCACAAGGGGCACAGGTGTCAGATAGAGCACGATGCAGAGTTTCAAGTCATCCGCTTTAAAGTTGACTGAAATAAAGTGCAGATTTTACTTTTCAGGTACGCAGAGCTGAGCCCTGAAAATGACATATATATATATATATATATATATATATTGTATTAAGTTTGGCATTAGAAGTCCAAGAAAACATTTGCGTCCGATGAGAAATATCTGGCTTGTGGTCCCCCAGTAGGACGACAACAACAAGACCAAAACCCAAAAAGAACTTTATGTTTTTTGCATGAACAACTCAAAAGCTCAGACTCCGAATGATCTCAGAACTCACCAGGAACTTCAGTTCCTTCTCTTATTTCCCTCCAGACTTCTTCTGTTCCCTCATCTCTGTACATGCTTGAAGTCATACAGCTCCGGGATTAGTTCATTTCAACAGTTTCAACTTGCACCGAAGTGTCTTCGTCTCACTTTGCTTCGCCCCAGGCAACTTTGTGTCTTCATGTGGTCATTTGCATTTTTGCACTGACTTTATATGCAGTTATCCCACCAAATTTGCTTCTAGTTGATTTTGACCACACCATTCAAAAATAAAAAGTACACACCCCTGTAGCAGGTATACACGGTATGGCTAACTGAAGATGAATGATAAATACATTTAAAGTTTAAAACTTGCTTTCCCAGACTGCTAAGCAGCCTGATCAATATGAACATATGGAGATAAAGTCTGAGGAAAGCCTCAAACGGAGTCAAGGCAAACTGAAAGCTTGAAAGTTTTTCCATCAAAACTTTCAAACTCTGAGTCAAAAAGTAGTTTTAGTCAGTCATATGTCATGAAATCAAATCAGGATAAAGGGATTGGTCTTGAATGAATGCCATCTACAGTATGATTCCCAGTTTATTTCTGAAACCTAAAGTTACAGTACAAGATCCAAATTGTGCTCATATATATATATATATATATATATATATATATATATATATATATATATATATACATATATATATATATATATATACATATATATATACATATATATATATATATATATATATATATATATATATATATATATATATATATACATATATATATATATATATATACATATATATATACATATATATATATATATATACATATATATATACATATATATGTATATATATATATATATATATATATATATATATATATATATATATGTATATATATATGTATATATATATATATATATATATATATATATATATATATATATATATATATATGTATATATATATATATATATGTATATATATACATATATATATACATACACACAGGTGATAAATGACAGATACTACCAACAAAAATTAAACCACAACAGCCACAAAGACCCTTTTGTTTAAAAACAGGGAGAAAAGTCTGAACCATCCTTCTTCTTTGGCCAACTTCTTGGAATTTCCTGGAATAAAGCCACACAAACACTTCCTGGGGGAAAAACAAAAAAAGGAAGCACATTTCATATCACCAAAGCATTTTCATTATCTCGTTATGTGCGCACGAGCCTCGGCCCAGTCTGATTCGCTGCCTCTGGCTCACGTCGTGACAACTCCCCCTCTTGGGTGTTTTTAATTCGGAGGCGCTGATGATCAAGCCCGGCAAACACATCCTCATTACTTTTGACCAGCTGATGATGGCAACTGGAAATCGTGAGTCCTATTCATACATCGGTCATGATCATAGTGACAGATGTTATCGCTCCGTCTGTGTGTTTGCCTCTCGCCTTTCATTAACATGCAGAAGCCCGCCGACGCACACTCAAGCATGAGCGGTGCAGTGATTACACAGGAAATGAAGTATGCATATCCATCATTATTGTAGTTATTAGGCAGCAGTTGCCGGCAGCTGGGGGACACAGGGAGTAGAGAGAGACTTCCTTTCACATTCAGACCAAGAAGTCAGGAGGTATATGACCTGCCGAATTGACCCTGAGCAACTTAAGAGTACCTGAGAACTTTTTCAGTTTTGCTATCCCTTCACTAGACAATCCCATAAGTAGTCTTAAAATACCCGTAAGCTTCTTATATTTACATGAATTGGTGTTTAATAAGTACCTTTGAGAAGTAAAACGGTTAGTCTTCATTAGCGTTGCTTAGCTTTATCTTTTATTAACGATTTAAGAGTTTAAGCTGATAATTTAAGGTATATCTAACTACGCTGTTCCCTGAGGTTGCAATTAAATTTGAGTCATTACATCTTAGAGATTTAATGGGTCATGTTTTTATAGTTGTTTACATAGTTAATGGTATGATTAAGGCACCTTTTAGTTTAGGATGAACAATGTTGGTGCTTTAAATGTGGCATTTTTCACTCACTGCTAACCTTAATTCTGCTTTAGCAGGTCTGCATACATGCTTAGTCACACTACAATTTCATATGTATACTCATGTTTGTAAGAAAGGTTTTTTATTTTAAAGCAATAATCCTAGTTTTCCACTAAAAACACAGAGGTAAGAGCTGTGAACCCTTATTTTGCACCAACCCCTTCTCTGTCCAGAGCCCCTCAAATTGCCACAAAGTCAATGCTGCATAGACAACCTTGTGGCCTGCGGGGCTCAGAGAGCTTGCCAGCTTTGTCCAGTTGTGGATTGTTTTTTGCTAACTTCAGAGGTCAAGAATGAACTGCCAAGCTCAGCCTTAAAATGGCTCACGAAAGTGAAAGGTTCCATGACAAATGAGCAAACTGCATCTCCGGATGAAGACCATGTTATTGGGTTGAAAGCACCAGAGGCAAGAAAGGGGAACACGAGTGGACATTTGTCAAGTGATGATAACTGGCACTGTAAAAAAAAAAAAAAAAGATCTGCTCTTAAGGCACGATGAGCCTGTTGTGAATGCATCGTGCTGCACCTCTAACTGTGACATAATTGCTTTCTTTTTTGTTTTGCAGTTCACACTTGCTCATTGTAACAGCGGCTGCTATCTGGACCATGAATCAGGTCACTATGAATTAATTGGTCAAAAATTACAAGCAGGAGAACAAAGGAGGATATTAGCAACGTGAACTTCACCAAGATGTTTTATTTCACATCGCAACAGATTTTTAAAGCTTTATTTACTCTGATGACTAATTAGGTGCTGTATGGTAGTACATGGAGGACGCCACAGTAATGAGACAGGTGGTCTATTTAGACTAGAATGCTGCTGTCTCCTCTCCAGTGCGCGGTGTACTTCAGGCAGACAGATAGCTACTTTTTTTTTTTTGGGGTAAGGAGACGCCCGGCACCCACCGGGGCCAACCATGATAATGCGAGCTGTCCAAGACGTGGCAGCTCCATTTAAAGACTCAGCGCTGAGCTGCGACTGTGCTTCTATTCAGATGAGTCTTGATGAAATTGTTTGCAGAGGTGTGATGGACAGTTGGGGTAATTATTCGGCTTGAGGTATGATGATTAGGCATTGTGGTTGAACACTCACACACTGAGTATTTTTGTGGAGTTGTTTTGATGCGTGATGTGCCTCCTGCCAGCGAGGTAGAGATGTGCCAGACAGCCTGTTCTCACGCCCGGCCTCGCTCGTTGCGAAGGCCGCCATGCAGCCAGTAACTACGGTCAATCAATAGGTCTTGGTTTTAAACTTTCAGAGGGTTCATTTCCAACTGATCTTAAACTTCTTCTCAGTTCTCTCTCTCTCTCTCTCTAGGTACAGCTTTCTGAAAGATAAAAAAAAAAGTCTTGTTTATCCTCATTTGCACATCTTTCTTTTGCCCCCTTGTTCCTGCTTTTTCCCCACATGTTCTGCTCTAACTCATTTATGACAAATATAACCTTCCAAAACAAAAACATTTATTTCACTTACCTCTGTGTTTGTATTTTATTTTGACCTTTTCAACCTTCTGGAATCAAGCCAGAACAAAGTGTCGTGGACAGTGAAAGCCTGACAAAGGAGCTTTGGTTATTATTAAAAATAATTAAAAATTCGTACTCATAACCTATTGAAGGCTTTGGCTTGGTTTCTGCACAGACCGTGAACACATCAGAAGTGAACTACAATATGGCAACAATGTACATACTACGCAGTTAATAGCTGGAGGCTGTCCTCCAGGATGGTAGTGTGTTTTACATCCAGTACATGTCGTCTCCTGCTGTGGCCTCCAGGCTTCAGCTCCTGCAATCTTTCAGAAACAGTATTCGATGTATTAAAACACGGTCTTAACTTTGAGCCATTACTCAAAACATGCTCACGAGTCACGGTCCCTGGGCTGGAAAACAAAAAAGGCACAACATCTTAGCACTGCAAATCTCAGCGTCTTCTATATTTGCACAGGTCTCAGTTGTGCTGTTTACCTATTATTACCTTGCCACACAGCATTGTATGATGGCAATTTGACTATTAAACGAGCCTCGTGCAAGATCAGATCTACACTGACCTTGCATCAATTTGCATATTGAAGGCATTCCAGGAATTTATAGCACAGAAGCAATTAAACTAAAGGATGTCTCGAGGGTCCCCACCTGGTTTGAACCCAAACAACCCTTTGATCTCTGTTAAGTGGCTGCATTCATATTGTCAGACCTTATCTGAATAGAATTCAATTATTTCTGAATTCATGCAGCATCACCGAAAAGAGTCGGGGAGCAGCAGCAAATCACTGCAAGACAAGTTTGGGATCTCTCAGGATGTGTGTCATAACACTGCCCCCTCATGGTCAGAACCAAAGAAGGTCTCCACCGTGCGTCATGTGTGGAGTGTTTGTGTGTTTATGACCCCAAACACTCAAGGGTCAGAAGCATTTTTCTTGTCACGCACCCGCAGGCAAACAGAAGACGTGAGCTGCAGCAGAGGCCAATTTTTTGGGCTTTTGTTTTGCCCCTCAGAATACCATCTGCCTTCGCCTTGTTTGTTAGTCATGTGAATCACATGCAGAGTTACAGCTTGTGCACTCAGGCGTTTTTTCCAGCTTCCTCATCCATGTGAATGTGTTTTATGTTCTGCAGGCTTAAAAAAGTGCATCCCTACCCTTGGTTTCACATCTGCTGCGAGCAAATATTCAATCAAACATATGGCGGCACGAGAGCAAAATCAACTTAAAGTCGTTCAGCGCTGTGTAGAGTAATCAAACCTTTTGAATGCGACTCGATTAACAAGACAGTGTTTTATGTCTCCTCATCAAGCAGGCGAGGGACGTTGTGTTGCGTTGTGAAATTCCTCCGCCCCTGCTCCTCACTTTATTTACCACCGTCATGTTTTTGGAGTATTAAAATGGAGCATCCCGAATTGTTGTTGACTTTTTGTCCACACAGAGACATCAAACCGCTTTTAAAAGTATCCAGATAAACGGGGTTACGGCTCCCACATGTACACTCAGTATTTTTATCGCCACTGAAATGAAATGGGAGCACGAGCACCACTCTGCCATTTATGATTGCATTTTTGTGGCTTCAACCGCTGATTCTTTTCTCACCAAGGAATATTTAGCTGAAAACATGTCGTGCCATATGACTCAATTCATAAGCGGAAGATTCCTGCACACAGATGCAAAACTTCATTGTGCATTCTAACAGCACAGCGTTGATAAAGAATAGTGTGCTCTTACCTGCGTTACATCGTGAGAATAAACATTTAAGTTTTATATCTGCAGACTCCATTTGAATAATTAATCGTTGCTGTCCGATCTACTGATTGGGCATCAGTGTTTTTTCTTTCACAGGAGGCCATTACTGGCATCGTATCTGTATTTTATATTAGCAGATGCAGCCTTAGAGGCCTGAAATCCAGGGCACCTACAGTCTATTATGTGCTTTGGCACTAAAATAGGGACTGTATGTTTACTGCACATATTCTGTGACAACAAAGAGCAGAAGACTGTGGAGGAGAGAGCATAAATACAGGGAAAGAGTCTCGACTGTCTTGAATCAAGATGCTTTGAGTGGTCCTCATGTCGTTGCTGATGTTGACTTGTTGACACGTGGTTGTTTGTCTCCGTCTGCCTCAGTCTGGGTTTCATCGTCGTCTGGTTGCCGCACGCTCTGCCTACCATCAAAAGGGCCTTTTAAGTCGGGACTTTGTTCTTCGTGGTGCGGAATTTCAGTTAATTAACCTTGAATTTGAACCATAAATACATAAAAAGAAATGTTTTTGTAACAGGGAGAAAGATGATTTCCATTTTCAACAGAATACATTAAAGTGTAAACAAAAAATATCACGCCTTGGATGGTAAATGGACTTGTACAGGGCTTTTCTAGTCTTTCGACCACTCAAAGCACTTTAACTCCACATGTAATCATTAACCCATTCAGACCCATTCATACGCCGCAGTAACAGCCTGTTGGGGCAAATTGGGGTAAAGTGATTGAAGGAAGACCCTGCTCCACCACTGAGCCACAGTCGTACGTAAATCCTGCTTTGATTTCTAAAATAAACCAATGTAAGATCTTGATTCTTTTATGATAACATTGTATGATAATGCATTGTATTTTTAGCCAGGCGGCAACCTCCAGGTCTTAAAAGTGAAAAGTGGCATTATGACTGATTATCACCAACAATAGGATGCAATAACTTTCTGTTTTACCTTCAAATTAAAAAGGTAGATCTGTCAAACCGTCGGCTTGTTTCCAATCTGTCAAATCACCTGACGTTTCTTGTTCTGTCTGACTCCGTTGCAGTTATCTTGGTGTGCACAATGTTATCAGAACTGATGGTCAACGCGATGAAAATAAGACCTATGTTGTAAGACACAGAATGACCTATTGAGCTGTTTGGCATGCTTGATCAAGCTAGTCTCTTGTACTAGCTCTGGTTCGGTTCTGGCTCATGGGATGCCAATATGTTCAGTCAATCAATCGGCAGGTCAGTCAGTCAGCCGCTCATCCAGTTAGTCGGTCCCCTACTTATCCAGTCAATTGGAGAGTCACACAGTAACTGAACCGTGGTCAGTCCGCCAGTCAAGCAGCCAGCCAGTAGCTGTGAGAAAAGTCCAGCCAAGAAATCCTGATGATTTCCAGATGAGAGCCCAGACGGCCTGAGCGGAGAACACAAACACAAAGGGGAAAAAAAAAAAAAAAGGGAGAGAGGATGGATGGAGGGAGGTGGCAACAAAAAAATAATTATTATTGCAGCGAATGAACTTTCATGTGAAACTGGTGAAAGTGAAATGCCGACACTCAACAGTCGGAGCATTTTCATCCACCGTTGTGATGTTCGTCCCCTGAGAGAGACCGAGCGAGACGGCAAGAAGAGAGTGTGTGTAGATCTGTGTGTGAGGAGCAACATGACGCAGTGGTGGGCTCTGCTCATCATTGCTTACCTGTCCATGTACCTGGCAGCCACTCAGCACCACAGGAAAGGTAAGGTGGACCTTCCGACTCCATGCATACATTACATCTCTATCTTCTTTCATAGTCCACAATGTCGACATCATGTAAAAAGCTGATTTGAATGATCTCTGAGACACAAATTGCAACCATTAGCGTCCTCATTTAAGATATTAGCCCGTTAGAAAATGGAAACAAGCATTCACGATGGTTGAATCTTGGTTTGCTTATGTATGCGTGTGCCTGTGAAGGAATGTGTTTATCTTCTGGTGATATTGGGAACAAAGTGCAGGACGTCAACGGATCTTTTTCCAAAGAAAAGAGACTTTTACTGGATCCACTCGCAGAGTAAATTCCTTTCTCAACACTCACAGAGCTTGATGCTCGTCACATGATACTTTGACTCATAATCAATTCTGTCTTGGAGTTTTACTACAAAACAGTTTTGGACAAACACTAAACACCTGTTGACCTGCAAAGAGCACTTTTATGTTTTATCATTTGGGCAGATGAACAGATGATGTTGGTGTTAAGGTGCTAAACTTGTATGATCCTCCCAGGGTCCTTGTGAGGACAGTATTTGGAGGGTTGAAGGGAATCTCGTCTTCCCTGGCGATACTAAGTGACTTTATTGCTTTATTAGCCTCTCATAGATTTGTCTCACTGTGGGAATATTGAAGGGGAAGTCTGTTTGCATTGTAAATGGTAGATGTTGCATTTGAGCTGCGAAAACAAATGCTGTTTGAATTTTAACATCATTTGGAGGTGAATTTAAATGCTAAGCAGCAGATTGGCCTTTGCGGCAAAGATTTTATTTCCTCCTTTGTCCTTTTCACCCGCTTTTACCGAAAGCCGGGGGGACTCAGACATCCATTTTGTTTTTATTTGTGTTTATTTTTCCCCCTCTCTCTCTCTCTCTCTCTCTCTCTTTCCCTCTCTCATCAAGACATCCCTCCAGCTAGGAATACCATTTAGCCCCGCTAATTAATGGATCTTTGTTGTTCCCTCATCTCCTTGCAAGCAGTTAGCGGGAGATTACAAGTTCCCTGCCTGTGCATAATGACATTGGGGGAAGCCTGCCCATCCAAACACTGATTGTTTGAAGCGCTGGAGGAGGGAGGGGAAGCATTAAGGAATGAACAGGCTCAGAACCAGCAGCAGGGAAAGCTGAGATGTTGTAAGCAGGGACGTCTACATCACAAATTCCCTCCCTATTCCAGCTCTACCCGGCAGTGACCCAGTAGCTTTTCCCGCTCCTTATCATTACCTGACCTCCACAGCCAGCTGTGCACCTGCTCCCGATTCCTCTCATCAGCGCCTCACTTCCCTGCCAGATTGTCTGCTGTGCAACCCAGCCTCAGTGTTTCAGCATTCTTCTGTCTGCCTGCCTTTCTTGTTATTATTCTTTGCCTGTATTTTTAGACTTCCAGCAAGACTGCCTTTCCGTGTTTTGATCTTCTTCTCTGTCCTGCCTGTTGCCAAAAACCTGTTTCTGACCAGCTACACAGTGAACTTTGCTTCTAGCTTTCCTTTTAGTCGCACATTAGAGTCCTTCACCTGTTTTTATTTAGCTGTTACAAACATGCAGCATTAAATCCATTGTGTTTTCCTTGCAGGGAGGTTTTTTTTTTTTCTAAATGTTATTAGACACGTGGCCTGTTTCTGTGTCTGCAGCAGTGCTGCTCCAACCATGTGAGCGGTAACCAGCAATAACGTTTTATTGCAAACTGCTGTTTCCCTCTGCTGGAAGCATAAAACACACTTTACTGCACGCCGAAGCATTATCGCGTACAGCAAACAATGACAGAGAGTAGTCGACAACTTTTATGTAAATTACGTATTAATCATTCTAAATGTAAATCAGCATTGGGTTGGCCTCCAATGTGTCATTTCCCTGCAGCTCCTTGATCCTTCAACAACATAACCCATGTTCTAATGAGCACGCTGTCCTTTGGGTGTTGTTTTGTGTGCATTGACACTGTCCCACTGAAGCTGAAGTGTCTCTTCAGTATCTAATGTGACTGCAGAGGCATTTCTCCTTCGCTGCTGATCTTGCATTTGGGAGTCACTCAGACAATGAGGCGTTTCAATCTTCCCCTGCAAGTTGTGATGCATTCGTTGCTGCATGTCAACGTGGGATCTAGGGAAATATTCTCAGGACTGGTATTTGGTGTTTGGGTGGTTTTAAATGACTTAAGGAAGGATTCTCATTCTATAATTACTCTCAAATTAAAAAAGTCTTCATTGTGGTGAAGGCCTTGAAACTACCTTTTGCCAGATAGAATTTACAGAAATTGTTTAACCCTACAGAAAAATATTTTCTGTATTTAAATATGAAACTATAGAGCCAGGATGGTTACTGGAAGCACGGAGCAAAAAGCGTTGCTGTTGAGAGCGTCAATAAAAGCTCCTTGATTATATTTGTACAGGTGGAGTGTGTGGCCTCTATCACAAAACACTTGGCGGTTTAATTTTCTCAGACGGCTCTCGTGTCTGTATAGCAAATATCAAGCCACAGGCGGTTCGCTTAGCTTCGCGTAAAGTCTGGAAAGAGGGATAACAGCTAGCGTAGCTCTGTCCATAAGTAACACAATCCACCTCAGAGCACCTCCTCTGCTCAGTATTTAACATGTTAAATTCAGCTTGCGGAATCTGTAACAAACTGAATGGTAAAAACAACACTTTGCAGTGTTCTCAGTCTTGTCATTATTGTTAGGTTGCTTAGGAAACAGTTATTAACCTGCCTTCAAAGTGTTTTGACTCATTCAGGGTATGTAGCCTTTGATATGGCAAGTTTTACACAGATTTATGTACATAAGAAGAGACATGATAAAATGTATTACGTTTTCGAGTTACTGGTTGATGAACTGACTGCCATCGGGGCAGGTTTGAGAGGTGAACGGCTTGCGATAACATATTGAGGGTAACGCAAATGTGCCAAATTGCCAGGTGTTACTATCCTAACACTGGAAAATAGAGCTGCAGATTTTCTTTACCTCCTGAACGGTGGCTGGGTTGCGAAAGCAAAGCTGAAGCTGAGACTGGCAGTCACCCAAGCAGGAAGCAGGTACATGGGGAGATCAGCCAGCGCATGTGGCTTTGGCTCGCCTCACAAACGCTATAAAGCCTAAATGCATTTGGCCGACGCGGCTCCGGGCAGCGGAGCCGATCATTACTGCAGAATTGGCGAAGCAGCACACCATAGATGCTGCTGTAGGGTAGGAGGTGGATTGAATCCAAATTCAAGCCCAGTGTTCATATTGTATACCTCATTAAGATATGTGTGTGTGTGTGTGTGTGTGTGTGTGTGTGTGTGTGTGTGTGTGATCGGCGTGTTGGCTTACAAAAGCAGGTTTAACTTACTTCATTTAGCTGTGAATCCCCTTTCAACTTCAATCAACTTTGCTTTTCACTTCACCCTCCTGAAGCACTCTCATCAATTTGGTCGTGGAGTCTCACACAATGGAGGGAGTCATAATATGAACATATTTTAGGCATCTGGGCAGCAGTAGTAGTCGTATTATTAACGGTATGGAAGGGGAAAATGTGTGCGGGGCTGCTTTGCATCCTTGTGTGACCCCTCTGCTTTCTTAGACATGCCTTATTTCAGCTTGATCTCCAAAATACTTTCCATTACCAGTGAGAATATCTGCTCAACGCAAACATGGTGCTGTACAACTAGTCCATAAATCATTCCTTGTAAACAAATATGCCCTCCTGCTTTCATTAAGAATTTAGAGAAAACTAAAATACAAAAAAGAGTTTAAAATAAGTTCAACCTAAAGTTGAACTTATTTCAACCTAAAGTTCAAAATAAGCCTTCATAAAAAGAAAGTACCAAGTTTCTATTGTTCACAGAGATAATGCTACTAGAATAAAAGGAGACATGGTGAATGGTGTAGTCAAGTCCTTTAAAGAGACGATCCGCCTGTGTTCTTTTCTTGGGTTATTAAATGAAAACGCCCACTTAGACGTTAGTGAAAAACAGTGACATAGGTTACCAAAGTAAGCTAATCAATAAGGTTTTGAATAATGTGAACGCTAGCACTAGTTTTGTCAACATATAACCGAAAAGGTTAGTAGACGTATGCACTCTCCTGTGTTCTGCAAGGAGAAAGTGCTGTTTTTGTCACTGGAGTCCAGTGGCTTTGAACAAAGCTATAAAGCAACTTTATTTCCTCGCCATAAAGAGCTGTCTGACTGGAGCATCAGAAAAACGGATTTCAGCCTTTAAATAATAGATATCAGGTTTAGTGTAAGCTATATTTCCCCGTCAGACTGCTCCTTTCAAGAGGGAAGCGAAGCCTTTATCTGTGCTCTCTTCAAAGCCACCAGACCCCTTTTGGAAAAAAAACTGTAATTTTACCTCTCCGAACATGGAAGTTGAACTTGAAGTACTTGAGTAAATGTAGGCTACTTAGTTACTGTACTTTCTGGATAAGGAGGTGGGTGACCATGTGGAATTGCCTCTGGTTATCATCGTCAGTAAAATATGGATTTCATGGTATTTGATCATAGAGATTTGGCCGCAGCAACAGGTTTCATTCCAGCTCTGTCTGCACAGCTCAGATTACGGGGGCCTCCGGTCTGCTTCACATACGGACGGACACTTTGAAATCTGACCAAATGAAGCCGGCAACACCTGAGCGGGGATATCTCACCTCTGGATGCAACAGCACTTGTAAATGTAGGAGCATCTACTGCTCGGGTTAAAGACCAATTACCCTCTGCCCAGCTGGGGCCAGATCTATTTCACTTGCATAATATTTGAGCAGTAATGTAGCTGTGTTTTCTCAACCTCTGGCCCACCCACATGCATGCCGCGTTGGATAACGTGGTGCCTAATTTCTTGAATGCGAGGGAGATCCTCTAATCCAATTTCCTGTACTTATGTGTTCTAGCTCTGTATCCGTCCGCGTATAGGATAAAGCGCGGGGCATACTCGCTGATCAACCCCACGTTCCAGCGCTCGAAGGAGGATATCAACCTGCTTTATGAGGTCAGTCCAGATCCTGTGGGTATAGAGGTGCTGATATAGTTAATGGCTCAGGGCTCCGCCCCTGGAAACCACTTTAAATATGTTGAGAATGTGCAAAATATATGTCCAAGTCCCATATTTGTGGGCCATCTTCCTCTGCTAATCATGTGCAGAGATGTCAAGTATGTGTTTAGCCAACGTTTTCCTGACATTGATAAAAGGAATATGTATTAAAGTCTTCAGTTCACCTCAAAAAGAGGTCAATAAATGGTTTATTTGGGAGATTGGAGGGAGAACCTAACAAACAAGTTAGTTATTTGTTTGATTAGTTGTGTAAGTAGATAGTTCCTGAGTATTTTTCTCTGGATGGACTCTCCCAGATCCTGCTCGCTGGATTGCAGATCCAAGGTGGGGAGCACGACATGCTGATTGCAGATGAGGAGCTGGCCTCCCTGAGGAGCGTGGACAAGCTGGAGGTCATCTGTGAGGACGTCCTGCCCAAGAGGCTCTCAGACATTCGCCGCCTGACAGCGGAGCTCGCCCGGCGCCGGCAACCTCTGAGCTGGCAGGACTTTGAGAGGACGGTGCTGACCCTGGTGTACGCCGCTCAGACGCTGCCTCGAGTCAGCAGCCAGCAGCAGAGGGAGGCGTGGACGGACGCCGTGATGCAGCTGTTCAGAGCCGTTCAGAAGGACCTCGGACCCTCTTGAGGAAGAATCGGAAGACGTTGTTTAGTTTGTGGTGATTTCACTTGTTCAAAGTCACCGATACACAATATATACTGTTACACTGAAATTCTGGACAGTTTTACACCCTACATAATAGCTCTATACAGTATATACTAACTGTTATAGAAATAACTTTAATCTAGGGCTGCAACTAACGATTATTTTAATAATCAATTAATCTGTCGATTATTTTTTTTTATTAATCGGCGGGGAAGAGGCGAGTGACTAAAAACATGTCTTTAGTCTTGCAAACTATACCACCCCTGCTTTACTACTGTTATTAACGAGCTAACGCTAACTTGTCATGCTTGTCAAGCAGGATAACGAGTAAACAGCAGCACCAGAAGAGCTACTGGAGGGACGAACAAAACGGAACAGTAGGATTCTGTGGTGACTAACTCTGCTGTTGAACTCCCTTCCTCCTCCTCAAGGACTCCAACATGTTTACGTTTTAGGTGCTGAATCATCACCGTGGTGTTACCGTGCCATGTCGCTTTTGCATATCTTGCAATTAACACACTTTTTTGATTTATTTAGTGTGAAATGTTCCCACACCTTGGATGACTTAGGTCGTACTGATTTCCTCTACCTCCGCTCTGCTCCGTGCTCAACTCAACTTTTTTTTTTTATACTGTCACAGCCTGGCTCATAGACTGAAACAAAAACGGGGAGACAGCGAGTTAGCGGCCAAAAAGAAACTTATTTGTCTCGCCAAACACAGGTAGCACAATGTTTTCCCAGCAGATTACGCCACGACAGCACCAACGGTCGTGAGCCCGTCAACAGCGATCTTCCTTTCCAACACCTCGCTGCCAACCGAACAGGGTATTTGTAAGGCCCCCAGCCACACCGGCACAGGTGCTGCTCATCCGACTGACGAGCCTCCAATCACCACCTGCAACACAGGAAACACAACGCGGGCACCCAGTGCATGATAGGAGGGGGGTCGTCACGATACTCAAACATCTCCGCGACTTATTGAGTGGCGTAATAATCGCTCGACACAACGAATCGATAATGAAATTCGTTGCCAACGCTTTTAAAAATCGACTTTAATCAATTTTATCGATTCGTTGCTGCAGCCCTACTTCAATCAACTGCCTGTGGTGGAAAAAGCTAGTTAGTGGATTTTTCCGCTAACAAAAGTGAACTTTCAAATTCAAGAAGTCAATGCACTTTACTGTTTTATACCGACAAAATTAGCTGCAAGCCAAACTTTAACTTCCAAAAATATTATTTCCCAGAGATTTCATCCTTTTTCTTTATTGTTTTGCAGCATCTCCTCCACTCCCTTTATGCAATGCTTTATGGGTCAATAGCACCAGCAGCAGCACACTCTAAATACCAAGTGCATCTGTGCCAATACCCAAACGTGCAGTCCGAGCATTGAGGTGCAGGTTTACAACCCCCAAAATGTTAGGCAAGTGTGCCCCATGTGTGAAGAGTGACAACACACGGTACATTTAGTCGACACTTGACGCTCACAAATCTTATTCCACTTTGCTATTCTCTCAATATCTGGAGGGCCAAACATGTAGAGTTTGAAGTGTTTGCTTGATTCAGCCTGAATAATAGAATATATTGATACAATACAATACATTTTTGTTAATGAGACTAGAATATCTGACATTGTAATAAAAAAACCTTCTCTAAAAATGAAATCAGAGAGAAACCTTCAAGATAATACGTATCTTTTTATGTAAAGTCCATATGCTTCTAGCTGTTTTTGGTCATGTTGTCTGTATTCGACAGTTCAGAAGGAGAGATGAAGACAGGAAACAGTCGAGAGAGACGGGTATGACTTGAGACAAAGTCCAGTAGGAGACTCTGATTTAATTGCTATGTCAATTGTATTCCTCCACCCTGCTCATTAATGTTCAGTTCTCTTCTGATTGGAACTGTAATGCATTCTGTTTAATCCTACGTTATTTGTTCATTATGTGGAAATGAAATAAAAGCAGCAAAGCATCTGTGCTCCTTGTCTTTGAGCCGGTTAGAAATACGTCACAAAAGTAGGACTATTTTGCAACTAGTGCCATATTTGTAATGGACCCATTGTTTGCATCCTGACTTTTCTGATTATGCTGACCTTTGAGATACGTTTAATATATGCTAAATCAAACTGCGTGCAGTGCATTAGTTAGACAACTCCGTGCCGACTGTGTGCATGTCTGATGTCATCAAATGACTTGAGACGGCATTAGATGCTTCGCCCCGTCTATTAAAGGTTGCTCAGCTCATTTGATTTGCCAGTAAAAGCCCTTTGAATGAAAACCACAGATTTGTACTTAAGAGTCTGTGTACATCAATACCCCTGATTGCTCATTTGAGCAAGCTAAAAAATGTTTGCTTTTAAAGCTACCCATTTCCCTCACTCATTTTGGGAAATAGGTACTTTCCGTAAAAGGCTTTCGTGCAGTTCGCTCATCTTGGAGTGGAAAGAAAACATATATATCTGTTTTCCCTCCTTGAGTCAATTGGTTTTGCATTTGCTTACATTTCGTGTTTTGGTCTCCCATTGTTTGTCATTTCCTGCCACCAGAGCTGAATGTCCTCCACAAGCATTTCATTTCTGAAATTGTATATGATGATCACAGGCTTATTTCTTTCTTTTTTTTTCTCAGCATGTCAGCATTCATTCAGGACTGATTGATGACGAGGTGAAGACTGTGGTGTGGAGTTTCAGGATCCGCCTTCCCTCCCTGCAGCGCTCTAATGATGATGATGATGAGTTTCGGGAGGTTTCCGGGCACGACTTGACAAGAGCGTAAAAGAAGCCGTGATATTGAAGAAACCAGTTAAGCTCAGGATTTTGCTCCCAGTGTCGACCCTGACAGTTCCATTAAGGCATTCCCACACTTACAGCCTCTGTGTTGCTTGTGACAATCCCCACATTGTAATGCAGCGTAGTTTTGGATGGTATTGTTATTCCCTTCTGGCATAAAGTACACCTTAATTGTCGGCAAGTTTTAAAATGACTCACTAATTGCATTGATTCTCTTTATCACCATCTCCTCTTCTGTGATTGTGGCGCAGATTTAATAAGAATAAATGAGGCTTTTATCCGGGTTATTGACTTATCAGCATACATGAAATATGAGTGTGGACATTTTATCCATTTAGCGTATTATCACCTGATGTCATGCATCACCAGCAGCGGCATAATGCATGTTGAGAGAGCGGCACCAAGTGGCTGCAAACGGAACTGCTGTCTCCATCTGAAACTTGATGAGCTTAAAGTTTACAGTCTCGATGTTGCAGCTGGTAAAGGTGGGTGCTAATTGTAGTAACTTTACATACTGCTGGGTAGCTTGTACATCTCTCCCCAAAAAATGACATCACTTTTTATACATAACATTTTGATTTCAAATAAAGGACTTTGTCTCTTCTCCTAAGCTCTGCAAGTAAGATTATAAAAATCTCTCCGTCACACAACTACGTATTTTATAATAACCCGATCAACAGAAACCATTAGAGCTGAATGACATTTACCTGAAAAGCACAGCCCTTAAAGTATTATATGGATTTTATCTTCATTCTTACTTTAAAAACATAATTAACAATGTTAACAATCTCTCCAGGGGAGACCATTAAAATTGCCCGTTTCCATCAGTAATGTGCCAGCTGAACGTTATCGCTGTGTAGATATTCTTAATTATCACATAAATATGCCCACTAGGTGGCAGCATTTCCAAATGTTATTTCCTGTATGAGCCTCACTCATTTTATCAGTCACGATTTTGTTATTTTCCATTGATTTGTGCAGATGTTGTCAGGATTAATGGATATGAGTGGACTTAAAATAATAGCACAAAATGTATGAGTGGAAATACTTTTACTCTCCGTCTGAGTTCATGTGTACACATACATGTAAGAGCTCTTGAACTCATTGCAGTATATTTTTGCGATGCTGACACAAGACGTGGACCGCTGCCAGACACAAACATAAAATGAATGTCGCATGTATAATTCTTTTTTTTTGTTTTTTGTCCCTGTGTTTTTATTTGGGTATGTTTGCGTTTGAGGCGGCTTAATTGGAGCTGAGTCTTGTCAAAACTGGAATGCATCTTTCTTGGTAGAAATATTCTGTGATCACCTCCAGCTGAACACCCAGTTGTTTTAACTCAAGCTTATCAGCTGCATGTGTTCCCCCCCCCCCCCCCCCCCCCGCAGCTGTCAGACATATTTTCATGCTTCAAGTCTCAGACCGGCAGAGAGGGACCGATGAGACTTCACAATGTGTCACACACACACACACACACACGCACTTTGCTTTTCTGCACCAAATTAAACAACTCAATACCTTATCCATTTATGAACTGATTTTCCCGGCAACACCATTAAAAACATTCCTCTGACAAAAATCAGCAACAGCCCATACAGGGCACATTCTTCTCTTTGCAGATCCTTTGACACGATACGTTCATGTGGAAAATGTATTTTCTTATTAGACAAATCATCGTCTTTCCACAGACTGAAAGCAAAAAAAAAAAACACTCCAGATGTAAGACATGCATGCTGGGAGATGATTTATGAGCTGCAGCCACAAACAGGGTGAAGTCATGGACATGTGCCTGTCAGCTAGTGTCATGCGTGTTTGGACTGGGGTGATTTTGCAGTTTTCTTGCTCTGCTCATGACAGTTTAACTGACACCGCCCTGCATGGCCTGGATCTTACGGTTATGATACAACTTCTGAGGAATTAACGGTTCATTTGTCGAAACCACAATGTCTACAAACAGGTCATGATCATTTCTGCAACCCTTTTATTCTAATGTGGCAAATGTGTTGTTTATAATAGTAGCTGAGCCAAGAAGAGAAACGGTGCCAGTGAGGGAGTTGGACGGATTGATGGCTAGATAGATGGATAGATAGATGGATGGGTGGAGGGAGGGAGGGAGGTGGGATGCATTAGTCAGGGAGTGGGATACCTCGCTGTGTCGGTGAACTAATTAAACAGAGTGATCGGACAGCAGGGAGCCTGCTCAAAACACTGCTTCTCTCTCTCTCACTCTGGCTTCCACGAAGCAACACAGTATTTCGCAAAAACATCACAACAGCGGGGAGAGTCAGGGGAAAACCGCAGAGCACAAATAAAACAGAAGAAACAGCGTTGTTGTCGATTGTTATTGTACTAATGCAGAATTCAAATCGTCAAAAGTTTTTGTCAATATTGTTCATTTAAGTCGTTCAAATCGCTCGAGCAGCCATCCCAGTTGTGGGATACTTTTCAGCTTTCTCACCAATTCGATTTGTTGGGTATGACTGAGTCTTTGATAAGGCGATGGGAGTAAGTTAGCGGGCCATGGGATTGAAGATAATGCTCTCTCCTCGAACTCTTATCGGACATTGTTATGAAGAGGTGCAGGAATTGTGGTATGTGTGTTTCAACACCGCTCCCCGGGTGCCTGATTGGATTTGGCTCGGTGCAGTCCGGCTACAGGTGGAGCGGCCTCAGACGACCCATGAGGGATTCACAATGCAGCTGTGTGCAGATGATGATCTGGGTTTCTTATCACACAGCCTACAGCTATGAGATCCAATCGATACTTTTTTTATTTAAGAAATAGTTCAACATTTTGGGGAAATACACTTTTTTCATACTTTAGCTTAGCACAAAGACTGGAAACGAGGGGATATCGCTAGCCTACTAGTACCTCAAAGGTCACAAATAAGCACATTAGATCTCATTTATTCAGTCTGTAAAAAAAAACAAGTTGTTGTTGTTGTTGTTGGTAATTTGTTCTTTTGGCACCTTTGACCTCATAAAACCCTCCAGCCTGCTGGCGAGTCAGAGGTCAGGCTTTAGGGGTGAGGGTTAAGTGAAGATCAACAGTGTTTGGAATGATTATTAAAAGGTTTCATTGTCATCACAATGCAGTCCATGTCAATTGCTTTTGCTCACTTCTGTGACACTGAAAAGAAAACATATTGAAGCATTGTGATGACTATAAAACATTTTATCATTTAACCCTAAACCCGCCGACGGTCAGGTGGGTTTATGCTAAGCTAACCCTCTCCTGGCTTCAGCTGCGTATTGAACAGACAGATATGAAAGTGGTATCAATCGCGTCATCTAATTCTCTGCAAGAATGTGAATATGTATCTTTAAAAATATGGAAATATTCTTTTAGAATAGGTCAAATTACTGCATGTAATGTACATGTTGATGCCTCAAAATAGGCTACAGCGGTATTCACTAGACTGCAGAACAAATGTGGAGAAGTCCTTTCTTCCCTTCTTGCAGTAAACAGCATTGTACCCACTTGGAATGAAGCCATGACGGCAGTAAATTCACGTTTTAACTTGTCACCGTTGCTGGAGATGGTAGCCGTGACAAATGGCATTTTCCATCTCATGTTCTTCACACAGCTCTTCGCCTCGTCATTTACTGAAGACATATAGGATTAACCGAGGCAATTTAAACAGAGAAGACCACCAAAAGATTGTTTTGGGATTTTGTTTTGCTTCAGATGTGTTACAAGTGTGAGTAGTCTTGAGCTGCCCTTATAATGAGGGTCTGCTGATTCGATCAAATGTCTGTAGACATGCTCAAATCCACGGCTTGCTGATGAAACGGTATGGCAGAGGGGGGAGACAGTGAGACCCAAAATCACTGCGCTTCAAAGCTTTTCTTGACCCCAACCAACCTGATCCTCAACTCTGCATCACGTAATCACTCCGACATTTTCTTTAATGTTTCCTGGAATGAATCCTTGCATGTTGACTTCGTTCGGACGCATTAGCAGACATGCTTTTGATATAAAAGTCCATATAAAGTTTCATAGCTCTCCTGATTTGCAGGATTGTGGGTTGCAGAATTCCTCTTAATATAGCTCTGCAAATTTGCAAAAGTACCCTGGCAGAGATTTCTAAAAACTTACCATGGGCCAAAGATAGACCCTGGCGGGACTCTGGGGAACCAGATCCTGCCTGTATGAGTGACAGCCAAGGAAGGAGAGGCGGACTCATGGGTAGTAATCCATCATGTAAACACAGTAAAACGTTTGATTTCCCCTTTGGAAAACGAATGTTTGTTGACACTCGGCCTCGCTTCCGTTGAAGTCTGCGATCAATGGAAAGTGATACAGCAGCAGCAGGTGGCCGTGGCTCCAACACTTGACTAAAATGAATCTAAGTCAAAGCGGCTCCTCTCTCTGGCGCGTTTCCCCGTTTAGAGAAGAATTTATCATTAAGTGACTCTGAGGCTCAGCAGCGCGCCTTGACTTTGTTTTAACTGTGGCCAACTTAGTTTGGTTTTAATGGACGCTGTGTTTTTGCATAAACACGCTCAGGAAACGATGCGTCAGAACGGGGAATGGCAGTTTCTTTCTCAAAGAGCCACCGTGAAATGCAGTGTGTTTGTGTGTGTGTGTGTGTGTGTGTGTGTGTGTGTGTGTGTGTGTGTGGACTCCTGCCCTGGCCACATCCCAAGAGGCTGCCTGCCGGCCTCATTATGTGTTTGGTGTCAAACTGAGTGTGAAGAAGTGTACAGGGCCCCAGGGAGTCATATACCAAGCGTTAACTCACACTTTGCTTACGCTCTCAGTTCTCCATCTGATTTGTATATCATCTGTATACGGTCTTGAAGGTACATTCGTGGCAAAACGTCCTCGTCCTCACGTTGACCTTACAGCGTTGTATGATCGCTACCAGTCCCTGCGTTGTCCCAATTCTTAGTCAGGGCTTTTGTTTTCCTTCACCGAAAAGACACATGTTTACGAGGAACAAATGATAGAAAACAAAGACAACAATGATTCATTGCCCTTGAGTTGCATTTTACAGCAGACCAATTTGAGGGAACAGATGTGGACGTAGTCACAAAGTGGCTCTGCAGATGCTTTCAGTTTAGAAGTTGGACAGCAAAGGTCCACTCACCACACAGCGGACAGACACACTGACATGTGGGACTGAATGTTCATTTCCAAACTCAGATCTGAACTGTTTTACAGTACTTCACTGTCACAGTGAGTAAACAGGTGGGGCGTTTTCATCCAGAAGATTCTATAATTGATGCTTAATTAGCTGAGGAATGTGTTGCTTGTGGGCATTCCTTTCAAAATACCAGAATATAAGATCGCATTCCTGCAAATCCAGCCCACTTTACCCAGGAAATCCGTGTCTGGTTGCGGTTCCAGGGCTACCCAAAGTCAGAAATCATGAAATACAGCACATGCTACTCCTCTGCGTTTCACCGGCCATGAATACATATAATGAAACAAAAACAGACCTGCTTATATTAGCTGACTGAATAATTAACATTACTTTGTATGGTTTGTGTTCAGCATTGACCTCATAAAGAACGTGGTTAATTTACATTATTTTTCAAAGAGCTCTGACACTGTGCATGGCTGGCTTATTAGTGTGCCAGAGCAATGTTGTGTATGTGATCAATACTGATCTGTCGATACCACTATGCACATTGATTGTGCAGGTCTTGCACTGAATAAGTGATCTCCATAAATAATACCACAATCAATGTAGTCTGTCATTGCGCTATAGAATCAGATAATGTAACTTCATAAATAGCCAGATTTATATATATATATATATCCTGATTCATCAATGCTGCTAGTGGTTACTCTTATAGTTTAACTGTAAACTTCATAGTTACCCAATTACTACTACGGTACTTTAAACTGAATTTAGCTTCAAGTCGACTTCGAAGGAAAAACAAGACATTTTTTCCCAGCTCTCACTGCTGCTACTGCTACTGAAGGCCTCAAACATACACTTCAAGCTTCAAGCATGAGTTTCCCGTCCTGCTGTCGCAGCTTCGGGGCCGCTGTAACCGATATGCATATAGTAGTCCGTATCTTGGCTCTATTCTGTTAGTATGTGTGCGCTTGGCAAATGTCAGTAAGCTCTGAGGCTGCTGTCGGTTTTATTGCTCTCCCACAGCTTGCGGGCAATTACGTAAGAGTAAATACAGTATGAGCGAAATTACGGCGAGGTCTCTTTAAATAAAAACTGCTGGTACCTGCATTTTCATATATCACAGCTGTTCTACTGGCATATGACACTTATAAACTTATTTTCTTAAAACTAGACAACAGGCAGCTGTCACCTTTGTGATGATGCCTCAAAGGTTAAATGCGCTTCAAGGCTAGCGCAGTCCGGAAGCTAGAGCAGCAGCACAGCCACTTTGACATGCTCCCCAAACTTTGGTAGTTTTGGAGGGGGGGAGTTGTACTTCCTCTTGCTTTTTTTCTTGTCTCCACTTCAAACCCACATAGTCAAAACACACCTTTGGCTCTCAGTGCAAAATTACAGCGGCCACTACAAAGTGACCGCTTTCCTGCCGGAGTGATTGACCCACTCGTGGCAGATGGATGTCCAACTCAATCCGGCACTGAGACAAAGACGTCCCCCCGCTAGGAAAGTGAGTCCACAGGTTAATGCTGACCCAATCAATCAGAGACTTGAATGGAATTACCTGTGGGTATTCCTGATCGTCCAATCGGCTAATTAGCACTATTCATCTAGTTGGGTGGAGACAGTCCCATGGCACTCACAGGGTAAAACTAATTGGCTCTATATGGAGCCTCGCTGCCACCCTCCTCCTCATTTACTTAATTAAAGTGTGAGCGACTCCGTGGGGGTTGGGGGCGGGGCCTTTCTTTTGATCCGCAGACATGCACTGGGTTTGATTATTGATCCAGACCGAAAGTCATTCAGTTTCAATGTTTAGATGTCTGTTGGGGGGTCACCCTGCACAAGTAATCAAGAAAATGGGGAGTGACAGGTTGCAGACCTCATCGTAATTGAATTGTTGTGAGGCAGATCGAACGGCAAACAACTCAAAGTGATATGGAGAGGGGGAGGGGCTGGGCAGAAGGAGGGCCCATGAGGGATTTCAACACTTCTTCCATTGGCAGGCAACGATTGGTGCTGGAATTAAAAACGGACTGTCGATTGATGATAAGCTCACGAGTGAGTTTGTTTCTTCCAAATGTTTTGAATAGCCTCCAAGTTCCCTTTAAGATGCCTTAAAGTTGCCTCTTCTTCACATATGTTTCTAATTTATAGTTCATGTGGTGGCCTGATTGTTTGCTCTAATGAGCCTCTTCCTTGTGACGGAACAAGGCTGACCTTGGATACAGCAGCAGCTCCACATTAGTGAATGAAGTCATTGCTGTAGCCTCCTTCAATAATGTAATCGTCTCTCTATGCGATTCCAGTTTCAAGCTTAGAAGGTATTACACTCAACAGCATGAGTGATTCAAATCAGAAATAATAGGGAAAATGGAAAATTTGATTTCCAACGGTTACACTCGGCTGCATAATATGCTGCATTGCCTTCACGCTGCAGGACCACTCTGGAGGAGGAAACAAGTGGATGATACTGCAGATCTTATTGTTTGGATTGTGTGTTGTTTCTTTAAGCACCAGAAAATACATGTAGGAAAACTGTGATTATTTGTCCTTATCTAAACTGAGAGAAATTAGACAATTAGGCAATGTTTCAGGTCTGTTTAAAAGCACTGCTTGGTTCCAGCAAGCAAAGCAGCAACAATAATGAATGGTTGCCGTTAGTCAGATGACACAGTCTTAATACTAATCCAGGACGTATTGATTAAACTGTCTGAGCCTCAGTCAGTGTGTCACTCAGGGTTTGATTGGCTCGGTCTTTAGGGGCCCCAGACTGAAATGTGAACACCAATAAATAATGGCTACTGATCCATTGAACCATGTTAATAAAGCATAAACAGAACCTGTGTTTTTTGGTGAAAGCGATTCTAAAGTTTTGGATTTCAAACAAGCTCATAACTTTATGATGTTTTTATTGTGTCACACTTTGACCAACCAACATTCCCACGCTGCAACAGCACCTGACCGTCCCCGCCCACCTGATCACCTGCATCTCATTCCCTCGTCAGCCTCTCAGTACATATACAGCCCAGTTCCTTTCATTCCCTGCCAGATCATCATAGCTGCCATGTGCCTCTTACCACTTTGTATTGGGTATGTTCTTTTTTTTTCTTTTTTTTTTCCCCCTGTTATCTGCTCTGGGTTTACCTGGATTTAGACCTGCTTCCCCTCGTTGGATTTGTTTGCCGGAATGGACTGCCTTCTTGGTGTTGACCCTGGCCCGCCTCACAAATCTGTAAGCCTACTGTGTATATACGGTCTCTGCTGTAATAAATCATTGTGCTCTACCAGCCAGCCTGCATGGTCTGCATTTGGGGTCCTGTCCCTGTCACCCTACACACACACACACACACACACACACACACACACACACACACACACACACACACACACACACACACACACACACACACACCTGCTGTGAAAGTGTAAAAATGTTTACTTACAGATACAAACCTCCCAAAAAATTAAACCGAATGCACGGGTATGCTATTCTGAATTAATCTTTGATGTAACTCACGTGTTATATTTCAGCACTTTCAGCTAATGTAGCCTCTGCAGAGTGTATATGTAAGCTCGCTGTTAAAAACATCATCCATCAAAATGAGTAACAACACGGCGAATCGAGGCTCTTTACAATAATTTAAAGCTAATCGAATTCTAGTATGCTGATGACAAAATGCTTTCAGACGTTGATTTATCTTGTGATTAGTCATGCTCGTCAGATGACTCCTGACCTCAGGAAGCGTATAAAACAGCGGGATGTTTACACAAGCCCCAATTTATAAGTGAAGGGTGACACAGGGCCAGTATACCCTCCCATGTTGCTGCCATCCAGGCACTTTAATCTGATAAATGGGCCTTTGTTTCACATGAATTTATACATTAAGTCCTCTGTTGAGTCTGTACATTTATTGAGAACAGTCGTAAAATAAAGTCATGAGTAAAATGGATGTTAATCATGTGAATCTATAAAAGAGGACATTTATATTTTCAAAGTGGATACACATATATCAAAACTTTATAACGCTGGGATTCATGAATGGTGTTTGCTGGTCCACAGTTGAGATTAATGTGGAGGAAAAGCAAAACCATAATGTTATAATAAAGTGGAAAAACAAGTCACCCTTTTCTCCGGTGAAATTGCCTCCATTCATCCTTCAAGCCGTAGCACAAAATATCGGTAGTTGCTGGATTATTTCTTCCATTTCACCGTGGAGAGAAAGGCATATGTTGATATTACTGGTGGAATGACAAGAGTGCAAGAGAGCATATTGGCTAAATGGAGAGTCTGTGTAGTGTTCAATGAATAATCAAAACAAAACTCCTCTGTGCTCCAGAAGTTACAAGGCCAGGACATGCTGAAACCATGACCTACAAGCTGAGACATTACTTGAACCTTTTCTTGCACTATGTGCTTCCTTCCACAGGTGAATGGCTTTGGTGGGCGTCTGGGGGCTGGTTGGTGGAGGGGAATGTCGGGTGAAGGTGAATGGAAGAAAGCGTGCCGCTCCTCTGAGACTGGATAATTTGAGGTGGGTATCTGGGAAATGAGGGTTCATGGTGAGTGGCTGCCGGGATTGCAGCTCCGTGGGGAAGTCTCAGGCGTGTCAAAGGGCCTGCGGTCCCCTTCCAGTCCCACCACATGGGAACTGACATCATGCATCTGTGTCTAATGCCAGGGTCGGGTAAGGGATACGACTTGACCCTTGGCCTTTGGTGAATTTCAGCCATTCGTCATGCGTCTCCGCATCAGGGACTACAGCTCCTGGCACATCTGCTCATAATGCAGGTAGTGTGTTGGGGGCCGCGGCTTCTGTGAATCCGAACAAACTGCTGATGTGTATAAATTGATGGCAGTTGAGTCGTGTGCCTCCAGAGAGACCCTGGCTCTCAGCCTAATGAGGTTGTATATCCTTTGAGTTTAGGCCACTCTGAGGCAGACAGCACTCACCTTTGAACTTTGAAAAACCCAAAAGAATCTTGATGAGATGCATTTAGAGATAGTAGGAAAATGCCAATACATCAAGGGGTTTATTTTCGCCCGTTGCTGCATGAAGAGTCCATCCATCTTCACAATTCAAACAATGCCACGATTGTTGCAAAGTGTCCCATTTAGCTGTCCGCTGGTGTTTGAAATGATTGTGGAAAAGGAGCCTTGAGGGAACTTCAGGTGTTTACGTTGTCTAAGACGGATGACGCTAGCTCCCTTAAGGTCGAACAAGCTGGCCACAGAACAGAAAACAGTTCAAGTAGAGAGGCTGTAGTTAGTTGGACATATTGGTTAAAATAATAGATAACAAAACAAAGACTGTGAGGGTGAAACCAGGTGGCCGTCTACATAAAAACTTTTAAAGCCCTCTGCCAACGAACCAGCGCTTCGTATCTTTAGCTGACGAATATCATGTCAACACATGACGCCCAATCCATTAGAAAATTAAAGGGAATTTTTGTCGGCCTTCCTGTGAGTGCTGGAAGCGGTGGTTAGTCTAAACGTGAGAGTCTAGTAACTAACCCTTTTCACTGCAGCTTTTTTTGACATGGCATAGCAGGGAAAATACGGGTGTAATGGATAAAATAAGAATAATGGTCCTGTTCTATTTCGTGTGTCACAGTCATTCCAGTGAGCACAGCATGCGCAATACCAGGGCTCTGACCCACCTAAATGGAACAGGGCCGCAATTAATGTTAATAGTTACGCTCGCGTGTTCCTCGCAGTGACACGTCAACATGGCCGCTGTGAAAAGGGCCTTTTGTGAAGCTAGCTCCGAGAGCTGACAGCGCAGTGACAGGCTTTGTTGTCCATCGCGTGTCAATGTCATTGGAGTGCAATGTTAAATGGGTGGAGCCGAGGGCGTAGGTTTCTTTTCAACATGTTAAGTGAGGGGATCTGGGGGTCCTTCTGGGGAATTTGTATGCACCAATCTATGCTGGAAATGTCTTCATTTATCTAAAGAAAAACACAAAATTCAGACGGCCGGTGACTATTCAAAATAAAATATAGTGAAATATAATGCAGCCCTTCACACCATTCACTCGACATTACAGCGACAGAAAATCTGCATCTTCCCCATTTCCCGACTCGGTAAGGGAGGTCATCGTGTGATTGACACCGGGACCGTTATAGACAAGTGACCCCGTGACATTCAATGAAGGCTCAATCGGACAATCATGACCCTCCAGAATTGACGCTGACATGACCTCCTTTAATAAGCCAAGAACACCCTCAGAATATATATTGCCACCAACCCCATTGAACACAAAGGCAACTATTAAGTGACCTTGTAGCTCTGAGGCGATTGAGAAGAAAATCCCTGCGGAGGATCTCCCCTCCACCTGATTGAAATTCCTGTAGAGGGGCGGCGTGCGGATCTGACGTTGCAGCCGTGATCCACAGCGACGGTAAAATTACAGGAATTCAGATGAAGAAGATAAAAACAAGCACTTTTATCTCTGTCTGCATCCTAAACTATTGGCTTGAGTCATGTAAATTATGATAAATGGCGGTGGGGTGGAATGTGCTTGCTGCTTTCTTTTCCTTTTGACGATTGTCTCCGATTGATATGCGTTATCTATCAATCGGTATCAATCACTGAGGGTGTTTACTGTCAAAGTAATAACAGTAGATCTTATCAAAGTTCGGGTAAATCAGCCACACCGCCGATCTGAGAGTTTAACTGGAGGTTAAACCAACATGTTCCTGACACCAGAGAAAGGAAAATCAACTGATAAGAAAAACAGCTTTTCCTATCAGTCGATTTGGCTCAAAGCTATTTTTGGAGGGTCAAACAGTTAGGTACATATTAGATTTACCTACTATAAGCTTTTCCAAGCATCTGTTGCTCGTTATTTTGTTGTGACTTCTTGTTCTCGCGTACGAGACAGAATACATGCATGTTTTGCAACCCCAACAATTTGCAGTTGTAGGATGCATGTCTGATAGTATTTTCATTGTAATACAAAAAAAAAAAAAGATGGACGCAGTGACAATTCAGTGAAATGAGGGGTGAAATTCAATAAAATACAGCAGAGGGCCCGGTAACAAGATGGGAACTGGCAAGGCAAGTTAATGAGCTGTAGCTGACAGGCCAAAATGGATTTGCCTCTGCGATGATGATGTTGAACGAGAATGTAGCTGCGTCGGGTGGAGGTATTTTATGTGCAGCATAATCTATCATCTTATGCTGCTCAGTCTTCAGGTCCGTCTTTGTCTCTCCGGCGTGCTCATCATTAAAATAACTTATTTAGCTGATAGCATCTGCTGAGTGGCTATGTGTTCGCACTGTGAATGGCAGTCTTTCATTATGAAGGCGCATGGAAGGATATTGAGTGATTTTCAAATGAGTTCATAGATTTGGAGATAACCCCCGCACTTAATACACACACACAAAAAAAAATGTGCCAGAAACACTCGCGTAATCAGTCTACATTTTTTCTCAAGTTTGAATGAGGAAGCTTTTTTTTTTTTTTTTTTAAACAAAGTCTGTCAACTAAACTAATCACAGACCTGCTGGACCTCATTTCGATTCCAAAGCTGTTCTCTGATTTCAACTCCTTGCCGGCTGCTCAAGAAATCCTAAAAGGCCTCACTATCTATCATAACAACATGGAGAAAAAATTGCTCCTGCCTTCTCTTTTATCATGTCTTCAAATCTTGACTTGGTTTGATTTATCTGGATGAACACATCAACTGGATGGACCAGGTGTTTAGAATTGGGGTGAGCGACCTTAAGACCTACAGAATACCTGCCTCCTCTCTGCAAAGACGCTTCACTTCAAGCTGACTTTTGGGGCGCCCCAAATACAGAGTCCCTGCTTCCTCTTTACTATCTACAACATTATCCTTTGGTGTGGCAGCTTCGATTCTACAAGAGCCTCCCGTCAAAGGCCGCATGTAGAGACCTTTCAGCCAGGAGGCCGCAGTTTGTTCCCCCATGTAAAAAGAGAACTCTATGTTGATGTTTCTGTCACGTAACTTTCATACTTTAGTAACGGAACGTCCGTGGTTGTTTTTAACCAAAACGATGATCCATTCCTAAACCTAACTAAGGTTTTGTTGCCTAAACCTAACTGAGTTTCCTGTGAGGACAGAATTTTATTTTGAAAAGACTATGCATGTAACGAGCGGATATCATACAAACCTTTGTATGAGGATACGTTGAATAAACATAGGAATTTCACTGTCGGTGTCCTGTGTGAAACCGAAAATCTATGTTGATTTACAGCATCTTATCATACTTGTGTTACGTTACTTATGTAATTATTTTAGCCCAAACCACGATACTCTCCTAAACAACAAAAACAGTTTTGTTGCCTGAACCTAAAGCTGTTTAGTTTGAATTAACATTATGTTTCACTTTCACATGTCAGATGAATGTTGGCCCCTCTGAGGCATTAGAATGATAGTGTTAAAACTACTCATAGCTTCCATTCAATCGGCAACATTCAAAATTGGACCGAATTGCACCACCAATCTAGACGGATATCCATATCCTCTTCAGCATCACTCCACACTGTCCTCTTACCAGACTGCCTTGTGATGCTCTAATTGAAACACTGATACCTCATTCCTCTCCAAAGACCTGCTGCTTATTGCATCCTCCAGAACATATGCCAGCCCCATGATCTCCAAGCATACGTCTGTCTTCTTCCAAGATTACCTGGCAGGAACAAGCTTCCTCGGGTGACATTCTGGACCTCATTGTCATTGTCTCAGCTGGCCTACTTCTTCTGTATTTCATACTCCCAAATTTCCATGACACTCTTCAGACATGTTTTTATTCCCAGCTTTCATGAGGGCAACACTGCTGCCCACTTCTTAAAACCCCTCTCTGCACTCAGTCCCTTCCAAGTTCTTGTCCCAGCTCTCCTCCTCAGACCCGCTCTTCACTTCAGAGACTGGCTCAGTAGCTACCAAACATCAGATATTCAACCACCTGAATGGTTTCCAACACTGTCAGCCTTCCAAGCATCCAATTTCTCTGGCGTGAAATCCCCATCACTACAGTCTAGCTCGGTGGCCAACAGCACTCCCAAACCTATCATCCTGACAACCTCACCTCCCTCCAGCAAGTCCATTATTCCAGGATTCTGCTTCCAGGACTCTCCTCCCAGCAGCTGTCACTCGCCCGAATGCAACCGCTTCATCCAAAAATCAGAGTCTCTGGAGCCGGTTGTCTCATCGTTTCTAATTCCAAAATGATCATCCAAGAGCCAAATATCCACATACTCGACAGTCTTCTCAATATATTGTTTCTAAAAAAAAATCCAGTGCCAACCAGGCCTGTCATTGTGTTGCACATTTGAATGTTGTCCAGCCTTTTGAAAAGCCACAGTGTTTCATGTTTTACTTCTTGTTGCAGGTTAAATTTAGTAACCTCCTCTTGTATTGTGCATTGATCAAAATCTCTTCCCACCGTCTAATCTCCTTATATTTTCCACATTCATCTTTCAAAGTGTGGAAGATAGTTTCATGTCAGTCCCACTTTGAAGTTGGGAACTTGGGTTAGTTGTCCAATTATGAGATTTTTAGGTTTCTTACAGTGTAGAAGAAACTCTTCCCCAGATTTATCAGCTGTTGTATAATTCAAACACTTAAAAAAACGTAATTTTTAACTCCAGGCTGGATCCCAAAGTTTCCAAAAAACACAATATATTTCACATTGAACTGCAGCAAACGCGTGTACAAGACACCGAGATATATTCTTTGTGTGATTTGATTGAAATACACGTGTGTCACTGTCATACAGTCTGAAGCAAACAGGAAGCGCCTTTAAGGGAAACTAAATTCATGTGGTCGGATGTAATCTTTTGGAAGTAATCTTGCTGATCCCTAAAGACAAATACGTATGACTTAAAGTATTACAATGTCTGTGTCAGGAAATCAGAAGCATGAATCAAGAAACAATCAACACAGAACACTGCTCTCTCCCAAAACAGATTTTGATATCTGGAAATTTGCTTAGAAACCGGTGAACAACATATAAATCCAACAGGTTCGTAAAGCTGCCTCTGAAAACCACAATTACTGTAACAGTGGCTGTTTTACGTGTAAGTTCATTAAGTTTATGAGACAGACTAATAAACTTGTGGATTGCGTTCGCTATTAAATCTATCAAGCTGTAAGTGTGGAGCCCTGAACCGTATCGCATGCAGTACAGCAGCTACATGAGAAGCAGAAAGTGGGATAAATCATAACCAGATTCCATTAGTTCCCCTGTGGAAGTCATTGCCTTAAGTGGAGAACTTTTTCATTTGATTTATTATGTCGCCCACCAACTGAGATGGAAGTGAAGAGGACAGGAAATGATGTGCAGTGATGGTAGAGGAGACACACATGAGAGCTCACCGGGGTAGTGTGTCAGGTAGAACAGGGACAGATGGGCTCCTCACCGGCCGTTTTCTAACCATGGCATTAGATTATCTTGTCAAAAACGCTCTTCCGCTCTGCTAAAGACGGCGGCACAGTGCTGCATGTGTAGGGGTGTAACATCAGAACATATTTGTTGATTTCAAAGAATTCTGAATCCCTTTTTTGATTCTCACTGGCTGATATTGAATTATATCACCTCACCCTTTTCCAGCCTACAAAAACAGCCATTTAAAGACGGAGGTATGAGAAGGTTAACGTCAGGAATGCGGATCGATATGCATTGTCAACCTGTGTGTACATGCTGCCTGAAAATTACTTTTCACTAATGGTGGGGACATGTTGGGGCATTTTCTGTGGACGTTCACAATGTTGTCGTGGTGAGCTGGTGGTGGACAATGTGATCGGAGAAACTAAACGGACGTTCCCAAGTACGGAATGCAGATGTTTTCATTCAAGTATTTGGCTGCCTGAAATCTCTCCTAACTATAGTTATGCACTATACTGCTTTCTGCTAACAATCCCACAGTGCATTGGCATTTCATAGATGCAAAAATGACCGTTGTACGATGATGATTTGTGATTCTGCGTTTTGTTTTTTTGGTGCGTTTGAAGGATATATTAAGGATTTCAAACTGATTGAGCTGTGAAAACAGGTTAAAAAAGATTAAAAAAAATAGGTCAAACCTCTCCAGGTAACGGGTCTCACTATTACACGACGTTTAACCATGACTAGCTTCAAAACCAGAGAATCTATGGGTCAATTGTTTGGCAATTGTATACCGTGTATGTATAGTCGAGACTGGAAAATAGCAAAAAAAGTATGTCTGAACCACTATAGTTCAGCCACATGTTAGCGTTCATCCTCATTAACTAGCTTTAGATCCAGGTTCATAGCGATAACATGTGGGTCTGGCAGCGTGAATCACTGTGATGGGTTCACTAATTGTTTCCCTTCTGTGGCTCATCAACAGTTTTGTGTGCCCTCCGTTTTTTTTTTTTTACCTTTACCTAATTCCACCCCCCCCCCTCCCCTCTTTGTTCCAATCTGTGCTGAAGCTTTTATGTTGCATCTGCAGCGCGTGAGATCGTGCATCGCCGATGTCCTCCCATTATGGAAACAAGCCTCTCACAGAGAAAGTCACACTCCATCTCGTTTTTCAGCCCCAGTCACTCCGCATTACAGAGCAGAGAGCGACGCAGACCCCATCGGCACGCAGCACCGTTCTTGTACAGTAATGCATGGATTACAGCTGATGGCTTCAGTCGCTGAGAAAGAGGTGCAAGGAGATTTCTCTCAAGCTGTTTTGACACGGAGCGTGACTCTAGGCAGAATTCCTCACCTTTTTTTTTTTTTTTTTGCAGCGGTGGCTAAACCACTCCATTAATCTCCCAGAGTGAGCTGTTGAAAGTGAAGGGTGCTGCCTATTCCTGTTTAGCATTAATCAGATCTGCCCTTTGTAGCCCAGCAGCTAATAAGCAATCCCATTATTCACGTCTCTGCCTTTTTTGTTTTTCTACACTTTCATGGGCTTACGGAAGTGTCAGCCACAAGCATACACTGGCTGCACAGATGGAATGCATATAATGTAAAGTCAAATCAGCTGCCCTGATGGGAATAGTCTGGATTTATATCTAGAAACAATGTGTGCAGCACAGCAATCAGTGGGAGGTTGGAGAATGCCAAGCTGCTTGTCTCCTTGATATTTCAAGAATCGTTATCAAGCAATCGTCAAACAGCTAAAGATGTCTTTTTTAGTGTTTTTGCTTTATTAAATTGACTGGAAATGTTTATGACTGTTTGCTTTGTAAGTTTATTAGGTTATGGATTAAACTGAACATTTTCTTACTGTACAAGAGTGTTGGACAGACCATTAAAGTCTGTCAGAAAAGATCTAACGTCTCTGACAATGGACTTTCGAGTGAAGCTCAAGAACTGTATTCAATGGCTCCTTAAATATAAAGACCTGCCTCTTTTCTCTTTTTATTTCATTTTAAAGAGGACTTTGTTTTGTACTCTGGAAATTGTGATTTTATGCTATTTTCTGACCTTTTGTTGTTAAAATAATAGAATTGGTTTCAACCCCAACACGTCTTTAAATCCCAATTTAAAAGGAAGAAAATATGTCATTGGAAAGCTAAGAAACATGCAAACCACAGAAGGACACTTTTCTTGCCCAAGAAATTTGTGAGCGTTCCTGGTTTTTCAGCTTTATAGGAAATGGATGGATTTCCTTGTTCAGCTCATCGTGTTTCATCGTGTCTTAGCTGCACAGGAAAGAGCAAACCCCGAAAAAATGTGTGCAGTGACCTATAAGGAAATCTTACAGCAGTGGTGATAGTATATTAGCATGCTACAGTTAAGCCTGTGATCTTACCAAGTGCATACATGTGCTGGTGATACAGCGAGCATCACGGGAGGGCCTGCCCTGACCTTGGCCTGCGCATTTAACGTCAGCGTGACAAATGCGTAACATCTGCAGTGCTAACAAGGGGCATGTTGTGTGTGTGTGTGTGTGTGTGCGCGCGTGTGTGCGTGTGTGCCAAGAGATCAAGCAAGAGAGGAGCATTGCACGCGCAGCACCCGCCAACACCATAAGCCTTGCCACCTGCAAATTGTGTAACAGAGATGTTGCGTGACCAGACTGTATTTCTGAGCTGCGATGTCTCATCATCATTTTTTGGAACAAACCGTTTCACTTACTGTAAGACAGTAGTTCCCTATAATCAAGTCTCATGTCAGACGTTACACCTACGTGTTTGGCTCATCACACTCATTAAGTTGATTTACAGCTGAAGCTCTGTTGTGGGGATAGTAAAGGATACGCCTCATCTCTGTTTTGCTCTCACCCACCTCTTTCCACTCTTCTTCTTCTCCACCAATGATGAGCTTGCAGTCGGGGCCCAATGAAAAACCTGCGTGGCTCTAGTGGGCTATCCTGACATTTTAATTTGAGAGGTGTAAATCAGGCTCCATTGTCAGGGAGAAGGGTAATTATGTCCTCCTGTCTCAGCCACCAGCAACCCCCCCCTCTTTACTCCCCCATCTCACTTTCTCTGTCTGTCAGATGCTTTCATCAGAGACCGGGCACACACACACACACACACACATACACACACACACACACACACACACACACACACACTCCCTTTCATTTCTTTCCTGAGCTGTGATTTTAGCAATGAGCTCTAATTCCACCTCGAAGCCTAAAGAGCTAAATTGTGAAATCCTTCACATCCTGGCTCATACCTGCAGTGAGGTGACACGCCGGAGCAACACAATTGCATCCATTCATGGAAATGCAAACCTTGCATAGTTTCCCTCAGTATGGATATAGTTAAATCAAATACATGTTGCTTGTGGCTAACCTATCCAAGTCTTTCTAGACTCCTGACTCCTCTGGTTTGGGCTTGTGTTGAAGCTACCAATCTCTGGGATAAGAGTTTGTGTTGATGAAGTGCTTGGCATGGGTTTTAGATCGTCTATATAGCATTTTTTAAGTCCCTGTGCTGGGCAAGATTCCACCAATGAGCCCATTACAAGTGATGTGAGAAGTGTGTGTGTGTGTGTGTGTGTGTGTGTGTGTGTGTGTGTGTGTGTGTGTGTGTGTGTGTGTGTGTGTTAACTGTACGTTTTTTCCTTCTCTACAAGTTGGGGGTTTTGAAATGGGGCGTGCTTCTCTCACCAAACGCATATCCTCATCTTTCTTTTATTTATTTTTTTATAACTGACCACATCGGATGAAGAATGTCCTATGTTATTACTTTACTTCACTACTTATTAGGATGATGCAATCCATCACTTCTGTGGCAACAATACTCAAAAGAGGGTGTTTTAATACACGGAATGGTAAGGTCAGTTTAAGAAAGAATGCATCAGCAAAGGAAAAAGGCAAAACTCAGCAGTTTTTAGCCGCGCTAGACGTGAATAAAACTTATGATATTCCCATCGATCTCAGCTGTTTAGTGCTCTTTTAGCAAATATTTGCATGCAAACACATTTCACTAAAAGAGTACTCCACCAATTGCCATATTCATGATTGACCGTTTTTTTTTTTTCATTCCACACATTCTTCTCCCTTGTCAAGTCCTGGCGCCTACATTAAATGTGCAACTCGACCGTGCTAGAAGCGGCTAATGCAGCCTTGAGCCGCTAGCCTGAAGCAGAGATAATGAGCGAGCTACAGAGGTCTGCTCAGTCTTTCTAACTCCACACCTCCACATTTTGTTTTCATTTTTTGGACTTGTAGTCTTTAGCCCCAACCGATGCTGACTCAAGTGACACGACTGGAGGCAATTTACCAGATTTCCAGCAACTCCCTCTTGAGTCACAAAAAGCTGTCACCAACTTTTTCACAAATGCAATTGTGCTCCCGAAGACGTGTAAACAACAGACTTTGAAGAGTATGGAGTTCCCCCAAGATGCTGGACATGGTAAACACACCTGCTAAATATTGGGTTGTTTGCATCGTCATTGTGAAAATGCAGCGGCCCTTCCACGGAAAACATTTGAAACATAATCAACTTTTGGAGAAACGCAACCCGACGTCACGCGAATCACGTAACCGGCGATCAGATCGGAAGACAACCGCAGGAAGAAGGGCATTGGCGTTGTACCTGTTGTACCGTGGTAAAGGGTTATTCTTCTTGCGGGGTCAAAGATCACACATCACGCCACACAAAAGGGGAATTTAAATGACACTCTCACACTGCCGCAACGCCTGATTCGGCGCGATTGAAGCCAAACTAGAGTTTCCTCTCAAAGTGTGACGTGACCTGGTGTCATCAAATACCTATGAACCGATTCATAATTGTGGAAAAACTGATATGTAATATGCAGATGGAAAAAAAAGGGAAATGTCTGTTTCAATTCATATCATGGAGGGAAAATGTGATATTTGTTCTCGCAGCTAAATTGAAAGCAGCCTCAGTTCCGAATGTGTCTGACCTTTTCGGGCTTCGCCCTCTCTCTGTGTGAGGTACGAGTCCTCCACGTCTCTGATGTGTTGAGCTGTACAGGTTAAAGTTTGCTGTCTGGTTAATAGAGGGAGGAGAGGGGGAAGCTCGTGGAAGGGAGGGGTAAGGAGGAGGAGGAGGAGGAGGAGGAGGACGGGGGAAGGGGGAGGGGGACTTCAGTGGAGAGTGTGTAATAGGACACCAGCCCTCTCTGTCTTTTCGCTCTCCTCCCTCTCTCCTCTCCTCTCTCCTGTGCTCTCTCAGTCAAGCCTGCTCTGTGAGCTCTTAGATGGAATAGCAGCATTTTCCCTCTTTGGTGTCACTGGTGGAAACTGGAAACAAGGTGTTTTAAAGGGGGGATAACTAAGATCTGGTTTGATACCCGGCTTGTTCAAGTGGGACCAGCACTGGAGGAAGCTCCTGAAAGGTGAGTTCCTGGAGCAGGGACTGATCCGGGTCCCGTCTCTGTATGTAGAAGGTCTACCTGCTGTACTGCACCAGACAGTAGTGGAGCAGATCACACAATGGATGCAGAGAGGAGGCGGTGGGCAGGAGGCTAACAGGTGCAGAGTCCCACCAGTGACAAAAGCTGGAAGTAAACTCAATCTGACTGTTCGAGTCAACTTGCTGCTCCTTCTAAATCTTGCGTAGTATTACATCAGTCTACTGTGGCATGCTTTATTTCATTCACACGCTTTAGGTGTACTGTCTATTTTAGACACAGTATACATTTCCAAGATATGAGTCATGACTTTGTTGCAATTGCCGTTTTACCATGAAGCTGATCAAATTGAGTGTTTTTAAATGGTTATTTGGTTCGTTTAGGATTTCTGCATAACTTTATTAAACCAGAAAAGGTTTCTGGTCTTCTTTTAACAAACCTTTCTTTATTATTATTTCAAGAAAGAACCTCTTATAGGACACTGTCCAGGATCACAGGGTCTGAATGCTGCTGTTTACACGATTCATGTGTTATTTAATCAGTACGTCCAAAGTTTAAATACTTGAAATACACACATTTTGCTGTTCGTAGCTGTGCCTGCGAGTCATGTGCGCGAAGGAACGTGTGGTTGTAACCGAGCCGCTGACAACTGAATGACAGGGTGTGGTATGAACACACATCGTCCTGTTAGAGCCGGGACAGACGGAGCAACTTGCAAGTTGTTTACCATTTCAATTTTAATTCTTGTTCTCCAGTCAGGGAAAAAGAAAAAATAGAGCAAAATACTAAATAATTAAATCTATCAAATGTAAACCCAGATGGGAGGACTTTCTCCCTCAATTCCTCGTAGTTAAATAGCATGTGTTTAAAGCATTAACAGAACCAGATGGGAGCCAAACAATCACAGACCCAGTTTGGAAAAATGTTTTTGTTCAGCTCTGTATTTTTCTGCTTTCACCAATATTAGTTTTTGAGCAGTGCCTCTGAAATAGTGAGATGGAAAATTCATTAGGCCGTCAGCCAAGGAACGCACAATAAACACAATTATCATTACACCCCACTGGAAATATAACTCTGCGCTCACTCGGGCTGACCTCCTTTTGTGGAGACGTTTAATTGCCGTCGCAGAGATTCCTGGCAGACTCGGCACTGGAATCTCTGGACGTTGAAGAGCTCAACATAATTAATTGAAGTATTTATTAAATTTTCTTCATGGCAGCAAACAATACTGCACTCTTTTCATTAGGAGGCCCATTAATCCTGGCGAGCGTTTACGGTGCTCCACAAGTGCGAGCGAGGCTGTTGACGATGATCAAAGGAGGAAGGGAAGGAAGTGTCTTAACCTGACCTGCTGGGATGTCATAGGATGATCAGAAGGAGATCAACTCCCCCGACGATGAGTTTAGCAGCTGTGAGACCGTTTCCAAACCAGAGCCTTTCCCCCGGGAGATCACCCATCTCTCTGAGCACGCAGGGAAGGGAAGGTGTGGACGTTAAAGGGTCGATTCGCTTAAACAATTATTCTCACTTTGTGGTAACTCAACCCGAACGCCAGACAAGAATGCAAGTGTCGGACAATTCTGTCAAACCACAGATTCCAGCCAGTGGCAAGATTTATTTGTCCAGTGCTTTTTCAAAATTCTGGCTCTCTAAAAATGTCTGCATATGAGAACTACAGTATTGTTTAGGTTAAGGAAAGATAATAGTTATGGCAGTAAGGTCAAGTTTAGACAAAAAAAGCATTTGGTTAAAGTTGGGGAGACATTGTGGTTACGGCTAATAAGGCATTTGTTAATTGGTCTGTGACGAGGTCTCCTGCAAGCTCCACACCCTTACTCTCTGCCTCACGACAATCCTTACTGCGTTGGCACTGAACAATGTCAGGATGTGGAATTACACTATATCAGATACCGGGGCTGGGTATCTTGTTATTTTCTTCTCTCGTCCAAATACAAATTGAATTTTGTTTGTTTTCACACTTACAAAATGCCTCCATTACTGTGGATAATCCACAGACATCCGCAGTATACATTGAAACTTCGTTCTCCCTTTTCTCAAAGCTGAGAACTTTGACTTAAATCACAAAAAGGGGGAAATCAAAAACATCGGTCTCAAGTTTGGAGCCGGTTTAGTTCTGCGGATCGTGCAAAGGCACATTGCTTGAAAACTGCCTCAGTTATTTACACAGATTTGAATGGAAAATGTAGTTTTTATGGTCAACATTCAGAGACTTGAAAGTCTTGCAGTTGACTTGTTGTTTTCTTAATGAGACTTTTACTCAGACAGCGCCAATTCCATTTCCCTACATTGTATTGTGATTGAGGCAGAAATTTCAGACCAAGTGAAACCAAAACTATTTGCATGGCTACTTACCTCTACAGGTAAGAGATAAACAGTGTCTATGTTTTTTTTTAATATAATTTAGGTGAGCCAAGCTTTATAAGAGTGACAGACGGACAAGGGTCAGAGCCGTCCGCCTGCAGGCTGAAGTTGTGGGAGACGCCCGAGCTGGAGCAAGCTCTGGGGGAGGGAGGGAGGGAGGGAGGGAGGGGGTGGGTGATGCAGCAGCAGAGGGGCTGCAGCACAGCGGCCGAGGCTGACTGTGAGCCCCACGCTGTTTTATTTCTCTCCAGTTCGGCCAAAGAGATCTCATTCCTCTGCAGCTTTCCATCTGTTATCCTCATGCACCTGAGCGGTGGCACTCCTCCTCGGCTTCATATCAGTCACGCTTCATTCCACCGCACATATTTCAACCTATTTGTACACTGCACCCCAAACTGAAATTTTCATAGCAATCATGCATCTACCGGCTATCAATTTTTCATTGCACATCTATAAGCCATGAGAGCAGAGATCCACCCACTTGTGTTTTCTTTTCTGCATGTATAATGGACATTCTCTTTGTCCAGTGCGATGTGTTTTTAGGACACAGGTAGTGTAACATCCAGTTTTGGTGGTTAAAACGGCCTAAAAAGTCTTTCTCACGGCAGCAGAGTTTTGCATTGCAGGAGTTTGTGTCCCGCAGCCAGTAACAGTACCTGCCTCTATCAATAATTGAGCTTGTCCCTTTATGAAAAGGGAACAAGACGAGGCTGAGGGGAGCGTTTCCCCAGCAGCTCTTTTGTGCAGATTTAACTCATCCATATTTAAGTGATGTACATCTGCAAGGATACAGTAAGTGATGGGATTTAACTGACGTGTTGTGCTCTCATCCATGTCTTCATTCATCGTAGTTTGTGCTGTGCTTCACTTTATAAGTCAGCATTTCCGGACCCTGTCAGACTTGACGATTTCACTGTAAATATCACAAGTGTGTATTCTGTGTGTTATTTCTGTTCTCTTTCTCAATGTATTATCCTCATTCATTGTAAAATGAAGCCAATCACAGTAAAAACATTGTGTAGTCTATTCGTCATTTTCACCCTACACCACTTTGTTGATATCACCACTGGACGGCCCTGATCCAAATTCTTCAAATCCTCCACATCAGCCATATAATGTGCTGCAGGGATGACAAGTAAGCATCGCACCGGTTCCCTCGACAATGAAGCCAATGGGATATTTGGCAAACACAAGTTTACACGGTTTGTTCAGAAAGATAATCTTCACAAATAAACATAAGTTTTATGATTTTTGAAGCGTGAATGCAATCGGCAGAAGATAATAGTCCAATGTTCAATGTCCAACACGGGCGCATTACTTCACGTTATCACCGTTATGCTAAAGGCAGACTGCTGTTCCAGTGATGACGTTCAGTCGTCTAATCTACCCACTTGTCAGCAACTTCCTGTTAGCAACATATAAAAGCATAGTCATAGAACAAAATGTTAAAAATCTCTTAAATTTGTGTTTTTCAGACATTTAACCAAATTCAACCCATTCAAAAAGCCCATTGACCTCAGGAACATTTTAGGACTCGTTCCTACAGCACTGTATTCATTTTGGAGCTAATGTGTCATTGCCAATATGTTCACAGTTTATTCCAACTGCCCTCAAGTGGCCATGAAGCCAATTAATACTGCTTTAAATGACCATATTTCAACATGTAGTATGGCAATGTTAAATGCTGTTCAAACACATTTATACTATACATTTAAACTTAACAAAATGTTGTTAAAATTTGACCCTAAGACATCTTTTCGGTCACATTTCAGACAGGTTCCTTTTTATAAATAAAAAAGAAGCCTCTTCTCGTAGGCTTTTGCTGTAGCAGCGATAACTAGGTGGCTAAAGAGACAAAAGCTACTTTGTTTTTTTAGTCATATCACAGATTTCCAAATATAAAGGAAAACTCAAAATCTCCTTCTTTTTCAAACACCAACAGGCAGTGGTGAGTGGTCGGGGTTCCTGCAGCCATGGGCAGGCCGGAGGGGTCGGCCAGGCCACCTCTGCTGTTAGCTTTGGCGCTCCTGGCTCTCTCTCTCGTCTCCACGGGGGTCTCCAGCCTCCCACAGCCGCTGCCAAGAGTCTTCCTCTCCTTTGAAGGTAAGAAGAAATAACAAGCATGCACCCCCCCCCCCCCCCCCCCCCAAAAAAAAAAAATTAAACCATGGAACTTGTGTTTCAAGTCAATATGCTTTATTGGCATGCAGATGTAATGAGGTTGCGCTGATGTCATGTGTTCAATGCGCTAATGCTTAACAAATGGTTGATAACAGAGACTCGCTCAGGGCTATAGCGTACAGCTTAACTAGACTGTGCAGATATTATGCAACTATGCTGTTGTTTTGGATTCATCTTTGATAATGTCTCAATCGCACACTTCTGGCCTTGAAGCTCCATTTGTGGACAATCCCTGACCATCCACTGACCTGCTGTGTGTCAGACCTCTGCTGGAGGTGGCACTAGCTGTCAGACGTACCATGGATCTCTTAAACTTTAATCACTCTCCTCCATGCTGCAGCCTTGTGGGCATTGCTGCTGCCTCTGTTTTATTTTATTTTTAAATCTCTTGTTTTATTTAATTTCCTCGACATAGATTATTTTATGAATTTTTGATGCTCCCTTGAAATGAGAGTGCACCGTAGGGCTAGTTCAGCTGTGTGTGTGTGTGTGTGTGTGTGTGTGTGTGTGTGTGTGTGTGTGTGTGTGTGTGTGTGTGTGCGTGCGCGTGCGTGCGTGCGTGCGTGCGTGCGTGCGTGCGTGCGTGCGTGTGTGTGTGCGCTCGCGTGAGTGAGTGAGTGCAGATGAGCTGACCGATCACTCACGGCCCCCCTCAGCTATGAGCGGCGCAGTAACCTTTTCGCGGTGGCTGGATACTGTGCAGGGGCTGAAGGAGATGTTTGATCACCTTTCACTACCTCTCGCTGTGGATTAGGCAGCACAGAGCAGCTGAGGCTGTCCGTCAGCAGGGCCTCCAGACTCAGACTGAGTTAATACAGCCGGACAGTGTGAGGCCAAAGCAGGTGTTTTGTTTTCTTTCTCTCTCTCAGGCTAAATTTGCCTCACTTGTGCCACATCTTTTCCTAATTTGGTCTCGTTCTTTCCTTACATCTTTCACTCTCATTCCTTCTCTGTCTTTCTTTTCCTTTCGTGCTTTCTGGTTTCTCTTATTGTTGTTCCATTCCAAATATCTGAACCAGTCTGTTTCTGCTCTGCATATTTGACAACATCTGAGTTAAATATGGCAGGTTGAAGAAAAAGAATTTAAAATAATAACGGAATACAGGGGGAAAACGTCACAATCACTATCTTTTGGTTTTTGACCACTCAAGTAACATTATTCATTCGCCCCTCAAACCTCCAGTGTTTCCAAATAGCCGGCTTAAAATGTCAGAGGTGGCCACGCTGAAAATGAGCCGATCCATGTAATCCTGCAGCGCTCGATTCCCGCTCAGAGTGCGGATTAGATGTGATTTGTGTTGTCACTGTAGTTATGTTCATCGCAACGAGGACCATAAATGGAGAGTTTTGACTTTGCATTGCACTAATTCTTTAAGAGGCTCTGGACTTTATTCTTAATGTTTATCTGTATGACGAGGCAGATGTGTGTATAATTTACCCTGAGATGTATTAAGGAGGACGCTTGTTCAAAGCTAGGCAGCCAACCTTAGGCGTGAATTTACATTCCAGTTTTGATTTAGCACCTGAGCTTCAAACAACAGGGTGCTTAGAGTAGATGCACCTTTTGTTTTTTTACAAGAAATCATTTTGTACAAAGGAGGATGAAGGTCATAACTCCCTCTCAGCTGCAGGGGTAAGCACCAGATGTAGGGAGACTCTTATGGCTGAAGTTGGAGGCTCCTTTCTCCCATAAACACTGGAAGCCCTCACAGAGGGGAGAAATTCACGGAGTTTGGGCTCCATCCAAAGAAGCCAGACAGCTAAATGAAGAGTCGCAGAAGAAGACCGGAGGAGAGGTGTCTCGGAGGGGAAGAAGGCGCAGGTGGTTTGGCACCTGCTTGGTGGCCAAAAGGTTAGTCTGGATTCTTCTGCTCCCAGATGTGAAGCTCTGTTAGTGATTGTAAGCTGGAACAAACTGAATCAGGAAAATAAGCCAGTGAGTGAGATGTTCAGGTTGTACAGAGATATGGACGCTTGGATGTCCTCCCCCTTTTTCCTCCTCATGTCACTGCTGAAATCCAATCCAGGGGTGAGGCAGGTTCACGGGACTCCCGGCGTTGACTCGCGTCCTGCGGAGAAGTTGCTGTCTCTGACATTCCTCTCTCCCTCAGCCTGCTTACTCGTGTGTTCCTCAGGCGAACACAGCCAGACCACAATTAAAACCGCATAATAAACAGGGAAAAATGCAGCTAACCCAAATAATAAACCCTCAAGCGGAGCTATTCTCCTCCGTGCCTCAGATAATAAACACAGGCCCGCTTCCATACAGAAGAACTATTTAGGGATACCCAGTGTGATTACAGATACAGTGATTACTCCTCTACATTTGCTTTAAATATCTCTGTCCTCTCAATGTTTATTTTGGCCTGTTTTGATGTATTTGCTGTCAGAATAAAGCTGAAACGCAAATGAGAGAAAGTTCAACTGCAGCTGTGCACAGAAATGTTACAGCTTTGTGATTGATGTCTGCAGCCGAATCTTTTACAACGTTTAATATTTTAATACCTGCATCTGTGGAAAACAAATGTGCTGGTTAGCGTTAGCAAAAAGAACAGCAATAGCATGATGGGGCAACAGATCCAAAGGCATATTGCCTTTTCAATAAACCAATAGTTCTGAACTCATTTTGACCCTAATGCCTGTTTTATACCATCTGAAATGTGTCTATGGCACAGAGTATCAAAAAATGTCATGTGCTGAAAGCAGTTATCAAATTTTGGGGGGAAATGTCCGACCCCGTCTTTGGTGAGAAAATAACTGATTTGAATTTAGTCAAAACTGCTAGTGGTTAGACAAAATGTAACAAAATGTAAATAAGTTCTATTTAATATTTAGGTTAACTTCAAAATACTTGGTTAGGTTTAAACAGCAAAAGTACTTCGTTAGGCTTAGAAAAATACTTGGTTTGGGTTAAAATAACTGTTCAAATAAATGTAAAACATCAAGGAAGTAAATGTACCGTTTAAGAAGTTGTTCTTTTCATTATCTGTAAACTGTAAGAAGAGTTTATAGAAACACAGCAGGTTTGATATGTTGCCTTTTGGTTCTGCTACTGTATCAGAGGTTGGCCCTGCTGTTGCCAAAAAGGCCACTCCAGGAATGGTGGGATAAAAAATTTGGCCTCATTTCCCCCTCCAGTTGGCAGCTTGTGTAGTGGTCCGAGTATATATGATCAGGATCATTTAACCTCATCAGCGGTGTCGCTCTGTTCTGGCAAAACTCCAGCATTCAATACAGTGTTAACTTAGAACCCATGAAAGATGTTTATTTGAAAGTGAGCGGGCCCTAGCATGCTTTCGTGTGGATAATGTAGATTTTGCACACATGTTTGGCAGAGAGCCTCGCTGAGACGTTGGACGGATTGATTAAGATGATGTCTGAAGGTTAATGAGCGCTCCCTCGCACCGGCACGAGCCACATGGGCTTCAGTCACAGCCTGAACAGAACCAGGTTTAGAGATCGGGAACCAGTCATCGCGTACACCAGATCCCGCTGCCTCCACAGATTACTCCTCGCTTTTATCATGCCTCATTACCACCTCCTCTCGTCGTCGCCCCCCCCCCCCCCCCCCATTATTCATAGAGCAATGAGTCGGTTCACGCACTGTAGGTGGATGTTGGGTCTGTGGAGGATGTTTACTTGGTGGTGAGGGTTTGCAGGAGCGAGTGTGCGAGGCTCCGTTGGAGAAAGAGTGTATGTTTGCCCGTGGTAAGTGCCTGGATGTGCATTCCTTCGGCTTTATTGGATTTCAGCGGCAAAACTTTCCGCTGAATCATTGTTAAAACTGTGTGGTTTCCCAGCTTTACAAGTTATGAAAGGAAATCTACAAGATATGTCACTAAGTGGATACCTTAAATACTAGAAGCCCAAGGTCTATTTTGAGGCTTTCATCAGTCTGAACAGTTCTCTGTTTTCTGAATCCATTCGAGAGAAGATCAGCCTGAGCGCTCTGAGCCTGCATTACAGTAACCTCTTGTAAAGAAGGCTAATGTGTCAGATTTAAATCCAATATGAGTTGAAGGAAGAATAATGCGAGGCTCAGCGACTTCTTTTGCCTGAGGTGTAAAGGGATAGCTCAGATTGTTATAAGTGGGGTTGTTTGAGGTGCTTAACCATAGTCAGTGTATTACGAACAGTAGGCGGGCAACAGGCCCCCAGCCTGAAAAAGCAGACTAAAGTACCAGCACAGGACTAAAGCAAATATACTCCTGCGGACTGGGGCAGCAGTAAAATGCATTTTAGACACCTAAAAGAAAGGTTAAGTGTATGCTATATTTAGAATACTTGTCTGACAGCAAGATATCGCGGTGAAAATATTCTATATATAGCGTAAACTTAAACTGATATTGAATTTTTTTTTGGTGAGCTAAAGTAAGTTTTGTTGCTGCTCCCATCCAAACTGGTGGTGTGCCGACCGTCATCTACTGCAAGTATAGGGAGTTCTGTAGGGAGGGCGTATTTTGGTAGGCCAACCCAAATGTTAAATCCAATGGGATTTTTCCATTAGATTTTGGATTACTGCAGAAAATAAACTCTGAAGAAAACACAAGTTTATGAGATTTATTGATCAGCAAGATAATCTTCATAAATTAACACCAACTTGGTGGGGTTTTTTTAAGCGTAAATACAATCAACAGAAGTAAAAAGTTAGGCGATAAAGAAACAACACCATGGTCACGTTTAGTAGTCTCATTGTAGCAAAATTCAAGAGTAGGTACGTTTTTTTTATATGGTAGAACAAAAAGTAAAGTTCTTAAATTTGAGTTAAACACAACCCTTAAATTCAGGCATCGAACCAAAAACATTGACTTTAAAACGAGGGAACACCGGAAGTGTAAAAATGTAAAAATGCTGACTCATTTTAGGACTCATTCGAAATTAAAATTATCCATTCTGACTATGGATAAGTACCTCATGCAACCACACTTCCAATACTCCCATGATATGCTTACGGTAAATCATCTCACTTTTTTTAAGGACATTATGGAAATTCCTTCACCGGCCAGTTAAATGAACATCATGCTCATCCAGCGACGCAGACACCAGACTCGGCAGGGTAACTGCACGTGTCGTCCCTTGGGGTCGACAAGAATCTCAAAATGTCAAAGATCAATGCCGACAAGTAGCCAGAAGCAGGCCGAGATGCGTGTGTCTGTGCCTAAAGGTTCGTTCTTTGCTAACGTAGGACAGCTTCCTGTCTCTGTTTCACATTAGACCTGTACATTAGCAGCTCCACTTTCCTGTGGTGAACATAATAAAGCCTGTGAAGGGAAATCAGCGATGCTCTGTGATTATAGTGAATGTCTGGCGGGACAAAGCATAGGCCTGTCCAATCTGTCGGCAACAGAGGCATGCTACAAATAACTATGGGTTAGCGGCTCATGTGTGCGTGTCCTCCGAGCCCGAATACTTGTGTTTACACGGCATGAAGGGAGCTATTTCTTCGCGTCTGTATTAACGTCCCCCTGAATCATGTTTTGCAGCATGGACATTTTCTGCAGGGGGGTATGGGAGTGCGTTGAGCTCCAGCTTACACCGCCTCGGGGCTGACGGCGTGTGAGACGTTTGACAGCTCCTCTGTGAGCCCGTCAGTCTTTTCTCTGCCCGTCTCTCTCTGTTTAGCCATTCCTGCGCCTGACCTTGCTAGCCCTGTTGAATGTTTTATTATTCCTCCTCCGAAACATGTTGAAAGGTAATCAATGGCCATCACTGCCAACAAAGACGGTGTCTCTTCAAGGATAGCCGAGGTCAACTGGAAAATGCTTGAGTCGTAGGCTGACGTTATCACAAATCAATGACCTATTGTGATGAAACTATTTATGCAAGTGTGTCCTTCTGTTCTTGTCTAGTGTATTTGTTTTAAGCTTATGTTATTACATTTTTCAATAACTTATTGAAGCTTTTTCTATCGGCTGTGCGGTGCTTAACGTTTTAGATGTAAAAAATAGGCTTAAGATGGATTCATTTTTCATTACTAGAAATATTTTATGAATTGAATGGATTTCTTTAAGCACCTGCATCAAAAGAGTATTGAAACAACCTTTTTTTCCTGGAGTCTACAGCCAACTGAAAAAGCTTTAACAGGTGCATTTGTCATTGTTGCTCTTGGAGCAAACCTTTACCTTCACTCAACACCACAAAAACAACCTCTCGAGGAAATATAACTTTTTCAACACAGTTTCACCCTTCAAGATGACAGAGAGGTGTCCCACCTGGTTGAGCTTTTTTTTCCCATTTGCCTCTGACTGTCCTCCATGACTAGTAAACACATCAACTCTGAGAATCCTCTCACCCGTATCTCCTGGAAGCCCCCCCCCCCCCTCGCTCTGAGAGTCTTTGCGAGAGCCTCCCTGACTGTAAAATCACGGAGATTTACTGTCTGCTCGAGGTGAGCAGTAACCAGAGGCAGGTGAGAGGTCACGGCCATGAGGCGAGTCGGCTGGTGGTACGGGTTGGTTCTGTGCGAAGGAGAGGTCGCCGGTGACATGTGAAGGGAAGGCCAGGTGCTAATTGGAGCATTGGGAGCGCAAACTAGCTGGCCGGCGGGGCAGCGTGATGGACAGGTTGTCATCTCAAGTTTCGGCTCCTACAGGGAATATTAGCCAACACCTCAGCAGGTCAGCCGTGCAATGAAACCAGCAGTTGACATTGGTGCTGGATAACATCACTCCGCACAAACGCGCACACACACTTAGCCAAGGGAGAAAATACACTCCCGGCTCTCATGTCATATTTAGATGCGGCGTCTGCTTTGGGAAGCCAACGTGAGAGAAGGGATACATAAGAGCTCAGGCATTCTGTCCAGCCATATGATTCCCATTAAAATGTCTGGATATAGATAATTGGCGACAGACAACAATTGGAAAATTAATGAGACGTAGTAGATATAAAGCCAACGCTGGCTTCTGTCCACAACAAGTAGTTGCAGTACAGTAAGTTAGTGCATGCTGTTTGCATTTAGAGTGCTGAGCGCAGCCTGCCTGAGAATGTGGAATATGTCTGTTGGACAGACAATCGGACGACTCTGTCAGCCAGACGCCCTGGGTGGTCTCCACGCACTGGGAGGACACCTCAACGTCACCCTCTGCTATATGTATACGCCACCAGTCATTACTGTATACCATCAGGCTGGTCCCCAAGGAGAATGGATGACCGTGTCGTTCGGGCAACAGCCATTACTTATACTAGAGGGGCCTGTCAGTTGCCAGGATAAAACCTTTTACTGGTGCAGTATGTGTGAGTGGGCCAGCACTGCGTTAGGTAAGTGCAGCCATCCAGAACTCAACCAGAAGAGCCCTTAGTATTGTCCGGGACAAAGAGCAATGGTATTTGGCACCAAGTTTGAAGTCAGGCCTCCGTGATAAAACCCAGTCCATCTTGTGAGGAGAGATGAATTGCAAGGGGGCGGTATAATCCCCTGCTTCAATATTTATCAAGATGGGTGATGGGGGGTCCTCCCACCGGCTGCCCCTGACAACCACAGAGCTGGTTCTCCTTGAACTGAATGGAAAGCAAGCACCATTAGCATGGAGTTAATTTATTCATGCCGGCCTTTCAGGTACAAAGCCAATTGATGAGAGCTGCATTTGCCCGGGGAGACACCAAGGTTGGTTTGTAATTGGTCCACTGTCCAACCCTGAAGTGTTAATTAGGTGCATGGACCTTTTGGCTTGTGTTCAGACACTGGTGTTAATCAAAAAACCCAACACTCCAGACAACCAGTCAATTTGTTTAACGCTGCTCGTCCCTGCTTCACAAGGGCTAAGCTGATGTTCTGACAAAATAATACCACATAGTTGCCTCCATGCTGATTTTCTCACCTTTTGATGGAGACAAAGTCTGATTGATTTCATGAAGTGACTCTTATTCAGTTTCGAACGAACCACAATGCGACACTGTTTCCTCTTGTGTTCTTCCACCTCTTGTTATCTCCCATCAAGTTGGCAGAAGAGCATAAGGCTGCCAAAGTGACACCAGCTCAGTCAGTCAGGCACCAACTCCCAAAACCTCAGTCCCGGGCGGTCCAAAACTACAGTTGCCTCTCTCATAAAGATCCCACATACTTTCCAGCGACAGTGAATCTCTAATTTTTACGACGCAGCGTTACAACAAACCGCTCCTTGTATGGACATCCCAAACCAGAACCATGGAAGCGTTGTTTACTGCTGGAGGCTTTGCTGTAGAACTTGGCCTCAAAGATTGTTTGCGTGATCGAAAAAGCCAAGTCTGTCAGAAAGTCTTATAGGTTGAAAACCTGAAGGAAGCTTCCCTGTGGTGTGGTTGTCTCTTGGCTATATCTTCACAACAGAGCAAAGTGAGCACTGCAATCTCCTTTAATTGCTGGCAGACAAACAGGGGGCACAAAAACAGGTCCCTTTCTTTTGCCCACTTTTTTTTTCTATTTCTTCTTTTCACCACAGTCACATGAAAGAGCATGATGTTGTTGTTTTGTATCTGTGAGTATCTGTGGCTTGTTGCTTCTCTGGGTTATTACCCTGGAGTCTGTGCCCACAATCGATTCCTCTCCGGTTTACAGAAGACTGAATTACCCACCAACATGATCACAGCTTGTAGTTTCTTCACATGTCTTTTCTTCAAGGCTGTAGTGACCGCATTTCATTTTGAAACTCCAAAAAGGATGTCAGTCGGGGATCAATTGACATGGCATACATGTTTAAAGATGAGTGTGCATTCATCACCTGTCATAACATCTTTGCGGATCTGACCTCGGACTGCAAACATTGATCGATTTCAGTATTGATTAAATTACCATTGCAGTTGTTTTTGTCTGACCAACAGTCCAGAACCCAAAAATATTGACAAATCTAAATGTTTAAGCCATCTACAATTCCCTTACAACTGGGCAAACTCCATCTACTGAGGAAGGTCAGGTGAAACAACTGAAAGCTCCAGAATAGACACTAATGGACCTTGTTGTGATGCTCTCCAAGTATTTGCTGATTTTCTTTGATTCATATGAAATTTGAAATTTTTTTATTTGATTTATTGTCATATACATTTTTTACACATATACGAAATTTAGCACATATATAGAAATTTAGTAAAAATAGATATCTAACATTTCTGAAGCTGAAAATGGGGACTATTGTGACATTTTTTGCTTGAGTTAAATGGGCAGTCCACCAATTTTTCACAAAAAGGGTTTTCTTTTTTTAAAGAAAGCTTGCACTATTAAAATAGTTGGTTTTTTTCTATAATTTTATCAATTAATCATCGAATCGTTTCAGGAAACGTTGATCTTCTAGCTCTTTTTTTCTACATTTGCATTACAGCCCGTCCTCCGACATGTGAGGAGGAAAGTTTTCGGCTAATAGGATCTCGTCTGCATCAAAGAAAGCAACCAGCTGTTTAATATTGAATGACCGCTGTCGTTTCTCTGCCCAACAAAAGGCTTTTGTGCTGCTTCCGCTTGACCGCTTCACACACAACAAAAAACACATCAAAGAGAGGGAATCCCAGCTCTCCATTCGCCACCTTGCCCTTTCCGCTCACCCCACTGTCCATCGCAGGGATTACGGTGCATTGTTTCACCATTGGTCTGCCATCTGACCACTGGGGCAGTATGGGTCAAAGCTCAAAGTCAAAGGCACCAGGGACTGTTGTGAGGTCCACAGGGAGGTGTAAGGCCCACCTGCCCACATACATAATAGAAAACCCACCAACTGTCAATGCTCCACCTCTGCTTCCTCTCTCTCTCTTTTTTCAGTTTCTCTCTCTCTCTCTCTCTTTTCAGTTTCTTTCTCTCTCCACCCGCAATGACGACAGCAGCAAGAAAGACAAAACAGCACAGAATAAGACATTTCATCACTGTCATTACCTCAGCTTTTCCCAATCCTACTATCAAGTGTGCAGTCCCCTCCTTTGTATCTTTACGCTAAATATCAACCCTGCAGATCATTTTTCTTTTCGTAAAGCAGGATGTTATTCTGTTAACTGTTATTCTGTCCCTCAGCATCCACGAAACGCTTAAATCTCCATCCCCGAAACAACAAAACAACACAGTCCACAACATGCTGCATGGCTGAGTAACGATGTCCGCAAACACTTGTGACACCCCTCCGTCAGGGGAAGCTGTGTGATCTCAACAATGAGGAATGCTTATAAACTCCAGACTAACTAGCTGCATGTGGTCCAGAGAATTTCTTCATCACTGACACAAACACAAACATCGATGTGCTCCAACTCTTGTTTTCTGTTTTTTTTTTATTTTTTATTATGAAGCATATATATATATATGAGGTGGTGGTGCCAAAAAACTTGATAAGATGCCACGGATGTAGTGAATTTAACTAGTAGCAATTTCATTCAAAGACCTCATATGAAGGTTATGAGCTGGCAATGATTCTGTAAACACATGGTCCCATTAAATGCATATAATGACGCTGAAAAACCTTGACGATTGTTGAGAGCAACCCCCCCCCCCTTCTCCCTGATGGAGCAGGTGCACCATCTGGCAATATGAACTTTTGATGTTGGTCTTCAATGCTGCAGCAGTGCAGGCATGACTCATATGTTTGTATGAGAGTGAAAGCAGAGCACTGAGAAGACACCGGATCCAACGGTATGTTGGGCTCCAGAGGGTTTCGGTTCGTCTCTCAGTTGGATCCATGTGGCACACCCCTGCTGCGTCCCATCACAGCACCAGGCTTAAGGCTTCCACCTTCACGAAAAAAAATGAAAGTCTCCTATTTCGCCCCACTGAGAAAACAATACCAAGGTCACCACAATATTAAACCGTTAATTCACCACACCCCTCTGAACAATTTGTTCCCCTTGTGGAATGTTCTGGAGGGTCGCTGTCAGAAGAGGAGCTAGAAAGACAGGAGTGAACCATGATGACTGTCACGTAACAGTGGGGGTTTGTTCAGGCATCTTCATTTTGGAGAGCAAGAATTAAACTTGAAAAACTGAGACTTTGCCCTTTAAAAATACAGTTAATAAACTAAGGTTCAGTTTTAAGTTCAGAATGTTGGAAATTGCAAACAATTTCCAACATTAACCAGTTTTTTAATCCAGCATCCTATAAAAATGACTCCGCACAGAAGCCTTGCACACTGAGTCAAATGTGTTTTGTTATTCTATTTGTTCCGAAACATCTCGCAATATGAAACACAACTGAATCCATAACGTGGGTGCAATGAATGACGTTAGCAAGAATAAAAGACATTAATCGACTTATCAGATGCTGTTTTGGATGATGATGTTTGCATTTACGGTGGCTCTGAGGGTTCAAACAACTCTGATGGATGTGAAAAAAACTGAAATAAAAGACAATGATGGACAAAAGCTTGGGAGTCGGTTGTGTAAACGTGATTAATCCGTTAGGTCGTCATTATTGCAACAATTTTGGACGAAAAATACAGACTTGGTGTGCAAAGGCCCTTAGTCAGGTTCTTTTTATCAACCACTATTCCTAAATTAGTATTTTGATGTTTTATGATAACAATGATTATACAAAAATTATAATTTTACAATTGAGCAACAAGTAAATTGACTTATGAAATAGTTTGACCGACAAAAACATAACTCACTAATCTATCTTAAATAGCTACAGCTAAGATAGCTCTTGTTTAATGCTCTTCATATATTTGTCAAAATAATGATTGGTGCATGCAACTTTTGTTTCTAGCTGAGCTAACGTTAGCCAAGTTATTGCTATTCTTACGTTAGCTATTTATGGCTTTCGCTAACGGAAACTACAGACAGCAGTCATGAGAGTAAAATTATATATATACAGCTTACAAGTTAGTGACCTACAATGTCACCTGCATGTCGGTCATATTGTAAATTAACTATTTAATCATAATGTCACTAAGCAGAAGGCTAATTTGTATCCCTAAAAGTACTCCTTGTATACCAACTAAAGTCTGGCTGAGCTAAAGAGGCTTAGCCACTTTGCATTTTGTAATTATTAAAGCGAATGCTTCATAACAGATGCGTCTTCTTTCACCTCTTGCCTTTTTCTTCACCCCAATCTTACATATTTTTAAAAAGCTGTGTTGTTTTGTCTTCTAAGTGAGGTAACTCAACCACTGAGCCTGTAGGCAATAGGCTATTTAATATAGGATTGTAAAACTCCTGCTCAGACCATCCATTATAAACAGCTGTATGCTTAATTAATGACATTTGCCAATCTTTAGGCTCCAGAAAAATCATCTGGAAGACTGTTTGAATTAAGACTTACCTCCATGTGTAAATATGCGGTAAAGTATTGTGGTCTAAAAGGTTTTCCTGAATACCCTCCAAGACCGTATGTTGGGAAGATATATTCTTTTTTTCTTTCTTTTTCTTTGCGTGTTTTTAATTAGCTGCTGGTGAGTCTTTCACCCTTGGTAGCTTGTACTCTGGCGGAGCAAGGCGCGTATCATCTTAAAGCTTTTCAGCGTTAGGAAAACATTACCTCTGCACAGATCTCTCTGTGTGAAGCTATCTGAGATGCTATCTCTTTCAGCTTTGAAGCGTGAGGCTGATGTGGTCGTTTCTCTTTATTAAACACACATCTGCTTTACAGGACGCATTCACAATATAATTTTGTTCCTGGCAAGTCGGGTAAAAACAGTCGTGCTTGTGTGCATGTTCTTCATTAGGCGCCACATGATGCTTTAGCCTCGGATGATACGATGTTCAAAAATATTCTGCTCTCAGTTCAAGACCTCAACCGTATAAGGCAACATAGGTAAACACGGTGGATGAAGAGAGTGAAGAATCGTGGGAAAAACTCTCCTGGGACTGAAGTGGTTAACTCGTCTTTATTTCAAGTTAAACACTCCAGTCTTTACGAGGCGAACGCCCCAAACAACAGCCTGTGATCAGAGTAAGGGGTGCCACAGAAAAGCCACTTTCCTTCAAGATATAAAAGGCCTCAATTGCGTACGTCACACAATAATGAAAATGTGACTTTAGCCCAAGGCATGGAGCAAAGCGCAGGCAACCTGTTTGTTGATTAGAGGAGGGAGTACAAAGAGAGCTGATGGGGAGGGTCAATGGAGGGGAGGAAATGGAGGGTGTAGATCTACGTTGCCCCCCCCCCCCCCCCCCCCGTCGCCCTTCTCTCAGCACAGATTGAAAAAGTGATAAATATGCATGAGTTTGGCTTCAACAGGGAGGGCCTTTGATGGTATGGTTGAGAGTTCTCTATCTCTGGAGCAAATAGGCTGAAAATAACAGTCTGAGAATTGTGTTTGTGTGCGAACAATATGCGCTTTTAATGAGTAGGAGAGACTCTGTAGGAAGTCACACACACACACTTTCACACTGAATCTCCTCTGAACAAGTGCTCTGTAGTCATAGCTTCTCTTTTATGACCGGATGAAAGCTAAAGTAATTATCTCGAACGTTTTCCTTTTAAATAAATGTCTGTTAAGTCACTATTGCCGAATGAGCTGTTGAGGATTGAGCCCATGGCCCACTGATGACATTGTTTGCATATGCAGCATTACAAACTGAGTGACAATTCAGTTGTCTGTTTTAATCCTAAGAAAGTGGAAGAATTTCATTTTCATTTAACGAAAGCAGCTAACAAATTAAATCATATTAAAATGTATTATTTCATTTTAATTATATTGTTATATAACTTCTAAGACTACAAATCTGACCAGGATGTTTTGTTTCATTACCAAAAGACCTTAAGGTTTGTAGCCAACTCTTCAGCAACTTCAGTTGCCCTCAATATCAAATTGCAACAAGAGCGTGTGTGAACTGACGTTATTAAAGAGCAACATCCAAATCCTAAAAGTTAGTCTTATTGAGTTTTCTCCTCAGATCTCTTTTGAAACTTGAGACTTCATTCGGAGAGCTTAACGTGGTCTTGAGTGTAGCTTTTTCTCTTGAGTTTAATTTAGTAGAAGTAGGAGAAAGCTTCTCTCAGCTCAGTGTGGAAACGACATATTTGTATGTTTTTGTAAACCTTTGTGTCTCTCAGACCTGCAGGCCTCCCAGTCCTTTGAACACTACAGTATATCAGAGAAGGCCATGGACTACAGGATCCTGCAGATGGACGAGGACCAGGACAGGATGTATGTGGGCTGCAAAGACCATGTCCTCTCCATGGACATTAACAACATCACCCTTGGCACGCTTAAGGTCAGCAGATGTTTATTATCAGGATCTATGATTGACGTTTCGTTTTAATACAATGCTGGCAAGGAGAAAATAAAATGTTTGGTAAATGTAACAGTGTGTTAGGCACACCGTAAAACTGCTGCACTGGTATTATTCTAATCTGTGCAATGATATGCAAATTACCATACATTTGCCTCGATCACAACCATTTTAGGGTTATTCAAACGAGGCATAAACATGCCCGAGCTCTCTGATAACTGATTCTGTATGCAGTGAAGGAGTTATCTTCAGTGTAATTGACAGGCATGAAGTGCATAAACAGATGGGAAAGCATTTAGGTTCCCCCAGGGAGCGCTGCACCGCATCCATTTCTCCCGGAGTAAATTGCTTGATGTATTCATTGAGCCAGACCTTCAAGCACCTCTCGCAGGTTTGAAAACTCTCACATTTTCCACAGACGGTAGCTGGCTCCAAACACTGACACAGAAACTCCTATCGAAACTGGACAATTTTTTTTTTTGCTTTGTTCATTTTCCCGCACACTTTTCCCTGTGATTAAATAGGATATGATCAAACCTCAGCTTGTCTCTCTCCATCTGTTACTGGCTTCCTGGACTCAATTCCCCACTTGTCACTAATTTAAATGCCGTTCTGTTTTTTTTTCCTCCTGCCAGGTGTTTTGGCCTGCGTCCACGAGCAAGATAGAGGAATGCCAAATGGCAGGAAAGGATCCCACGGTAAGAGCCCTCGACGTTTCAAAACCCTTCTCTTGGATTTCCTGGTGCCTTTTTAGACTAAAAAGTAAAACATAAGGAATAATAAATCAATTGAGATTCAGATATGAATACTCATGTTAGCTCATGAAGCTGACTCAACACAGAGTACAGCTGAACTGGGTTGTGGTTCTTTGTTTGTGGACATGTGTGTGTATGAAACTATAAGGAGGATATGTTGGTTTATTGCACATATTCTGTCCGTGGAGAGTCATTTCTTCACCTGCAGCTTCAACCAGAGGGCTGGAATATCTAGCTGCAGCACACCAGCGTCCCTTTTGGACCCCGTACTGGTGAAGTCGCTGATGAACGAGATCTAGACGAAAGGTCTTGTCAGCTGTTCCCAGATCCGTTCCCCCAAGTGGGTCTACTGCGATACAGTGTGTGCCACCTCCTGGGATCCCCCCCCCCCCCTTTCTCCCATCTGCGAGCTTGTTTCAGGTCCAACCACATGTGTGTAGCAGGCAGCAGATGTCCACGGGGTCACGGATTGGCCCCGGAGTCCTCCTGGCATCAGGAACCAGAGCGAGACGTGGGAGGATCCACGGAGCGCCGTAGAAAAACAAACCAGAGGCAAAAGCTCGCAAATGGGACGCAGCTCATTGACTCGGAGTTTTCATAACCCGGCCTGATTCTGAGCAGCACTTGTTCGCTGCAACAACATTTAATGAAGGCATGCGGTCGGACTCAGAAGACTGATTCCTCCTCCGCCTCTGTTTTCCACTAATTGGGTTGCTCTGGAATCAGGACACATGGACAGTTGCCTATAGACTCTGCAGTGCAGAGTAAAGAAGTTTTTTAAAGACGAAATCTCCCGTGCAACTTTTTTTTCTTCAATTGAAACCCTAATTTTCAAAGTAACAGTACAAGTTACCATATAAAGCATCAGCGCTGCCCGTTTGTCCCACATTCTCCACCATCTCTCCGTCCCCTGGCAGCCGCTGAAGTAATGGAGCCAGGCTTTTGTACGACACGCTGCTGCAGAAATAGAGAAAAGGCTGTTTCCAGTCACTGAGTGATTTTTGCTGCTCTGAGTCACAACCCGCCTGCTGCAGACAGGCTCCCACAAATATTTGGGTGAGCCATCATTGTGTGGAGCCAGTCAGTGGCCCCTTCTCCCTTCTGTCATCCCTTTTTTCTTTTTTTTTTTACTCACAACTCTGCCAGTTTCTCTTCTAAAACTTTCTCTTTCGGCTTTCTATTTCTTCCACCATCCTTGGTCACTTTTTCCAACCCTCAGTTTCTTTCCCTACCACAATATTTCCTTTTCTCTCCCCCATGATGCCGCTCTTCTTTCTCATCGGTTTCTCCGTTTGAATCAGAGCGCCGCATCTCTCCGTTGTGGTTACGCTACACATCTGTATATATTAAGTTACTCTTTTCCGTGGAAGAGTGGTCTGTGGTCAAAGAGGGGCTCCAGAGAGCGACCCCACATTGTTTGCGCGGAGGAGGGTGCCACAGAAAAATGCAGCAACCAGGTTGATTAAGTCTGTTTGCTGCTGACTCAGAAGCCTCCACTTAATGTGAACAGCACTTGAATTTGAGGCCGTGAGGCTGGATGCTGTTTATCTGGCACGGCCAGCAAGCCTGCGTGTGAGTAAGAGTAGAAAACGCAAGAGAAAATAAAACAGAACACAGCTACATATTTTTGTTTTATCTTCCTCTTGCGTTTCCCATTCATCTCCCACGTGGCTCTGTGAAATTCGACATCAGGTATGGGTGCCGGCCCGATGGGTGCGTGATGGTCGGAGCAGGGTGTGATGAGATGAATGGGTGATAAAAGTGAGGATAAAGTAAGACAAACGGGGAGAGATAAAGAGGAGGAACATAAATAACAGGGATGGGCGTGTGACGGTGAAAATTCCCTTGTTTTTCGTCAATGGATCCCATTGGAGCCGCGCACCGACCGAGAGCTGCAGCAGCTGCCATTCCTGCGGCCATGGCCAAGTTCCTGACGGCTCTCTGGATGCGTTTCTCCCTCTCCTCCCCACTCCATTCTTCTCTCCCTTCCTTTCTCCGCTCGTTTTCTGCAAGCTCAGGCTTAATGAGCCACAAAGTCCAGCGCTACCGCTGCTGCCCTTCGTGTTTGGGAAGTGAAAGCAGAGATGGATCAGTGATCTGCCTTTAATATATCACATATACCACTGACACTCTTTTTCCACTGGCCTTAATACCAGACCGGTGAGCTGTGGGACTGTTTGATTGTGCTGCATGTGATAGTATAACCATCATAAGAAGTGAGATAAGTTTGAATTACTCCTTCATATGGAATGGGATACTTCAGGAGAGAGAAACAAGTTCTGGATTTGGTATTCACCTTGGCTGTACACCAGGAAATAGACCGTATCCTCTGTTATGTCTGATTCAGTGTGTTGCGTCACAGCCTACATCAAGAAAATATGAAAGTCATTATTTTTTAGAGTGCTGCCAACTGCTATTTATTTTGTTCTTTTATTGAAGGATTATTCAAGGTTAAATAACATTAAAGCAACACTAATGTTTGCTGAACTGTGGCTACAAGTAAAAGTCAAATGCTTGTAACAGTATCTCAAATGAAGAAATATCATGAAGTCGACTCACCAATCTGTGTTAAACAACTATATTTTAGCAAACATTAGCCATCATAACCAAGTTAGGCTGTAGTAGCAATACAGAGTGTATTGAATTGAAGAATGCTGCATTGTATTGCCTATAAATTCAAATTTCCATGTATTTTGTAGAAGAACAAAAGTTTTGTTTCTTCTCCGAAAAGCTACATGAAGTGATGTGAGACACCAATACATTATAAAAGTTGACTTATAATGTTTAACTGTAGGTTTAACGTTTCATTGTAATTCATCTGAGGGACATTTTTATTGTTGTTTCTAACCTACTGAACTTTTGACGTGTCTCTCTTTGTTTATCGGTGCTTTCCAGCACGGCTGTGGGAACTTCATCCGGGTGGTGGAGCCTTTTAACAGGACTCATCTGTTCATGTGTGGCAGCGGAGCATACAGTCCCGTCTGTGTGTACATCAACAGGGGCCGCAGACCAGAGGTGGGAGCACGTTGACGGATTCACTTCACTGTGTATACAAACTCTTGACGGTGTAAACCATGTTTTGGGGACATTGGCCATTGTGCTCAACACAGCCATTACTCAACTCAACCAAAACTGTCCATGTGTTTGGTAGTTTATTCACTCCGGTTGTCCATTAAAGGACTATAGGATACATTGCAGGCTGCTGAATGATACGACACCACTAACATGATCTGAAGAGTGTAAAAATAAAAACATCTGGTATCCTAAATTCTTAGTATTTATACTTAAATTAAAAAAAAAGAACTGTGAGGGGGGTTTGGTGGGTTTTGTAAAGCTAGAAATAATGAGCAAAAAAGAACATGCAGTGATTCCCCTGTGGTTATTTAACGGTAAACCTAATTACATTACTATAATTGATTCTCCGTGGAGACAGTATTTCTTAACTCTTATTCTTTGTTATTCCCTAAACATAGTGTTTACTGTTAAAAAGTCAAAGTAGTGAGAATACTGCCACCCAGAGCAAGTAAGCAAAATTATTTTCTGAGAGAGAGATTAAGTACTTCTCATGGGATGTGATATGGATGAGTTTTTTTTTTTTTTTTTTTTTTTTTGATGAATCAGATTTGAACTAATTATTTAGGGATTCAAATAGAATTGATTGATATTAATTGATGGCTACAATAATATGAAATAGAATGTCACTCAATACTGGAAGGAGTACACCATTGCCATAATTTCACCAAGAAATGAAAATGTATGCAGTAGATGACGACCAGTGCATATGAACTTGCAATAATAATGTCATCACAGTTTATCTTTGCCTGAAATTAAATTCATGCCGGCGTCAGATAGCGATTGAATCTAACAATAGCGTATTCGTTTAGTGTCCTACAAGGAGTTTGGAAGTGTCACCACATCCTCCATAACTTTATACGAGCAAAGTTGTCTATGTAGTCAGTTCGATGCCACATGAGAGGAGATGCTGAGGATAAGAGGGTGAAAATGGAGCTCTTGTGTCAGGGATAGAGGGCTGAGGGCTGATTTCTGGGCGCTGCGCTCTCATCTCCGGCCACACAGCTCTGGAAGTGGGAGAGCGAGGAAGCCCTCCAGCAGAAAAGTGCTCACCGAGTGAACAGCATTTAGCCACAGACTGCCGACTGCTGCCAAACGCTAACAAGCAGAGAGGGTGAGCTCCCAACCAGGCTCTTTCCGCTCCGCGGTGCCTTTTGTCATTTGGGGGTTTTGTTTGAAAGGCAGACTGCTCTGTTTGCAACGTGTGAGCTCAAACATGTCTCAAGAAAAGGGATCTGTTAAGTGTAACAAGCTGCCCCGTGAGAACGTGCCCGAGACTATTATGTTGTTTTTTAGACTGGATGGAGTAGGCAGGTTATTTACATGTGTCACAGTTTTTCAAACGTGCTCCTTAGACGCGTAGTTAATGATACGCAGCAATAAATGCCCATCTTACTGAGTTAATTAGTCTTTTATGTAGTCTTTAAATCTTTTATAGGGTGTGATCCCTCCACGCAAAGAAGTTACCCTTGTATCAGAAACACTTTTTGAAAGAGAAATATTATCCTAAAGGCATATAAGATTAATTAAACTACCAATTAAACTTTGAGGTTTAAGTAGAGCAAAGAAACGTGTTCAGATCAATGTGGACTCTTTGCAGTGTAGAGGTTAATGACATGATTTACCACATGGAGTCAGTCCACCTTCAGAACCTCTTGGCGAACACATTTTCCTGGAAAATTCTCCTCGACTGTCGTCACCTCATCTCCATTCAAGGAAGCACCTCCACCACCACCACCACTGTGAACCAGACCTAAATGGGATGGGACAGGAAGATCTATAATTTGCCCAAGTTATTCTGTAAAAGGCGTTTGGACCGTCCAGTCCGCCACAAGGAAAGGGGGTTTAAACTTTGCAGCCATTCCACCTGAGATGAAGAAATAGCTATCCAACAAATTTGCAGGGAAATTCCTTCCAAATGGAATGTTCTGTTTTTTTTACTGCTCCACATGGGCCAGTTAGTGCAGGACCATTCCTGTGCTTAGAACCAAAAGGGAGGGAAACGTGAGCGGGGCTACCAAGTGGGACGTTCATGGTATGCTCCTACTTGCAGTTTTATTGTGGTAGAGGCCACTGGACGGAATGGCTTATCATATAAAACTGTCTCCACAATCTCTGACTTCCTCTTTTCTCCGTCACAGGAACAAGTATTTCACATCGACTCCAGGCCCGAATCTGGAAAAGGGAGGTGCTCCTTCAACCCTCAAGTGAACACAGCCTCCGTCATGATCAGTAGGTGTTTCCTACCTCCACCTTCATGACTTCTGTCTTTTCACCAACCCTGAAAAGTTGGTAGTACCAAGAAGAAATTTAAATTTTGTTTGTTTTTCTACAGTAGCAAGGGCCCATTCGTGTTTGTTTTGGTTCCGAATGACAATGTTGGTACTGTAATTTGATTGGTTCAGTAGTGCGCCTCTTACCAACACCAGCCATCAAATGTCAGTCAGTATCATAATAGTTGATGAAAAGTGAGGAGGCAACTTCAATGCACTTCAAACACAATCCACCAAAGCACCCTCTCCTTCTGGCCAGGCCGCGCCCTCTCTGTCCTTCTCTCTCTGATTGGCCGAGGAGTGTTGGGTTGCTGTTGACACGGCTTAACACTCGGCCACGCATTGCACCCTCAGCTCTGCTTTCTGTCACCTGAACATGGCCGTGTCAGCAGCAGCTTTTGCCAGCTACTGATCTCCTTCGGAGATGCCCAGGAGGGAGGGTGGAATAACCTAAAGGGGCAGGAAGGAAGGTGCTCTGCCAAATGGAATCGAGGTCAGAAGGGAAGGGCTGGTGAAGCAGTGATGCGGCTCTCCGAGCGTCAGAGAATCAGAGGCGTTGTCTGGACTCGATAAGATCTGCGCTTCATCTCCCCATCCGCATGTTTTGGATCCTCTGTGCTGTCAACACTCCCTCCTTAGCAAGCCAGCTTGGATGCCGGCCACATTCCTTTAATCCTTCCCCAATTTGCCCTACATCCTCCATACATATATTCCAGACCTGATGCATGATGAAGTGAGAGTAAAGGAATGATAGAACAAAGTATTTTATTAGCAGCAGAACACACACCGACCCATTCATAGAACATATTTATCAGTCAAAGAAACAAATATTGGTGTATTTTATCCATATTATCTTAAATGTCTGAGGCAGTTTCTTCTTATTTTCTAGAAGCACTCTACAGTAGATTGTTGTTTTTTTTGGTTCAGCAAAATATGTGAGCATATCGTTGACTTGCTGTGTGTTTCTTGTAGACCAGGAGCTGTTCTCAGGCATGTATATTGACTTCATGGGGACAGATGCTGCCATCTTCAGGAGCCTGACCAAGAGAAATGCAGTGCGAACAGACCAGCACAACTCCAAGTGGCTTAGTGGTGAGAGCAAACATTCTCTAATGATTTTGAATTGATATGCATAAATACATTGATGAATTTACACATATATGTTTTTTTTTTCCATTTATTTCTTAATTGTTAAAGTCTCCATGTATTCCTTTTTTTGCATTCAGAGCCAATCTTCATTGATGCCCACCTGATACCAGACGGAACAGACCCCAATGATGCCAAATTATATTTTTTCTTCCGTGAGAGGCTGACGGACAACAGTGGAAATACAAAAAATATCCACACCATGGTGGCCAGAGTGTGTCCGGTGAGCGCCTTTGCATGTGCCTAAATAGATGGATCCTGCATGTTTTGTGTATTCGAGTTGCTATGTGCTGCTTTTGTCTGCAGAGTGACATCGGAGGACAGCGGAGTCTGGTGAACAAATGGACCACCTTCCTTAAGGCCAGGATGGTGTGTTCAGTTCTGGAGGACGACGGCACGGAAACTCACTTTGATGAACTGGGTGAGTAACATGAAGGAACAGGAACGCCATTGTGTTGTTTTTTACATGATATATATATATATGGCCTTTATTGGTTGTGTGACTTCCATGCTCCATTTTATTTTCATGGTCCATTAAACAAGTTTAAAACAAACTTTGTGTTTAAGAAAACTCGAGACCATCCTAATTCCCGAAAGCTCTCTATTTTTGTTCCAAGGTTTCCAGCGATTGCTTTCTCCATAAACAATCCATGAAACTTCCTTTGTTTGGTCTGGATTAGGGCTGTAGCCCTTTATCCACTTTCATAACAATTGTTCTGTTGTTTTTGGTTACCTTGTATTGGTTTATGAGCAAATTATTTCAGTCCTCGCTTAGCCTCACCTTTTGAAAAACTACAAACATCAGCTCGCAAAGCTGCTTTTCCATTTAGGTCATCAGACCGGTGAATCTGTCAACATGTGCAGTTATTAATTCATGCATTCATCATTTGTTTTGGCAATCTCACCTGCAGGATGAGGTGATCTGGGATTTAGGGAATTTGTTGAAGGCATTATTAGTATTACACGTGTGCACATATGTGTTTTCCCTTACAGAAAATGTGTTTTTGCTGGAAACCGATCAGCCCAAGGGCCTGTTGGTGTTTGGAGTCTTCACATCCACAAGGTAAGGCCGACGGCGATGAAGCCAAGTGTAACATTCCTGCAGGCCTCAGTGGTTATGTTAATTACTGACTGGATATCAGCGGGAGGGGATGTGCTTGTCAAAGGGCCTGTTGTATAGAAACGTCATATGTCATGTTGCAGAGCAGCCTTTTCAGATGATGAACTATCAGTTACAGCGTTGTGGTGGCTCCAACATATGGCCTTCGTTTTGATGTTATGTCCTCGTGATTGTAAGCAGCAGTGCATCATTATGCTGCAAGAGATATATTCATAGAACACACTGATACAGAATATGTTACATGATACATATTGTTGGACGGAGTAATACTACACAGCAGGATCTTTAGAGTGCAGAGAGAATTTCATTATTGCATTTTCCAGATGGGTGAAACATGAGCCTTGTTTGTCAGGTTTCAGAGAAAACAAGAAGGAACATAGTCACCTTTCTCTTTTTTAATCGTATTGTATGTATGCCGTGTTTAAAATGATCATAAACACTTCAGACCAACCAGTTCCAGTAAAAGTAAAAGAGACAAATACAGTACAACACTACACACATGTTTTGTGATTGTTTGTGCCTTTGTTTTTTCTCTTTGGTTTTGTTGTATTTTTAACCCAGCTTTAAATGCCCTCTTGCCTCCGCATTACAGTCCTTGTCCCTACTAATTCTGATATTATATGTCGGAAGTATTTTCTCAACCCAATTAGGGATATTTAATCAAAATTAAATTCTTAAACTCTCCTACCTCAGTAAATCTTTGACATAAGAAAATTAGAAAGGAAAAGTTCACCCCATGCCGACTAAACCTTTGTGGTAATTGAAGACAACCACACTGAATAAACCGATTTAACGTCTCGCGATTAGCCGAAAGTCACAGTCAGCAGGGTTGCATGGCAAATTAGGAGGTTTAAAGGAATGGTCACTTGATCCAGATCTTGCCACAGGCCCTCGATCCACTTGTTAGCTCAGGATCATAGAAAGGTTACAGTAGAGTATCCTGCCTCAAAGAACACAGCCAAACCAAACAGTGAGGTCCTTGAGGTCTCTTACCTCCATGTTATTCCTTTCTCCGCACTGTGATTCTTTCTCCGTCTCCACTTCACACAATATGCTTCTGTTCTCCTTTTCAACAAAGACTCTTTTATGTGTGAAGAAGTGTGGTTTTAAATGACTTAGCCAAGCCGCATCAGATCAATGAGAGGGATATAGGTGAGCTGTCCCCACCGGAGAGTGGCTTTGGCTCCACCCAGACTCCATAACTTGCACACCCTTAGAAACAGAGATCTTAATAAACAAGTGCAGAATACTTTAGCTGGGTGGGTCTCGAGGTTGTGGGTTCAGTCGTTCCCACTGTTGTGTTTCATTGAAAGTATGCATCTCATTTCCTCAGCTCCGTGTTTAAAGGCTCGGCAGTGTGTGTGTACAACATGGCCGACATCCTCACCGTCTTCAATGGGCCCTTCGCTCACAGAGAGGGGCCCAACTTCCAGTGGGTGGCCTTCCAAGGACGCATCCCTTACCCAAGGCCCGGAACTGTAAGTTCATCTCTGGGTCATTCATTCATTCTATACCACACAAAAAAAAGGAGTAGAAACAAGTCTCGTATTACCAGCCTGTTAGTAAATTTCATAACATTACCAAAAGAAAAAGACAATATAAAACATAAGAAACTGCAACATCCCTGGTACAAATGTATGTAAGAAACAAATAAATACGTAAAATAACAAAGGCCCCAATATAGATCCTTGTGGGACTCCATATCTAACCTTCAAGCAATCAGATCAATTATCATCTGTACATATTGTCTTAATGTTATCTTAATGTGCACATGTATAAACCTTTGTCAATGAGAAACATTACACTCCCGTTTGTTTCTCCAGTGTCCTGGTGGAGCCTTCACACCTGACATTCACACAACAAAGGAGTTCCCAGACGACGTGGTGACCTTTGTACGGAACCACCCAGTCATGTTCAACCCCATCTACCCAGTGGGACGGAGACCTCTGGTGGTACGGACCAACGCTGACTACAAATACACATCAGTGGCAGTGGACCAGGTCATGGCTGCCGACGGAAACTACCAAGTGCTCTTCCTGGGCACAGGTATGAATGTAGACAGGTCTGGCAGATTCTAGCCAAAGTACAGCCAACTTTGGGGGGGGGGGTGAAGCTAGGTGAACTTTTTGTAGAGATCATTTCTTATGGTCACATCATCATCTATATTATGTTTTATATTGTATGTTATCGTTACGCTTAAATACGCTGACAGGAAAATTGAAATTTCATTGATATCCTCCAAAAACTTTTTTTTTTTTTTTTTTTAAGTGAAAAGTTTTGCAGGTAAGGTTAGAAAGGTGCATTTGATTTTGTCATGCAGTCTGACTTGATTTAAAAATGAGAGAGGGAGTTCACTACTTTCGGCCTGGTCTCCTAACAATACCTTTCCCACACAACAAAACTGCATTCTAGATTATGTTTCGAGGAAAACAGATTTTCTCCCAAACTTCATTTGTTTTTGACATATCACCAATACGTCTCTAATCAAAGTCCACATAGGAAGGACATTTGGGTAGATGGATGGGTGGAGGCTGCTTTTCATGTGTTGAAACAAGAAGTCAATGTTTTCTTAAATTACGTAACAAACTTTTACTAAATCTAGCCAAGTATTTTTGTTGCTTTTTTGTTTTGTTCTAATTCAGAACGTTAACCACATGTTTAAAACTGCAACTGTAATCCGGGAGAAAATACATTTCCCTTGAAACTGAATCCAGAATGCATTTTAGAATGATATCCTTGTCCATGTTATGGAGTTGTAACCGGGCTATTATAAGGAAACTAATTTAGCAATAAAACAAAACCTCTCTCGTGATAAGTGAAGTCGTAAGTGAATGATTGTCAGGGGGAGTCCTTTTGCCACGGCTGGAAATCAGAAAATCAGATAACAGAGGGCATAGTACACTGGAACGCGACAGCATGACACAACATGCATTATGAAGAGGTCATAGACAGTGTGATAAGACGAGGTACTTTCGGAGAGGGCTTTCCCCTTGCATGGTTTTATTTTTATGAAATCAGATGAGAAAACCTACAGGTGGGTTTAAGTTAGAAAAATGTAAGACTGATTATAAGATGAAATGTTCCTGAGAGCACAAGTGTAGAATATATATTGTATCTCTGGTTTCTGTTCTCACAAAATGGTGGTTAAACAGAATATTATGTGTGTGCTTGCGCACATAATTATGCGTGCATTCGCGCTCGTGCGTGTCCACTTGTGCACATGTTTGCGTTCAGAAAGCAGCTCTGGGACTCTCTCTCTCTCTCTCTCTCTCTCTCTCTCTCTCTCTCTCTCTCTCTCTCTCTCTCTCACAGCTGCTTGTGTTTATCAGGCAGCCTCTCCATTCTGTTTCTCCTGCATGGATTCCCGAAGAGAGGCCGGAGCTGTCTCACCATATCTGAGCCCCGTAAATGCTGCTTTGTCTCAAGGATGAGGGGAGAGACGCTCTTATCAGGCGTTTCCAGGAGCTGTTACTGTAACTCCTTCCTCCTGCTCCGCTGATCCAACTCCCAGGACAAAAAAGCCTTACTAATGATGGTTGTGTTGAATTTTGCCCCTTTGCGTGGCCCTTGTCCTCCCTTGCGTGGGCTTAAGAGCTTCCATTCTCACCCCTGCAGTTGGTTTTGCTATAAACTGTCCCGTGGCTATCAGGCCTATTTCAAAGGCGAACGTGGGCAAAGGAAAACAGACTTGGAGTTTGTTTGTTTTTCACAAGCGTTGCATTCTAGTTTCACCGTCTGGGCTGAGTAGCCCGTATCTGTTTCACACGGCGGTTTAATGCGTGCGTGTAGTTACAGCTCAAGACATGTCTGCTTTCTGCCCCCAGACAAAGGTGCAGTACAGAAGGTGATTGTGCTGCCAAGCAATCAATCCCTGCATGAAGATCTGATCCTGGAGGAGCTGGAAGTGTTTAAGGTCAGCTGTCTGTTTTTCTCCGCTTTCTTTCATTATGGTCTTACTTTCATCCCCTAAAATCAAAGGCGGAGGGGGGGGTGGGGGCGCCCTTGGCCACAACACAAAGGCCAGGGGCAGACAGACAGAAACAGGGTGGCATTTGGGAGATGGATGTTCTGCAGCGTAGTGCAGCGTAGAGTGATGGGAAACATCCTAACATACTGCGAGAGTCTGTTCGTTGCCCCGAGTGAACCTTCGCACATGCTCTTTTATCTTCTCGAATCGCTAAAAGTGTGATCAACCTGTGATCAGATGTAAAGGCCTCGGCTGCTTTGATCCTCCGCTGCACCATAGCGGTCCATCAGTCGGAGGAGATTTATTCCCAAAATAGTTTTCAAAAAGATACATCTGGCGAAAAGCTGATCCTCGATGGCTGCTAAGACTGTTTTTGGTTTTGTTTTATTAAATAAAAGTCTGATGAGCTGTTCTCTGCCCATTTCCCCAACATGTTTCCAACTATTCCTTTAAGAATTTGATAGAAATAACTGTGCACAATGTCTAAAAGCTCTTAACCCGGTTCTTGTACATGCTGTTTTTTTTTCAGAATCAAGCTCCTGTTACAAACTTGAGAATATCATCAAAAAAAGTAAGCTACTTACCTCATTTATTAAGTGCAGTTTTATTGTTTTAATATGTTTTTCATTGTCTGTGGCTACTATGTAATGCACGAAACAGAACTCTCCTGTGCACGATAAGCCTCCCAAAGGCCAGGAAATAATAAGCCATAATTGTTTCGGCGCTCTGCCTCATTTTCCTGTCAGCCGGCCACTTATGAAGACAAACAGGGCGGCTGATATTTGAACTGTTTACTTTACAGCAACAGCTGTACGTCAGCTCGGAGTTCGGGGTCTCGCAGGTCTCCCTGCACCGCTGTCACGCTTACGGCTCGGCTTGCGCTGACTGCTGCCTCGCCAGAGACCCCTACTGCGCCTGGGACGGGCTCAGCTGCTCACGCTTCTACCCCACCGGCAAAAGGTACGCAAAGATTTACAGCTTCAGGGTTCCTAACTGCGGTTTGGTGCCGTTATTCAGTATCTTTTCAATTTCCTGAGTCGAAGTATCAAGTGTCCATCGAGGACTGTTCTCATGGCAGTGAAGAAAAAAAACTATGCGAGCCTTTAAGCCCCAATACAAGTCTTTTTCTGTGTTAATAAGTGCTGACAGGTGTTGATTAGGGAACCCAGTCATAAAGACAGCTATTCGAAACTTTCACGAGTGTTAAATAAACATCAGCAGAGTTGAATAGTATACAGTATTCCCATTCATTTGCGTTCCCTTTTTTCCCAATGTGCCATGAGAACCTAGTGAGCTTGTGCTTGTGGGTGTCCAACAGACATCCAAAGTAGTATTCATCAGTTATACAACAAATACGAAACCAATCAAGCCACACTGAATGTGGGAAACAGATGATGTGCAACAACATGTTAAACAAGAACAGAAAAGAGCTGCTCACAACTTGTGAGGGCAAAAAGATCACACGACTGGAATCCTTCTGTGAACGCTTCAGTGTAAGTATGTCACTAATTCTGCCTTTTGTTGTTCCCCTCCGTCCGTCTAGACATAACACAGACAATGAGGCATGAGCGCCACCTCGCCTCTAAACCGATACCTCTCTGTTCTCTTTTAAGGACTGCGTCTGCATTGTCTCTTGATAATCCCGTCAGACGCAGGTCAGGTTTGGTTCGGTCGCAGGACGAAAAGAGCGGCCCCTTGTTTTCCTGCAGGACAATGTGTGTGAAATGCGTCAGCTTGTTTACGTGTTTCCTTTCCTCAAGCTGTTCTATATGAGTGTGCACCGCTGAGAGGAATTACAGTCAGATTCTCCTCATATTGTTTTCTCACTGACAGCTACTTCCACAGTTGTAATGAGACGAACATGTGAGGAGGAAGGTTGTGTATTCATTCTGTATTTAGCTGTAGTGTATTTATACTCACTGCTATTTTCCTTTCCTTTTTTTTTTTTTTTTTTTTTTTTTTTTAGGAGAAGCAGAAGGCAGGACATTATGCATGGCAATCCACTCACTCAATGCAGAGGATTCAATCTAAAAGGTAATTAAAGCTGCACTGATCAATATTTTTGTATTAACAAAGGATCAAATGGCCGTGTTATGTGGAAGGTGTCGCTCATTGGGACAAAACCACATAGCATTTGTTTTTTCCCTCAGCTTAGCCTCTTTTAGCTCTTTGTTAAGATCTCACGGCCCACAAATTACACCGTCGTCAATCTCACAACAGCAGGCGGTTGTTCGGCTCTGATAAACCCACCCTGAGCTACCTGCCCGGCACCAGACAAAAATAGAAAAGTAGCTGACAAAAAAAAAAAGCAGGTATAAAGGCAGATATTTTCCTCAGGAGGCGAAAACCAAAACACTTTCATCCGGTGGACCGAAACATCAAATGAACGCCGATGCCGCTACGTGTAAGCAGGATAAGATGAGAAATGTACAAGGTGATAAAATGTCAATGTTGTGTTTTCAGCTTGTTTTTCCATTTTAAGTGTCCAAAAAAAACCAAAAGCATGCAGCAGTATGCATTTAAATATTTACCTATGCTATGTATTCATAAAGGGACATTTGTCAAATCAATTAATCTACTTCCCCAATTGATTCACATTTACACAGACGTTGACATATTAACTGTCGTCGTCAAAATAAATCCACATTTGATGGCAACCAAATACAACCAAAACAAAAGCGATTGTGCTTGTTTTCGTCGGAGCAGTAGCTGCAGCTACTCTTTGTTTTTGTGAGCCCAGGTGCTGCTCAACATCCATCACGAAAATTCACCCAGTAGTACTGGCAGGCTTTTCTTTAATGAGAGGAGAGGATTCGCTCCCCAGAGTGTCCCATTTCCGTGAACAGTTTACATCTCTAAATTAAAACAAGCTTGGGGAACCAGCCATACGGCCATTACCGCTAATTAGTCACAACCCTGTCATACATCCAGCTGAGTGATGAACCATTTAGCTGCAACAACAAAAACTACACGGTAAATGAGACGAAACTGAGTTGCTTCCGATGCATTGGCGGAGATTTTGTCAGGCTGTAGAAACTGAGAAAGTCTGGGTGGGGGATCGGTCGGTCGTGCTGCAGGTGTCCCACTAAGCTCTGTGTCAACATTTCCCTCTCACAGTTGGGACTTGAGACAGATTTGAGTCCATCTGTGGGGTTTGTGTCTGTCAGCAAGTGACGTCTGACGTGACTCCCCTGACTCTCTCTCTCTCTCTCTCTTTCTCTCTCTGTGTGTGTGTGTGTGTGTGTGTGTGTGTGTGTGTGTGTGTGTGTGTGTGTGTGTGTGTGTGTGTGTGTGCGCATTAGCCTACAGAAACGCAGTGGAGATGACGCAGTACGGCGTGAAAAACAACACCACCTTCCTGGAGTGCCTTCCCAAGTCTCCTCAGGCGTCCATTCGCTGGCTCATTCACAGGGACAATGACAGGAGGAAAGAGGTCAGTTTGACATTTAGAGAGGTCAAAAGTCAACATCACAAGCGCGTATGCAACAAGTTGACGTGACACGATAAAAATCTCTTTGAGAGACGACTGATTAAAGGACCTTTTCTTGCTCCGGTGTTTCGGTCACATTGTTAAACATGGATTATGAAACATGTCATAGCAATCAGATGAGCTCACGCGCTTGTATCGCCTGAGGAGTGACACGGCGAACACGGAGCATCGTAATGAGCGGCGATACAGATCAAACATGATGTGGACCTTGACTAATGGCTGGATTCTCAGCGGTGCAGCGTTTTGCAAATATTTGACACCCCTTTAACCCCTTGAAAGGCTGTGAAAGATTAAATAATGCTGGGCAAGAGTGCGTCCGCATGGAAAATCTTTTATGGATTAAGCTCTCACCTCTGCGGAGTTGACTCAGACTAATGGCCGTTTTATAGCCATTTCCCCATGAGAATAAAAGTTGGCCTTGAAATAAATCACTTTAGTTTCATGGTGTGTAATCATTGGAGTCTTTTCCAAACTAAAGCCGAGCTGGTTTTCAAGTAGTCAGTGGAAAAGGAATAAAGTGTCGCATTTAGAGTGTCGGCATCAGTTTAGTCTCGTTATTTTCAGATTGATGGCGACGAAGGAGGTTCGTTCAGCACCTCCACGTTAACTGCCATTTCAATTTCTTTCAGTATTTCAACTATTTGGAATGAGTCATCTGCAAATTTTCCAATCAAGTTTTTCCAGAAAATGTATCAAAATCCAGAGTCCATCATTCCTTTATTCCAATCAACATCAAATGTAACAATACTGGAGGGATGAGCACCATTACTGCAAAAAATATTCCTTCAAATCTCTGAAAGGGCATAGCGTAATGAGATAGATATATATTTGTTCATAATATTTGTTTTTAACGCACTGATATTGGATCGGTACTTGGTATTGGAATTGGTATCGGAAAGGGAAAAATGGTATCGAACATCTCCACTACAAACCATGGGGTTATTATGACAGAGCCTAATTGTGCTAACCGCAGGTGAAGCTGAGCGACCGCGTCGTCTCCACGGAGCACGGCCTCCTCATCCGCTCCGTCCAGCTGTCCGACCAGGGCCTCTACTACTGCCTGACCACGGAGAACAGCTTCAAACGCACCGTCGCCAAGATCCGCCTGCGGGTGCTGAGCGAGGCCATGGTGAGCGTGCTGACGGACAAACAGCAGTCGCCGTGGGCCTGGGCCAGCTCGTTGCACCCCAAGACCCTGTTGTCAGCCTTCAGTCCAGCAGAGAGCCTGGCTGTGCAGCAGTACTGCAAAGAGAGGAAGCAGCTCCAGAACCTCCAGCAGAAGCAGCAGCAGCAGCCTCAGCCACCTGGACCTCTCAGGGGGGACCTGGCCAAACTGAAGCCCCTGCTGGACCGGAGGAAGAGCCGCAACCGGCGCAATCACCTCCCAGAGGTCTGACACAGGGAGGTGCAGAAAGTGACACAAACACCTCCCTCTGTTTCCCCGACTCAGACCTTCATTTTTCCAACTCTCATCTCAAACCGCAGAGCTGCACTGTGAGGTGGGTGTGGGGAGTTGTTATTCGGCAATATCTCTTTTTCTTGCATGAGGTACTGTGACCAGATGGCTGTGACATCCACTAATACACACCCACAGGCACCCACGAGCAATTCATTTGCTGTCGCAGTCGCAACACAGACTGAGGTGGCCCTGTTGTGAGTGGCACTGATAAACTGCGGTCTGAGCTGATATTGCTTACGACGATACACCTTGAGACGCAGCTGTGGCCGATGATCTTATCATATTTTCGATATTAGAGGGGAGACTAGACTGGCCGGATATTAGCTCACAATGGAATTGTTTCTTTGTTCACAAAAAGAGGAGGTAATTTGAATTGAACATAGTAAATTGAGAAGATTGAAAAGGGGGCAGAAGGGAGACAGATGCATGCTTGAGAGTGAGCGCCTTCTCAAAGTATAATATTAGTATTTTATTAGATTCTACTCACATTTCTGTGTTTACTTTAAACTAACAAATATGTCTCTGTTCAGTGAAATGACTGAAATGGCTCCGTGGGCAAACATAGGGTAATAAAAAGTAGCACAGTTCATAATACTCAGTATTCAGTACTATAATAGCACAGTTCATACAAAGCACAGATGGCAAGTGGTTCCAATAAAAAGTGTTACATTACAGCTCTGTGTAAGTTAAAAAATGAATTAGTTCAAAGGCCAAACTTAACATCCTGATGCTACCCAAACAGAACTAGTGTTAAAATACAGAGTAGCATACACAATTCTGCGTGATCTCTCCTGTATTTGTTCCTGTTACTCAGACGAACATGTACGAGAATCTGCCTCACTGTAATTCAGCTGCATATTGCATATCATACTTTCTAGCACAGAAGCATGTTTATAGAAATGCATCAGTAATGTAGAGGTATCTTCATTCTGGCCTGGATTTGAGTAACGAGCAGATTTGCATATTTTAGTTCCACAGCATAGTTTGCATCTTAAAGTAGATGCTGACAATATTCTTTCCACATCATCTACAGCAAAGTGGACAGTTTTAATTCAGAAATAGTAATTAATTGACTTCTGTGAATAGACTTTTTTTTTTTTTCAGAGACGTAGTTAATGTAGATAGAGATTAATCGTTGCTTGTGTACATAGTATATTTTCTTTGTTTCATCCTTTTAATTTAATGTTGTGCAGATGTTTGTGAAAATGTGTACATAATTTCAACATGATTCACCAGCTATGACTGTATCTGCAAATTGCAGAGACATACAGTGTTATTTTCATTTTGAGAAAAGACTTCTAGTTGTACCCTCTAAACAGATCTCTGCTCCACGTTTAATAAAGCTGTGCGACCGGCATCATGTCAACTTCAACTCGGTGTAACTTCAGTGTTATGAATCATATGTATTTCTATTTATTAATGTCGTGGTAGCCTGAATAAATCTGTTCCGATGAATCTCAATATTACAGAAAGATCGTTCCTTTTATTGTCAGATATTTTTATTAGTATAATTTCTCAAAATGTGAACTTAATATTTCTGTTACCGCCCACTTTATCATCCCTCTGTCCTCTAAAGAGATTCTTTGATCTACTATGGTCGCATTTTATATATTGCTTTAAAGGAACACGCTGTCTTCACACGATTTTGGGAAATAAACGTATTTGCCTACTGGCAGAGAGTTCGGTGAAAAGACCGATACCGCTCATGTCTATACTGTAAATATGAAGCCACACCACCGGCTGGTTAGCTTAGCTTAGCACAAAGACTAGAAACCGCTACCCTGGCTCTGTCTGAAGGTAACCAATCACCGTTCAGAAAGGGATCGTCTGCTCTAACTCCTGACAAAAAAGTGACTGAGTGTATTTATTCCTTAAAACATTATCACATGAAGACATTTGGAAGATGAATGGGTATGATACTACGCAGACATTTAAGAACTTTTCAAACAAAAACTGTCCTAAATTTTAAAAAATCTGTGCACTCAAGGAAGAGGTGTCCATTTGCATCCCAATAAACCCTGTGGTATATGTGTGACATGTAAGATTCGGACCATAACAGTAGAATTAAAGTCGCCCAGGAGGCTGCAGAGGGTCATTGAAAACCCATAAAAACCAAAGAGAGGCCTCCTGCTGGGCAGAAATACTGCTTTCTCAACAATCAAACCCAAGTACCATTCAAAAGCCCCGTATAATCATCCGCCAGCCCATTCTATTACTCTTTTTGATTTAAAAAGGAAACCAAGTTTGCTGCAGCGTGAACAATGCAGAGGTTTGTTTCAGCAGTTTGGGCCGAGGGGATTGTCCACCAATTTTGATAGACTGTGTTGCCGGGTTGGAACAATAGAATAATAGGAATAGAACACCCAATGAGAAAACTCCCTTTCAACTTTTATTCATTTTTAAGACACCGGTTCAGCAAAGAATACAACCATTTGCGAAAGATTAGATTCATGTACGTTTCTTTTATAGGATGTCAAACAAACCCATCTCTCCTCTGTGTGGATTAATAACCTGATGGTTAAGAGGATTCTCAGTCTGCTCTCTCTCTCTCTAAAGATCCCTAATTCAGTTAATGTTACAGTGTTTGCGATTGAAATAATGCTTATCAAAGCTCTTGAGCTTCACAAAATCACAGTCTTCCTCCCCCTGGGATCAAAGGAAGTATGATATTATAAATAACACTGAAATTACAAAAAAGTGCAACTCTATATCAAAAGGTTTGATGTCCCGTAGCAGCTTAAATGCACTTTGCTCTGCAGCTCACACACGACGAATGCTGCTGCGTCATCCGTTCACACGAGCTTGACTTGGTCATGGTTCCTCTTCACCATACAGTAGGAGATGGAACACACTGCGAAGATGGCCACACCTGAGCCCAGCAGGGCTTTCCATATTATCTCCAACATCTCGATACGGGACACCAGCTCCTCCTTAATCTTGTCCGCCGTTTCGTCATCCAACGAAGCAGTCTGGTGACATGGATGGAGACAGAGAAAGAGAGAGAGTGACTGATTATCATGCATCCCAAAAAACTAACAGACTCCACACTTCATGACTGCAGGGCTCCGCTTTTTATCTCACCTCGTTCATCCAAACAAGAGGGAATATGGTATAATCCTTGACTTTCTTAAGCACCCTGCAGGGAAAGAGTTCATTACTTGGTATTCAGTGCGGCACGATGTCTCAAACTTTTTGCCTTCATTTGACATGACAGAAGAGACGCAGACAGGAGAGAGAGAGAGAGAGAGAGAGAGAGAGAGAGAGAGAGAGAGAGAGAGAGAGAGAGAGAGAGACGACATGCAAACTCAATTTACCGCTCACCAGTTTTCTCTTTCTTTCCGAGCATTACACGAAAAGATGGATGTGACGGGCATTGTAGTTTTGGTATAAACATTGAGTGAGGGACACACTATTAATATCTGTTTGTAAATATGAAGCCACAGTCAGTAGGAAGTTAACTTAGCAGTTAGCTTAACAGCCCATACGAAGCCAAAAATAGTTTATCATAAAACCCCAATGTATCATTCCACAAAAATGTGTATGAACTATGCAAACTATATATAGCGTGTTAATTTAACGGAGCTGGTTGACAGATTTTATCACCTTTGAACAAGGTGCCCCCCCCCCTCTCTGTCTTTATGCTAAGCTACGCTAACTAGCTTGTGGCTGTAGCTTCACATTTTCCATACAGACATGAGTGGTCTCACTCTTCTTAATCTAACTCTCATCAAAAAAGAGAATACACATATTCCCCACAAACCTTTTCCTTTTGAAAAAGGTGAAGCAGAACTTACGTGATGACATTTGATGGTCCGTACATCATATTCACTTGAATTCTCTTGGCAAACCTCAAGGTGAACCCGGTTGTCTAGTAGAATAAATACCACACAAAAAGAATAGCATCAGAGTTGCTGCCCCCTAGAAGTCACAAATCACAAAGATAAAAAGCTCTTACAGGTTCCACGTCCAGGAAGGTGAAGTGGTGCTCCTCACTGGGATTGAGGCCCTTTACGCTATCTCGTAGGGACGGACTGCCATGGAGGAAGTGGGGCAGAGAGATGTAGATGGGTCTGTCTGTTCAGATGGCAAAGAAACAGACAATTCAAAAATACCACGCTGCTGAGCAGAACGATAGAACGGCAGCAGAAAGTTCTGGCCTGCATTGATTATGTTGAGCTCAACGAAACAAATGCAAACTGACCATCTTGACAGGTGCTGATGTCCAGGACTCCAGCCAGGGTGCAATTCTTGGTGGTCTTTAAGTTTCTGCAGAAACATCTGTTGTCTGGGTTGACCGTTGGGGAGGCCAGGGTGTTTGGCTGGAGGACGTAGCGATACACTTCAATCCCTTTCAGATCAATGCTCTCCTCAAAGCCAGCTGACACAGACCTGAAAAAACAAGGAGATCAGTTCAAAAGTCTTCCAGACACTGAATGTACCGTTAATCCCTAGTGCAACTTATTGCAGCCTCCACTACATGACTGTGGTTTTGGTATTGGAAGGCTCTGACCTCTAGTGGTTACTGAGAGGAAAGTCCAAATGGCTGCAGTTTTTAAATCAAGATGTTAAATCTCCCGTCGATGACATGCCCGACATAGCACAGCTGTCGGACTGCATCAGATGACATTGATCCCACAAAATGAAACCCTTCCTCACCTGCAGATGTCTGATGAGAAGAAATAGAGCGGCGCCTTCTTGTCCACGAAGGGAGGGAATGAGGAAGCATCTGAGAAAGAGGGAAGAAATGAGGTCAGAGAGGTGACTCATCTGCATGGAGAGCTGAAGCAGTCGAAGTTATAAGGAGGGCTGCGTGAGCCACACCTGTCCCGTTGATCATGTCACAGTATTTGTCGTCCCAGAAACGAAGGCTCCTGTTGAACAAAATTCAATTTGTCAGACAAACTATTTGATTTAAAAGCCTAAAAGATTACAGTCAAAAAAAGAAAAGCTGAATTCTCACTTCAGAATCCGTACAATTTGATTAACCTGATTTGATTAAACGGCCTAAAATATCCCAATTTTTTTTTCAAACTGGCTTCTTGTCAAAATGTAGCACCTGATTTAAAAAGATCAAGGCCTCAAAACCAGACTCAATACCTTCTTCACTTTGTTCACAATCAGACTCACCTTTCTCCTCGCCATCTGTCAATTATCCCCACTTTGGAGATGTCGTCCTGTCCAGTGTAGACATTGAAGACGCCTTCATATGTTCCATTGTACTAGGGAAAACACATTTGATTCAATATATTAATAAAAATTGTGTGTTACTGGGTAGATTTAGTCTATTCTGTGTTTTTTTTTATGTGTAAGCGTAAGGCTGCAATATCTGTTTACTTACAGGGGAAAATATGCCCAGCGTTCCATTCAACATGGGGTCGGTGTAACCCCACAGCAATTCGTTGACTGTACGGTACTGGAACAAGGAGGAGTTGCTTGTATTTATCCGTTTCTCAAGCATAGAATGAAGCACTGTTGGAACCAGTGAGTAAGCTGCCTAAAAAAAGAAAAATCAATCTTTATATCTTGAAAATGATCACTAATGGTGTCAATTATAAAAGGCAACAGTATGGTTCCATCTTGATACACGAGCAAAACTGCTGTGCACACAACTGCTGCGGTTGCCTCTGGAGATGAGCCATACGATAACCCTCTTTTATGACTGTTATACAGCCTATTGTTCGTGCTCACGCCCGTCATTTGAGCCTTATCAAAGTTTGAAGAGAAAGCGCTGTACCCATTATCAAACCATTTTAAAATTATGACTTCCCAGTTGTTCACAACAACAGCATCTTTGCACCAATGTTAATGTTCGCTTCGGGTCTTCTTACACCGCCAGTCACCATTGAGCTGGGTATCAAACCTTGTTTTTGGTACAATATTTTAATACCAAAAACTGTCACATACCAATAATTGTTCAGATTTGTACGCTTTAGATTTTTTTGTGATAAGGTGACTGACTTTAATCACAATTCTTTACATTCTCGCTTGTGTTTGGACAACAGATTCTGGTATTTTTCAACCTGGTTCTTTTTCTTGTAATTATCATTGTGTCTGTGGGTCATGCTATATTTGCAGTTGCCACCTCCATTGTTGAAAACACGGACTCCTGTATAGCAGCGTCTATTACGCCAAGCGTCATCCGCATTCAGAGGCTTTTTAAAGGTGCTTTATAAGAGATTTGGAGCAATTCTATTGCCTCTAAACGTGGCTACGGCTGAGCCGGCAGCTTGCAGCTAACAGTGCTAACAGCATTAACAGTGCAAACAATGGCAAACGTGCTGACAGAGCTAACAGTAATTTCAGATATTAGCATGCTGTATTATCTATTGGAGCTAACTGGGGCAACCTGTTGGCTAACCAAGCTAGCTGGCTATTCATGAAAAACATTCTTGGAGTGGTCAAAGTAAATTAGCCTGCGGCATTAGATATTGTAGCCTGGCTAACTTCCTAGCTAGCTGCCTATTCATCTAGTGTGTTATGCTGTGTGTCGCCGAGAGAGTAAAACCTGGGTTGAAAAATACTTAATTTTTATTCAACATTTCAATAGTTTTGTAGAAAAACATGTTAATATTTCTCAGTTTAAGTATTGAAAACAGTATTTGCGTCAGCACGGAAACTCAGATATTGCCTCAACACTGTTAAAGTGCAGAGTTACTCTAAACCTTAAACTCCCCCAGCCATTTCATTTTATTTTATTTCCTTCTGAAACAACTTTTTATGATATTGTGCACTGTTTACCAACCTGGGGGTCCGGACCCTTCATGTAAATTCTGAGTGGGCACAGATTAACAGGATCGAAAGAGGAAACATACTGCTTTTCTTTTATAGTATGTGCCAAAATATTCTCTCATCCTTGTTTTCTTGTGAAATTCTGGATAGCTTTCAGTCCTAGGCTATAAAAAAAAGCATTCAAAGGAACAACCTGGGAAGCCACTCAACCTATCAGAGAGGGTCACTCGCCAAAAAGCAACCCACCACAGGCCGGCACAGCTTGATTTGGAACAGCTTGTCCTGGCCTTGGAACAGAGGTACCGTAACTATTAACAGCAGAGCTGAGTCGAGTCAGGAATCACCGCACAGCGAGGTGACACTCACTTACAGCCACAGCCAGGTTGAGAGAGGTGACTTTGTCCTCCTCCGATCCCACTGACATGGATGGGTCAAAGATGGCGCCCACGGGCAGCAGGAAGGAGACAGTTTTATTGGAGTTAAAAGTGATATTATCTTTGGGAAGATATCTTGTCCTGAAAGGGGAAGAAGGTCTTACTTAGATATTCAGCTTTGTTAGAGGAGACATTTGTTTCTATACTGTACATCCTTAAGCCTTTTATCAAAATGTTATAAAAGAGGTCAACAAATCAACCTTACTTGTATGTGTAAGGTCCTTTTTCCATCACCACTGGAGTTGCTCCGTTCTGCAAAATCTCCTGGGCGTTTTGCACGTCAAAGAACCAGAACTGCCTGTACACTATTCCTCCTGTAGCAACCCAGTTGTTATAAGCTGTCGTTCCAGGCTGAATGACGGCTTCCTAAACCCCCGAAGACAAACAGACAGTCTATTTTTAACAAACCTCAAGACTGCCAGCAGGCCAGCTGCCCCCACTGATACATAAAACGGGTGGATGCTCTGTTTTTAAAAAGAAAAAGGTCTAAACTGCAAAAATTGTCTCTACAGTCTCTTATTAAAATCACAGACGCTGATCTTTTAAAGGATGAAAACAGACTTTGCTTTCTGCACAGCTTCTTGTTTACCATTTGAAGCAGCTTTCCGAAACACACGCCTCTTCCCTCTCATTTCTCCTGATTCACCTTGATCTCCGCGTACACACACACACACACACACACACACTAACGCATTCACACACACTTGTCAATCCCCTATTCTCCAACCCCCCTGGGTGAAACTTGGCAACATACCTTCTCCACTGTCCCCTGAATGATGCTGTTCCCCAGTGGGATAAGGACACCACCCAGGATGGCTACCGCCGCCCCAAACACAGCTCCGGCTATCAGCCCGCACCTCCTATTACAGCAGCCCATGGTGGTGTGCGCTTCCTTTCGTCACTCTGTGCGTCCGTCTGTCTGCCTTGCAGCCTGTTCTCCTTCTGTCTCTGTGTTGGTGGTGGGCGCTAGTATGTGCAGCTTGTCTGTGTTTGTGTCCCGGCAGCAGCAGCAGCAGCAGCAGCACCACCAGCAGCAGTGGCACAGACGGATTGTAACATCAGATGAGCTGACGAAGCAGCCGAGGCCAGGTAAAGGCACAGACACCTCTGGCATCCACCCATGCACCTCCTAGAAGTGAACTTACATAACGACAATCGAGGTTCGAGGTTCAGATGAGAGTTGTAAGTTGTATCAGGGATCTCAGCAGGCGATATCTCAGCAGGTGATAACGGGCTGGGGAGAAAGGTTGAAAGAGGAGTTGGTGCACACGCATAGGTCGGGCATGAAAAAAAAGCTAATTTCTGCTCCTATGGAGCCATGCTATTTTAGTTTTGTTTCATTCAACATCTAGCAGTAGTAAGATTAAGCCAAAACTTGCCACACAGACTGAAATTGTCGCTGAAGGGGATTTATCAGGGTGTGAGATATCAGCTCTTGATATCCAAAGACCTGGATGATGACAACTGTCATAGAGATTTCACTATTTTTTTTTTCTTCTGTTCTTTCCTGCTCTGTTTTTTATCTGTCCTTCTCTATCTATTCATCTCTTGTCTGCTCTCCACTTCCTGCTCCGAGCTCTGAGCTTAAGAGAGACAGAAAAGGAGGACCATAAATGATTGAGTTTTTCTTCATAGCACCAAGAAAAAAATGAGACTTATCTGCATTTGTGGTTTCATAAGGGATAATAAAATGAATTGCTCTTTATCTCAATTGATTCATTTAACTCCTCAACTGCGCAGACAACATGTGGCATATCAAGGATCAGTTCTTCACTTCTCTCCGTCAGCACTGCCTCCTGCACAATGACGTTCCCATACAACTAAACTGCATTCCTCTGTCTGAACTTCATTCAGCAGGCTGTCTCTCACTCATCCCAGCCCAGAGAGGTGGGAGATCCGCATTTGCAAATGTGAACCTTTGTGAATTGCAATAAAACTCTGAAAAGACACATCCTCTCTGTGAATCCATTTTTATTATGGTTTTTACAGGTGAGTTTCGGGTTAAGCCCGGGTTAAGCTCTGGCTTGCTCCAAAACTTGTTTCGGCCTCGTGTCGTTGTTCTGTGGTGATCTTTAAAGTCATCGATGCTTGTTCCCACACCATCAAGTCCTTCAATAACCTGCTTCATCGTCCTGTGGAAAACCTCTTAATCAGAGTTTATCCCAAATGGAAGCCCTGACAATCAATAGCGTCCACATGGGGTGTTGAATGTGCATCGACGAGAGCTTTTTGTCATTTGGGTTAGTTTTTCCCAGAAACCACAACTGTGTTGGCAGTAAGTTATCGCGTGAAAAATCGAACCCTCTGAATGCAACAAGATGGCAACAGTGCGGCTGCGTAGCTGACATGAGAGAATGCATGTCACAAAAACGTTTTGCTCTGCAGCCAGACTTCTGAAGGCCAAACACTTCCTCTCGCACCTCCACAGTTTGAGCCTCTCTGTTCTGGTTACCAATTTTATTTAGAATCCATTTCGACTTGCAAGGCTTTACTTGTATTAATAGTTTCACCTGTCATCCGACGATTTAACTGTACATTTATTTTGTACACAGCTTTACATGTTTTAATAGTTTCACTTATCCTGCCTTTTTATATGATTTATTAGTAAATATCTGTTTTACAGTCTATTAAATTGTTTGTTTGTTTTTTTCTCATCTTATGCTGTCTATGGAAAGCACTTTGTACTTCCTGGTTTAAAAAGTGCTATTCAAATTAAATTAGTTATTTAATTATGTATTTGCTCATTTATTTTCTTTTTTTGCGTGTTTATTTATTCTATTAAAGTATTTGTTATTGTTATAATTATCATCATTATTATTATTATTATTATGACATGTATAACCAGACATTAAATGAAACTGCTTTTACAGGCTGTGTTGGACTCCCTGTGGGGAGCAAACTCCCCCTTTAACATGGCAACCTTTAAAAACAGTACAACACTGTGCTCTGGGGTTGATCAAACAGCGTTTCCAGCCCACACGTACAGCTCTGCAGCTCTGTGAAGTTGCATATTATCGCCCACTGGAGGGCAGCACCAGCACTCCATCAACACTGACTGCATGTTGAGAACAGAAGGTCTGTCCATGTGGTTTGTCCCACTCAGTCTCTCTGCCAAAGACACGTCTCTGTCTATTCGAACAAACATTCATATCAAAACAGTTTGAAGATCACCTGACTGACCGATTGTTGATCTTACAAGTCCAACTACTACATTAGGATTGGATTTCACTTTGTGTGGGCAGAGACTAAACCTACACACCTTCAGTTTCTTTCTTTATTGCCTTTATTGAAAACACGTAATGATTAATGATACTTGTGAGGCTATTTTACACCATCTAACACCATCTGTTCTTTTGACCACCATTCTTTAGAAACAGAATTGACTGTTTACAATTCAAGTGCTTAATTTTGGGAGTTTCAAAAAAATGTGTGTTGTCATTTTTAGTCTGTGTTTTAATATGTTTCATGTAAAGTAATGTTTTGAAAAATGAAACTATTTCCTGTATCTTTGCCCCTTCGTGTTAAATGTGTGTCTAACAAACCTGTTTCTTCATTTGGAAAGATCACAGAGTACACAAAAGACGATATGCCATATTTTCTATTCATAGGGTTGAATAAATAAACAGCACATGACCATCTAAATATTGATGTTTCATCTAGCCTCATGTATTCGCACACATAGCCTCACAAAAAATATTCACAGATGAAAGTGGAATCTAACAACTCCTAATATAAGCAGAGGTATACAAAAGAATAGCTATTTATAACAAACGTTGTCTTTTTCAGAGAACATGAATGCGCTTCATGTCCGTGGTACTTCTTGTTTTGGGTAAAATGACATAACCTTTTTTTTGCCTGAGGGAAACACCCTCTGGCTCGTGTTGTCTCAAACCTGGAGAGAGACCCGGATGACAAAGAGGGAAACCTCCAGCCAGCATAGGATTAGAGTGGAAAGGTCAACACCACAAGTTTGCATGTACTCCCAGAAAGCCAACGTTCCAAATGAAAATTGCATGAAGAGACGGGGTTGTTGAAACCACAAGGGTTTGAGTGGAATATTTTGAAGTGAACACCGCCAAGGTTTAGACCGACTGTTGACTTTGAAAGACTCACACTTGACTCCGTCCGACAGGCTAAATTATTTAAACCACAAACAATGGGCATGTACAGCTGAACGGGCAGGGGACGAGACTAACACTGTCACAGTTAGAGGTTTGGATTAATTAGAATTTATTATTATTATCGATCCAAGAATTTGAGTTAAACTCACTAATCGATACTCACAACGTAAAAAGTTATAATCTTTATCCACATAAAAGGCACATGCTTTGGCCAACAAAGTGAAAATGATATGAGTTTTTATTTGGGTATAATATTAAATATTTAAATAATTTAATATTAAATATTATTAGCTAAATAAATTGAAGCGTGTGAGTGTAGAGTTGTGGGTGTAGGTGATGAATGAAGATTTTTGAGTGCGAGCTATTCAAATAAAGTTAACGTTACACAATAATAACAAAGAGAGACATTTTAATGGATTTAGTGTGAACATTTTAAACTTAAATCGTAAGGTGACTAATACCTCTGACTAATGTCTATATAATGTTGCAGCTCATCTTGTTTTTTGATTGATTATTATGGGAGAGGGAAGTTGGAGGACCTTATGAGATTAAAAACACAAGGTAAGTTTACAACAGGTCAGCTATTTGAAAAACAAATCATACAAGACTATATATTTGGAATAATACTTGATACGAAAAACAAATTTTACGACTGTATTATTTAAATACTCCTATTAAACATGTACTCTATTTCCATATTATGAAGGGAATATATAAGAAAACATAAAAATGCTAAAACATGCTAAATGTGTATTGAACTGCCATGTGTAAAGCTTTTGGTGTGCAGGTTTGATTAGCGTCCCGTTGTCGAGAAGTTTCCGGTTTAGGGGTCTACCTACAAAATAAAGGTTTTAGAATAGTAGGTTTTTTTTACCCATAACCGAAGAACTGAACATAATATACTGAACAATTACACTGTAACAATTCATCTTTGACTGAAAACGCATAATGTATGCATGCATTATGTAATATACTCATGCAAGCCTGCAGGTGTTGATTTTATTGATTATGAAATACCAAACAATACTTCACATGTGGTACATTGTGTACAATTACACACAGCAGAGTGTTCCTCGATCCTCGACAGTCAACAGGACTGAACATAAGACCTGGAAAATGATTTTGTCATATATTTGCTCTGTGCATTTTGGTCACAATCCATTCTGCATTTTGACCAACACTGTCAAAAGCCTTAATTTGACAGTGGACAGCAGGTATGGTGACAGAGAATGAGGGGAGAGACATGCAACAAGGGACCCGGACAGAATCAAATCAGGGACACTGCAGTTACACTGAGAGGGCCTCATTTAAAGTCATTGTGGTATTAAAAGTTGCATCGACCTGCTGTGATTTTGGTTTTGGTTTTGCACCGCTTAAATACGTTCTAAATATGACTTAGTTTGTTTGTTAGTATTTTATGTTTAATATTCTATATATTTTACATTTTCAGTTTCAGAGAAGAAATGGGGAAATATTGAAGAGAATGCAAATGTTTGGTCTTTTTTAGTACTAGGTTGGTAGAAATTACCCCTTTATTGTGAAGAACGAGACCGGAAGTTGATTGTCTCTGGACACGGAACACGCCGGGCAGCTCTCTCTCTCCAGCTGAAGCTGCTACATACAACACTAGCAGTCGCCGCCGCAGCGAATGGAGGCGAACGGGTGGAAGAGACGTCGCTAATGAACTGTTTCGCTGTCTAAATATCTTTCATTCGGATGCGAGGAGGATTTTAACCAACGGGCAGAAGAAACGACACACCGTTATTAGGAAAAGTCGAATTAATTTCCTTCAGAAACAGATCGATTGGCTGTCATTTAAGAAGAAGAAAAAAGGGCGTGTGTGCGGAGTGAAGGCAGCTTTTTTTTTTTTTTTAACCATTTAATGTGGGTATACATGGTGTTTTAGATATATTATTTTTTTTTTTTAAACACCACATCTGGGTCTGAAGGACACGGTCGAGGATGGGATGCACACTGAGCACGGAGGACAAGGCGGCGGTGGAGCGCAGCAAAATGATCGACAGGAATCTGCGGGACGACGGGGAGAAGGCAGCCAGGGAGGTCAAGCTGCTGCTGCTGGGTAAGGAAGGAGGAGAGGAGGGGAGGGAAGGAGGGAGGGTGAGAACTTCACCGTGTGTCACTGAATGCAACATAACCTTATTTCCAAACAGAAAAACAACAAATACTTGAAGTTACTTACCAATATATTTAAAAAAAAAAAACCCATCTCCAATTAGTGTTTAAATCCGTTTAATTCAAAATGTTCTGCACGTTTTTTTTCTTCCCTCTTTCCCTGCTGCTGGCATTAGCTCCATTCAGCCTGTGTGGACCATTTGTGTTGACCAAATCCGTTCAACAATGGCTCATTTCCCCTCGTCTAGTCCAGTCCAGTGCAGTGCAGTGCAGTTTAAACGGAGGCCCAGGCCTGACCAGACTGTGACCGAAAACTTTGCTGGGTCCACTCACTAAAGGATGTTTAAAGGCCCTGGTGAGCCTAATGAGGGTCTTTTATGCAGTGTTCTCTACAGTTTTCATGTGTTTTGGAAGCCTTATAGCCTTGTCTTGTTCTCCTCTCAAGTCCAATAATAAGAAACACACACACACACACACACACACACACACACACATGACTGCACACACATGACTGAAAAGGGACAAACATCTTGCGCAACAAACACAGGAAATCACAATGATGAGGTGTAATTTAGTTAGAAGCCTCATAAGCCTGACATTAAAATAGCAGCCATTTAAACCAAATTGTCATTGATCAGCTTGACTGTAAATATAGTTGCCTCGTGACCCTTTCATTGCTCTGAGTAGGAGCCGATGTTGACTGACCTTTAGTTAGTGCTTAAGAATCCACCGTAGTAATATGGACACATCCTTTTTTCTTTTTTTTAAATCAACCACAAGAATGATCCACGAACGGCTCAGTTCATCCAATCAAGTCTTTTTTATATTTCCTAAGTGTGCTTTCGTTACATCACCGTGTGCACAGCTACGTGAACCGCCTGCGTTTAGAATCACAGCACATGTGCAAAATCCGCGGCGTTATATACTCACGCGTTGGGGGGGGGGGGGACACTGTTATCCTTGTAAACAGAGACCGTAGGTGAGAAACTTTTCCACCAACCCCTTAGGTGTCCAGCTTTGGGGAATGTTGACATACACACACACACACACACACACACACACACACACACACACACACACACGCACACACACGGTATGTTGGTTACCAGGACACAAAAGACTGAAGCCAACACCAATACCAGGCAAACATCTGACAGAAGGCCCCGGAATACGAGCCGTTAGTGGCTTTGTGGACAGATTTGTGAGCCAGAGCAAGATAAATACTTCCTCGTGTTCCTTGTGTAATATAGCAACACCCGTTTCTACCATTCTCATTGGTATTCATTGTATCGCACGTCAAAGAAAGGACATCATTTCTTTCCCCATTTACATATAAGGTTTAGCGTAGTTGTTGGAACAAGAACGTGCGTATCTGCTTCCTACAGGTGGACCGCATTCCTCAGGTGCTCGGAGGCCAGATGGGGCTTGCTGAGTTGAAAGCGAGCAAGTTGGGTCAAGTTTCTGCTCTGCTGCTGCTGCAGGGCGGATTATGAGTTTTCATACCGTCGCGCTGACACAATTTAACCGCGCTCTGTGTTTTTTTTTTTTTTGCTAGAGTGGCTTGTCGTGACGGTTGCGCGCCAGCTCGCGGGGGCCCCCACGCGTGGCCCCCTCGGGTTGGCACCGTCTAACTGCCGTGTGTGTGTGTGTGTGTGTGTGTGTGTGTGTGTGTGTGTGTGTGTGTGTGTGTGTGTGTGTGTGTGTGTGTGCGTGAGCTGAAGTGACACACACACACACACATATGCACACACACACACAGGCGGGCTTCACCAGGAGAAAGGAAAAAGCGGGTCTGTAAGAGGAGAACACCGCTAATGACTAAAGCATTAAAAATGAAAAGGCTCTGCTGCAGAGACACAGAGGAGGCTGAGTTGGAGTTGTTTACCTTGCTGATACAAACACTGAAAAGACACTGTTTTGGAGTTGTTGATCAGCAAGAAACTCTGGAGTATACTTTTCTCTAAACAGACCCTGTCAACCTAAATAAATCTAAAAGTCAGCAGAACATGTGGCGCGGTAGCGCGAGGCTGGCAGGGCTGTAGAGATGTGATGCAGCAGCAAAACCCTCCGGCGTTAGCGGCATCTTCATGCGTTTCGCCACCTGGTTCTCTCCTAAAGAGCGAATCATCCCAGTCACCGGCATGAAATCGCCACGCTGACGTAAAAACCTCTGTGATTTGCATGAAAATGATTTTGATCTCTGTGAGTCAGCGTGCTGCACTGTCAACTCGGAGCTAGCTGTCAGGCTCAGGTGTCGTTGAATAGAGACCGAACAAATTTCTCATTTAGCTCTTCGCCTTTAATTGGCTCTCATTTTATTTCCATCATCTCTAGGACCTAATTATCCTACTATTCATATCTACATGCTAAAATAGATTACAATCTCCTCAGCCTAATTACTCTTTCTATAGCTGTCGTGCAACTGTGGGAAGATTTTATTAATAATCCTTTGCCTTTGTCTAACATCTTCCGTCATTTGGCAATTTAAAAAAAAGAAAAAAAGAAAGTGATGTAACCAGCATTGCCAAAGATGTAGTGCGGCGTGGCTGTGTTACTCATCGTAAAGCCGGACAATCAAAGTAGCTAATTTATTCGCGTTCCGATAAGCATCATTAGACATCTCTGTGAATAGTTTGGTGTGTGTGTGTGTGTGTGTGTGTGTGTGTGTGTGTGTGTGTGTGTGTGTGTGTGTGTGTGTGTGTGTGTGTGTGTGTGTGTGTGTGTGTGTGTGTGTGTGAAACAATCTTTTAGCCATCGATCCTCTTGTTGGCAGATCGATCCCTCTGGTCGTTTCCTCTAGTGGGAAGCACACTGTTCGGAGGCTCCTGGAATCCTTTGCGAGTGACTCATACTTAAATCCTCCACAGAGGCGGGGGGGGGGGGGGGGGGGGGGGGGAAGAGGAAGTGGATAGTGAGTGAGAGGAACCATATATTAAATGGGAAAATGACTGTATGACACAGAGAGAATGTAAAAGAGGAAGAAGAGAGAGAGAGAGAGAGAGAGAGAGAGAGGTGATGGGGTTGGGCTCGTGCTGCTAATGTGGCATCGCTAATGTGAATTGGAAATTGAGCCAAGAACCTCACTTCCACACTACTAGGTCTTCATTTTAAAACAACATAAACAGTCTCCATCCAGACGAGCGTTTCAGCAGCTGAAGAGGAGCCGATGATGCTGCTGGACACGTCGCAAAGCGTTGAAATACTAGTTTCCCTGCTGCGCGTGTAGCCGGTAGCACCGTTACAAAATGCTGAATTTGATCAGCTGCTAGCGAAGGACAACGGGGTCAGGAACTCTTCGTTATCCGTGTTGAAATGAACCTGCGGTAGTCGAGGATGGTGTTTTTTTGTTTTCCTCCCGGGGGAAAGGATCATGTGATGGGGAAGTGGCGAATCGGGGGCAGGACACGTCGTGGCTCGTAAACATGGAAGTGTGGATGTGGAAACGTTGGCCCTTCTCCTGACCCACAGACATGGATCCTCGTGTCCTTGATCTGGGGCCTGAAAAGGAGACACCTTTTGCTTCCTTGACTTCGGTTGGTGCGCAAGAACACATTGCTTATTCTCCGAGTCTGGGTTGCACCAATAAGGATTCATTTTTTAACCCCGATTTAAATCCTGGACGAACCTTCAATCAGTTCAATTTTAAAACTAGCTTAGTTTAGTTATTACTTTAAACGTAGATTCAATTTAAGTCCAGTATTAACTTTAAGCTTACACTTGAGGAGGTTTAACTGTTAAGTTCACTGCCTTTTTTTTTTCATTGATTGGGCAAAATAATGAAGTTCCTCAGAGAAAGTTAAGGGCAGACTCACCCAATTAAGTTTCATGATGATGATGATGCTGCAGAATTTCTCTCAAGATACCAATTCAACCAGGAAACTGTGAAGAGCGGAACAGGAAGATTGGACCAACAGGCGGTGTCTCTTTTTTTTTTTTTTTTACTGTGAAAAAAGTTGTTTACTTACTGTCCCGTTGTCCGTTTTATCTTCTTTTATTTTCGGCATATTGCTCCATTAATTCGGCTAACAAGTTTTCCAGCACGCAAATGTCTTCATCTTAATTTGGGTATGTCCATATTGATCACACGCTATCTCATTTTGATTTGAACATGGATTTACTCAACAGATTCATTTTTCATTGTACAACAAAGCTCTGCCTAAATTAACATCTGGATTTAGTCATTTTCAAACCTATGAGAACTAATCTTAGATTAAGTCAATCCATGTTTGTGCATCCCAGACCAAGATCGTTAGCTGTGACATATGGTTAATCTAGAGGCACGGTAGACATTTTAATCACATTCATCTCCATACGGCCATTGTTTCAAATCCCCGTCCTCGCTGCCCTGGGAACATCGACCGAGGGAAGTTCCAAGAGAAAAGATGTGTTTGCGGTGGAAAGATAGAAACGACTTTGTTCTCTGTAGAAGAAGAAGACCAAAAAAAACAAAAAACCCTCCATTTTCACTGGAAGGGTAAGCTTGGATTTTCCTAAAAATAGTTTAAACCGCCAGAAACAGAAACCAGCTGCTCCAGTGGTTTTGAGTCTGTAGCTGTATTGGGGTGGGTGTATCAAAGCTGTGGGTGTGTAACATGACTCTGCATGAGGACTGATAGGTCAGGCCTGTGGTGCCATATAACCCTTAAAGGTCTGTGTGTGTGTGTGTGTGTGTGTGTGTGTGTGTGTGTGTGTGTGTGTGTGTGTGTGTGTGTGTGTCCAAATCAGGACGACTGTGTGTTTTGTGTTCCTCAGGCCTAGAGGCTCTGACAAGATCCACACCCTAATGATATCACTGGTGTAGAGAGGCCAGAGCAAAGTCACCGACATGAAGCACAGAGCTCTCGTCCCGTTGATTTTGCTATTCGTCCCATTTTTAACCACTGAATGCTTGGAATTAGTCGGCGTATCACCGAAGACGTCGTGCCTCTGGTTTTGATTTCTGTGAACTGCTGTTTCTATGCTACTACAGATTCCCACAATGGCTCATCAAACCCTGTTCATTTAGTCATCGTGATACGAGGTCATTTTTAGTCCGTTGAATTAAGCGGCATCAAAATTGGCAGTTATTTAGTTTTATCTCCTTAAATTTATTAAGGGATGTCTTTGCCAGTTCAGTGAAGCTGATGACATAACTATTTTTGGAATGGATGTGAGCAGGGCTGCAACGGTTACTCTCATAATCGATGGTCCGTGAAATGTCAAAAGACGGTGAAAAAAAAAACCCCCCAAGATGACGTCTTCAAACGTCTCGTCTTGTCCCGTCCAAAATATTCCGTTAACATTGATAAGAAACTAATTTGCGCTCCTAAAATAAATCAACTATCAAAACGGTTACTAATCACTTTCGTTGCAGTGCGGCCTTTGTAGTTCCTGCAGTGTGTTGTGTAGCAAACCAAGCCATTAAAAAAAACAATGTCAGAAACCATTGAGAAGTCACACAGCTGGGCTCGGCTAAAAGTTATTACTTTGAAGTGAAGTGTGAGCTCACAACCCGCCTTAAGTGGGTATTCATCCTTCCCCCTCATCCAGAGGAGCTGCGTCGGTATGCGAAGCGTCTGCGGCGTTGTGGACCTGGCTTCGTGTTCGCTCGTCCCTCTGGGATTCACCCAGCCAGTGTTTTGGCCTCGGAGCACAGGGACCTCCTCCTGGGCTCTCCGGCACCCGAGAGGTGACGCGTAATTAAAATAATACGCCCTCAGGTGAATCCCATCCAATTATCCTGACTGTACTATCGGCACGCCGTGACTGCCGAGGGAAAGTTTGTAGGAATGCAGACAGATAGTGGTCGCGCTGCAGCGGGACCAACGTTTACATATTCATGTTGTGTTTAAAATATGCTCAGGGGGAGCTGTTACTTACAACGGGAAGCAGCCTCAACTACTAATGGCATTTGTCAAAAAGGGGGGGGGGGGGTTTTGTATCGTGCAACATCTAGGAAAGTGGAACTAGATATAAGCCGCCGATTTATTATGCAAGAGCAAACCATCTTGTCTCTGCTGACAGTATCACGAGGTGACAGATAGCGGTAGACTTCATGATGTGATTCCACTTCCTCTTCTGTTGAGAGAGAGAGAGAGAGAGAGAGAGAGAGAGAGAGAGAGAGAGAGAGAGAGAGAGAGAGAGGTTTACTCGGGGAATAGCTTCTCTCTCTCTCTCAAGAGGCTCCAAAGATCTTCCCCAGTGTCGAGAGGAACCGGCCAATTACCTCGCCGTAGCCGTCCTATAAGTCTCCTCTGCTGTAATGTGAGGACATTGAGTGCACATTAGTAGAGCTAATGTCGTTAACGGTAATACCCATTTAGGGGACATAAGTCTAACGAATGTGGTTTATGAGGACATCACAGCTGGCTTTGATTTGCAAAAGAAAACATTTTTAAATAAAAAAAGGGCACTTCTGAGCGACTGGTTACAGTTGAGGGAAAAAGAGCGGCATCATGCATAATGGTCCCGGTTGAGGCCAACACACACACACACACACACACACACACACACACACACACACACACACACACAGCCTCCTCAGGTGACTGTGGCCTCACACTAGAGATGTCCTGGATATAAAGAGTTGCTATGGCACTGTGACGTGTCGAGAGATCCGACCCCCCCCCCCCCCCCTCGCTCTGCTCATCATGGTATTGTCTGACCGGCCGACTACAAAACCGTCAATCTAATCAGTCGCCGGCTCGGACTGCGGTCACATCCTGAAGGTGACAACGCGGCTCTTTTGGCGCTTCACAACCCCGTCGATAACAATCTCCTTCTTCCTTGGTTGTGGCAAGAGCCTTTTGAGATTCAGTAACACTAAACTAGAGCGAGGTTTATCACAAAGCGAGTCATCTGACCGAGCTCGGTGCCTCTGACTAATCGGGGATATCGGGAGCCGTGTGGAGGAGAGAGGCCAGACCATAGAAACGGAACAGGAGGAGAGCGGACATTCAATACGACGCCGTTGTGTTACACGTCACGCCGGCACGAGTCAGTCCGCTACAGAAGTCAGCCCGCTACAGCGGCTCTAATGGCAGCGGCACACATAAAGATGGCCGTCGCTCTGACCGCCTTGATCTGGATGTCTCACCTGTTAGGTTTCTAGGTTCAAAGACCTCTTCTTTTTTTTTTTTTTAACACCGGACACTTGAACTTTCTCAGTTCTCCTTTAGTCGAGGTGCTTTTGCTCAGGTTTCAGACTCGTGGTTCCTTGTCGTGCCATTTGGCCACATAAAATCATTGAGTAATAACATTGTAAATGCAAGTGAGTTGAGTGACATACGGGTTGAAAATGAACGTTTACACTCTAATAAACCTCTCTTTTGTCTTTTCCAGGTGCTGGTGAATCAGGGAAAAGTACGATTGTCAAGCAGATGAAGTGAGTTCATTCTGCACACCGAACGATCAAAGCAAACCTTTTTTCTTCTTCTTCTTCTTCTTCTTCTTCTTCTTCTTCTTCCAGTGTATCAACACTGTCTTGTCTCATCAGATATGCATAATGGAACAGAGAGAGTATTAATTTTCCACAACACAAACAGTGTCAAACACCAATCATGCTTTTACAGCGTCTCTGTGGGTTACATCATTCTCTGTGAGTCGCATTACAAACAGGTACCATGCATAATGGAGCATGACGACAACCCAGCAGAATACATTAGTGCAAACTCTGCCTATACATCATCCACATGCAACCCTACTTATGAATTACATTTTTCATAAGCACCCCCGAGGATACACTCATCAATCAGCAAACAAACACGTGTCAGATGCACTTCATTTGTTACATTTATAAGCAGCTTTTCAGCTATGATATTTTTTTACCTGTGATTGATATGCACCGCTTTGACGACGAAGTGTTATTTTACTCACAATGATTATGTCGTAAATCCTCTGGAATCTCAGTGCGCTGAGAGACATCTCAGCATATCTGTCTGATTTAAGCTGCCGTGCAACAATGAAAAGGAGGAGTCTGGTGATTGTCTGTATTTTTCTTATTGTCACCAATTCCTATGAAATTAGTGCAAGTTGCAGCTTCACCGCCCAATAACACTCACTCCTCTGCTCCGAAGACCCACGTTGTGTCCAAAACCACTTTGTTTTACACACACCATTGCATTGTGGGTGAGATTGGTTGACGATGACAAAAAATATAGAATAAATCAGCCTCATGCTTTAACCACTTTTCCTTTAACACATTACTCTTCAAGTTAAGATAAATTTTATATATATATATATATATATATATATATATATATATATATATATATATATATATATATATATATATATATATATATATATATATAAATAAAATTTAAATTTATGTTTATGTATCGTTAAAAGCTCTCGGGCAACTGTAGAAAAAGCTCCTTTTCCCCAGATGACCATAATTTAAGCTGCAAGAAATGTGGTCCGGGATATTGTGGCCTGACAATATTTCTGCGAATGTTACAATGAGCATGAAAAATCTGACTATTGAAAGAGATATTTAAAAAGAGCCGAGTGAGGAAAATACATAATTTCTCAGAAAGCTGAAAAGCTCATTCGGCCGGAGAATCTGTCATGAGAAGAAGCGCTTTTCTTTTCGGTTACTGTGTGTTGCAGTGCTGGAAAATGGCTCGGCTGCTGACCGTGTTTTTTTTTGTTCTTTCTTCTGCAGGATCATCCACGAGGCCGGCTACTCAGAAGAGGAATGTAAGCAGTACAAGGCTGTGGTCTACAGCAACACTATCCAGTCCATCATCGCCATCATCAGAGCCATGGGGCGCCTCAAGATCGACTTCGGCGATGCCGCAAGAGCTGTGAGTGACCGGGGAAGGGGGGGGGGGGGGGGGGGGTAGAGAGAGGAGTGTAATTTGGTGGGTTTAGAGTAGAAGTGAGTTTGTGGCGTTGGAAAACAAGCGAGTGCTAACAGTGAAGAGTCTTGTCAGCAGGAAAGAAGTCTTTTGAATGTAGTGAGAGGTATTTTCAGGTCAAGACGAAGAACCGGGAGAACAAACCACGTCCTTCCGACCCTGTGACTGGCAGCTTGGTCGCAGGCTAATGTCAACAATAATGTGGGTCCGGTGACTTCGACGGCTGATTTCTGCTATTGAACTAATGCGCCTCCTCTCCTAGGACGATGCACGGCAGCTGTTTGTGCTGGCGGGCTCCGCAGAGGAGGGCTTCATGACGGGAGAGCTGGCCGGTGTCATTAAGCGGCTGTGGAAGGACGGAGGCGTTCAAGCCTGTTTCAGCCGCTCCCGCGAATATCAGCTCAACGACTCGGCGGCATAGTGAGTCACAAACACACACACACACACACATACATAACCGAAGTTAACGGTTGCACGGTTCTCCGAAATCATGAGTCATCCGCTTTGAAGACTTGGTGCACAAACCGATTAATGACAGTCACATCAGATGACCAGACGCCCCAAAATGACCGCCAAGCGCACAGAAAGCTGCCGCCTCAACTTGCCAAACACACAAGTTGTCCAAAAGCCTTCAACCAATGTGCAGAGAGCAGAGAGCTAAGGGCGCCATGCATCTGTCTGGACTTTCACTCTGTCAATATTTACCCTCCTCTACCAAGCCCGAAAAGAGCGGCGGCTAGAAAGACAACTCAGTCTTTGACCTTACACTTCAACGCAGGAACATTAGCGAAATGCCCCAAAAAACAAGTGATCACTACAGAGAAGATCTGCTCCTCTTCTTCTGTATAGTGCAAGAGCCCTCGGCGTTGAAACAATTGATATCATCACAATGGCACGCTGGTGTTTTGTTAGGGAAAAAAAAAAAGAGCATTTGCCTTGTTGTGCTGCTGCAGCAGAGCAAACATTACGTCGCAGGCCTAAGGGAGCTGCAGCCGTTTGGCCTTTTTCTAATTGTTCCACTAATCCTGCTGTCCAAGGGCTTTTCATGAATAGGAAACTCTATTGCTAAACATTGTGTGTGTGTGTGTGTGTGTGTGTGTGTGTGTGTGTGTGTGTGTGTGTGTGTGTGTGTGTGTGTGTGTGTGTGTGTGTGTGTGTGTGTGTGTGTGTGTTTTTTTTTTTTTTTTTACTTCACTTAATACCTTAGAAGGATAAACAAAAGGCTTGTTTGAATGAAGGGGAGATTACTTGTGTTTGTCTGCTAACAACTAGAGGTCACTAATCTCTTATTTCTTCAGTAATGTATCGGCAGTACCCTTGAGATATTTGCTCGGGTCGTAATACACCCAGAGTGGGTTTATGTGTGACATACAGCATATGTGGCCATACTGTGACAAACAAATATTATACAGATATTTAAACATTAAGACCAGTCTGGAAATGAAAACGATGTGATATAAAAGTGTGAACATTGCCCGCCCTCCTGTCTTTCTCACTCTCTTTTCTGTCTGATGTTGTTTGTTTTGCCTCCTCACGTCCTTTTCCTTGTGTCCTTCTCTCAGCTACTTGAACGATTTGGACAGGATATCCCAGGCCACCTACATCCCAACCCAGCAGGATGTCCTGAGGACTCGAGTCAAAACCACAGGCATCGTGGAGACGCACTTCACATTCAAGGACCTGCACTTCAAGTGAGAATTTCTTCACTGTGACAACTCGCTTAGCCTCAAAGCGTTTTTTTTGTTGTTGCTTAATTAGCTTTCCTTCCTGTCACTGACTCATTCACCATAGAAATTCCCTTTGTGCATGTACAGCTGTGTGTTGTGACACAAACTGTGAAGGTTGTGCGCATCAGCGATGAGTCAGTTGTGGCCCAAGGTCTAAAAAAAAATAAATACAAAAATAAAAAACAGACAGGAAGTGGAGGCAGCAGGCCTGATGATGTCATGATACCAGAAGTTTGGCAGCTAATTCCAGTGTCATTGAAACTCGTACTGCTGGACCACAAACAGAAGACACAAATACAAAGCCCTCACTGGTGTTTGCTCCGTCTTTTAGTTTTTTCGCGATTTCAAACGGCAGCCTAAATGCACCGTCATGATGACACACATGTCACAGTTCTTCTGTAAAGTAGCCATTGCTCAATTTAATGTAGGAATGACACAGCAGTGGCTAACCGTGCTTCCACTTTCAATGACACTGTGACCGATTGACGGCGCTGACTTTGCACACTGTGTTGAGTTACATGTGATTTCTTCTTTTTTGTTTTGCGCAACATTGTACTTCATTATTTTCTTGAACAATCCCTCCGGTCCTGCCGTTGAAAAGATTTCCAGATCTAATGGGAGCTTTTACAAGAGCTAAATGAGGCTTCTGTTAACTCCTCTGCCTCATCTGCATGCCTTTTTATGCGATAGTTTCGCACGTTGTCCCTTTTGGAATCCGATTTGAAAGTGCTCTTAATTGTTGGATTTGCTTGTTTAGAAATTGTTCCTGAATGTGAGAAATGTGTAAAGATATATAGATAGATAGATAGATAGATAGATAGATAGATAGATAGATAGATCTATATATATATATATATATATATATATATATATATATATATATATATCTCTTTACACATTTCTCACATTCAGGAACAATTTCTAAACAAGATATATATATATATACATATATACATACATACATACATACATACATACATACATACATACATACACCACTTTGGTGGGCATTTGGTGAGAATGGCCCTACATTAAACACTTTAAAGCAAGCAATAAAAGCCCCACATTTAAACCTTTTGACTGAGCAAAATAGAATACAGGGTAAAAGCTATTACACAATCAGTGTATGCATTTGCTGCTCACTTGAGCTTTTCGCTGCGCTGCTGAGATTTTATCAAAATTGTTTTGATTAACAACAATTTCTGTTTCCTTTTCCACCCTCGATCACTTACCGTCATCACTAAACACCGCAGCAGGGCCGGAACTGCCACAGCGACTCGGTTCCGCGTTGGGGTTTCATAAACACTGCGTGTATTATTGTGTATGTTTGTAACACTGAGGACATGTGTCACTTCTGTCCTGCCTCCAGAATGTTTGATGTCGGTGGTCAGCGGTCTGAGAGGAAGAAGTGGATCCATTGTTTCGAGGGTGTGACCGCCATCATCTTCTGCGTGGCCCTCAGTGACTATGACCTGGTGCTGGCTGAGGACGAGGAGATGGTGAGTGCTCCAGCCTCTGACTCACGGAATAACATAATAGCAGGCACTCTGTGTTCGCACACAGCGGGAACTTTGCCTCTGTTTACCGGAATCGTGATGGGTCAGAGAAGGATACTTCGCAGAGCACGGTGATCAACGTTGTGTTCCTTCTCCCCCCCCCCCCCCCCCCCCCCCCCCCCCCCCCCTCAGAACCGGATGCACGAGAGTATGAAGCTGTTCGACAGCATCTGCAACAACAAGTGGTTCACGGACACCTCCATCATCCTCTTCCTCAACAAGAAGGACCTGTTCGAGGAAAAAATCAAGAAGAGTCCTCTCACCATCTGCTACCCAGAATACGCTGGTGAGATTGGCAGCCTTTTGACAGAAGGCGCTCTGAGAGTGGCCCATTTAGTCGTTTTATTTTTAACATGAGAACCTGCACATGACCAGTGTTTTCAAAATGTGCTCATGGAGTTGAATTTGTGCGTTCTGCTGTTAAAGACTGAGGACATTTTTTTTTTTTTAAAGAAAAGTATCCTATTTGACAAGTTTAATGAGAACACCGATACCGTTGTCATATCCGTTTCTAAATATAATGTGACAGCTTATTAGCTTAGCTTAGCATAAAGGCTTAGCATAAAGGGGGAAACAGCTAGCCCGGCACTGTCCAAAGGAAACAAATCCCGTCGACCAGCACCTCTAGAGCTCATTAATGATCATCTTGTACGTCATTTGTTTAATCTGTAAAAAACAGAACTGTAAAGAACGTTTTATGGAGGGTTATGTCTTCCTGCAGTCTGAACACTACATGGTGTTGACAAGCAACCAACAGAGGCCTAGAAAGGAGTTTGCCACATAACCCCTCTATTCTACACTTTGTTTTAGTATGAACAAAGCTCACACAGTTGCGTATTCCTCTTTTTACAAGAACAGCAGAATGCCCAGTTAGCAGAACGAAGAACAACAAAAATAACAATTTCCAAAATCCTCTTCCTGTTTTGTGTTCCCGCTCCTCGTTTTTTTTTTTTTTCCCAGGCTCCAACACGTACGAGGAAGCAGCTGCCTACATTCAGTGTCAGTTTGAGGACCTGAACAAGAGGAAGGACACCAAGGAGATTTACACCCACTTCACCTGCGCCACAGACACAAGAATGTGCAGTTTGTCTTTGACGCCGTCACCGACGTCATCATCAAGAACAACCTGAAAGACTGCGGCCTCTTCTGAGGATAACGGCAAAGAAGATGACCTTTTTTTTTTTTTCTTGGTAAGGAACTCCTCATCATCGTCATCATCATCCCTCCTTAATCTTAACACACATGTGCGTTCACGTGTGTGAACGCACATGTGTGTCATGGATGGGGGGGAGGGGGCACATGTCAGCATTGTTGACTGAATGCGTGTTCACCATAACGTCAGCATGCAGTGGGAGTTGCTATGGGAAACTGGCTTTTGTCTTTCAAATGTGTTGAACAAATTGGCTTCGAATGGCTAGTTTCCAGAGCTTAAACGTCCCGAATTATGGGGGAGCGTAGCCGGAGCTGACCGCAAAGATGCAGCGTAATCCATCACAATCACATGCATAATTAAATCGCTGAAATCATTGCCTTCTTTCATCTGAGGCTTAAATACATTTCCTGCTCCATTTAGATGTTTGTGAAATGATAGTGGCACGGTGGAGCGCTCCCAAACTTCTCTGTGAAACGACTCACACCCATCCCCCCCCCACACCCCTCCCATCCCTAATGTTTCTTCCTCTCTACTCTCCTCTCCTCAGGCGGTGGAGCCAGTTTATTGTGCATCTTTGGTGGGGAAGATGAGAAGAGTCGGGAGGACCAGTCACGGACCAGTGCTGTACTATATGCCACTTTTAACAGCTTTATTTATGTTTTTTTTTTGTCTTGGGACATTTTGAACTAGCGTTATGTTATTTGTGTAAGATGTTTGTATCATTGTAAAAGCGTCACCGCAACATTTTTCCGCACACTTTTAAAAAAAAAAGAAAAAAAAGAAAATTACTTTCTATTAAGTTTTTATTTTATATTTTTTGAGGCGGAGGTGGAGGAATTCATGTTTTTTGCTGTTCCTTCTGCCGCTGTCTCTGGAAAAAGGAAACTTTGTTGTTGGTGGAAATACTTCTTTTCTTCGTTCCCTTCAACCAAAAAGGGAAGAAAAGGGAGGGAGTCAAACTTTGAGTCCAGTTTGTTGGTACTTGTGCCTTCGCATGCCTTTTACTGCGGCCGTAGTCCCAATGCTTGTTCTGTTGCCTGCTGAATTGTTCTAAACATAAAGAGGTAAACTGTTTCCATATGTTAGTGTCCCTGCTATCTTCTATGTGCACACCACTGAGCTATCTGGAGGAGGAAGATTTCCCTCTGGTCTGAAGGTACATGGGTCTCAATGGTGACTAATGTGTAGCCTCCACAGTCCCCTACCCCCATCCCCCCCACCAGCCATCACAATGGAAGGCCTCTCTGGCCGATCACGCAGTACAATACTGATAATGTATATTGTTACATTTGCCCCGCAGATCTGGGGTTCTGGTTTTTTAAACTGTACAAAATATCCATTCTTCCCAATCATTTGGAAAATGGTTAGTTTAGGCATTTTAAGTACAAAGACCAGGGTAGGCACATTTTAATGTATATTTTAATGTATTTGGAGGCAAGATTTTGGTGTTGAGAGAAAAACTGAACCACAGGGAAGATGGTTGTGAAGGCGAGAAGGAGGTCTGAAATGTTTTTTAGGTTCAGACACCGTTCCTGGGTCCCGTGATTTGAGAGTGGAAGCGCTGCTCGAGGATCCATGAAGCCTTTCAGTCAGATGATGGAAAGTGAGACGGTCAAGCGAGCCTCGTCTGTGAGTTTAGATCAGCACTACTTTGCCAAGAGGAGTGACGAATATGGTCCTGGATCTGTTCATATAAAGAAACTGCCACAATTGTCAATGTGTGTTTATGTTCTCCGCGGATGGAGAACCTTTGTAGACTCATCTCCCTTATTTTGCTAATAAAAACCATTTACAAACCACGTGGCGTTGCTGTGTCATTATATATGTCTTCGGCAGTTAATGGAGCATTTTTACACTAAGTAAAACTAAGTTACTGCTCTATTATAATTAGCTGCAGAAGCTCAAAGCAGGGTAAATCTCTTTAATTCTGCTCTTCCCTTTAAATGTCACGCTGCTATCACATGCTCTTCTAATGCAGGAATACCTCAGTGTTGGGTGCTAATGACCTGAGAGGGTTTCCTTTTGAATATGCTCAAAGACGGATTGTTCATTTCTGTAATGGATCATAAATTCAAAATTCCACTTCATTTGAAGATGCTTTTATCAGTAATAGGTCATGCTTTGATCCTTCTGTTTTTGCGTAGCTGGACTGTGACTGTGTGCAGGCTTGGCATACAGAGCAGGTACTACGATACACACCGTATGCATTTCCCATGAAGCGAGGTATCTTGTTATCACCAAACGGGGAATCCTTCTGACACAATTAGAGACACTTGTTGGCAGTTCTGCACACAACCTCCATGTTTGTATACCTGCAGTATTACTCAATGGAAAGGTTTGTTTGGATGAAGAAATTTGATCATGTCGGAATATTTGGCCACACCGAAAAAAAGGTTGACTTGCATGTACCGATATGGAAACCACCTTAATCTCATTTTCCTATTTGATAATGGCCCTGTCTCCACTCATTCGTGTGTCCCCATAACACAATTTGCATTGTAAATGTGTCACGGCATGACCTGTGAATATCATCAGTGTTGTCTTCCCTTTCCAACAATACCCCTTCAAAGGTATCCATCACCTCATGGAAAATGGAAGAGACAATAATATCTCAGAGCTAAACAAAATGGATATAATACATACTATTATGCACCCAGCTCACATAGATCAGCATTAGCATTCTCTAGTGCTGTGTATCTGGTCACCTTGTGAAATATTCATTCTCCTTTTTCATCCATTTTGATCCACACCATCGCCTGGGGAAACATCTGGCTGGTTAACAGCTAAATGCTCCACTGTGCTCACCAGCTAATGCTAGCTGCTAACTTTAAGGTTAGGTCTGCTGTGTGTATCAACCAAAATAAATTGTAGGCCATAAATACCTAAATAATTTGTTAAAATATGCGATTAGGGCGGTAATACTCTGAGTTATATAACTTTAGCAAGTCCTCCACATTGTTGTCATTTGAATGTTGTTAATCAAAAAAAAATGTATATAAAGTTTTTACAAAACTTTAAATTGGCAGAGGAATGGTAGCCTAAGCTAGCTGTTAGTTAGCTCCACGCTTAAATAAAGGCGAAACTAAGTATATTGCTTATCTAAGTGTTACACATGGCACTATTGTAGTGAAGGAAGTTTAAATTCAGCCGTCACCGTCGAAGATGTGACGCTATTTTCACTAAGTAGACCGATGTGGACGCTAATTTAGCCCCAAATCGACCTTCTGGCGGACACTTTTGGGCGGTGGACTGTAATTAAGTTAGTTTATACAGTACAACTGAATATAACGCTAAAGTTAAGATTAAAACCTGTATCAGTGGTGACACAGACGGAACTTTATTCAGGCTTCCCCATTCCCAGAACGGATTTACCTGGTCATTAAAGGTAAGCTAACGTTAGCTAATCTATTAATATTGTGTATCCCAGCTACGGTAGCCTGTTAGCTATATAGCTGCGCTTTTCTATGACACATTAAGATAGTATGAGGTTGTTTGGCCGCTGTGCCAGTCTCTTATAAAACTGGGGGCTCGTTTATTTTAGTTGTACTGCTTGTGTTTTATTTACTTCCCTGTGTATCTGTACCACAGACTGTATCGGTCGAGCTCTACCTGTGGTTTATGTTAGGCTGTGTTGCCATAATGCGGTATCAGATATTAGGATTTTTGTGGTGAAAGTTGCCTATTTTTGCAAAAATAAATACATAAATAAATGAAATGCACACACCTGAGGGCGTTAGAGGTATAGGCCCACTTGTTTTTCCTCTATGCCAACCTACAATATGATTTCCTGATATAATACCGGATTAAAGCACCCTTAAAACATTTATATTTGCAACTTTGTATATTAAATTGAGTGTGTTACCACATATAAATCCAACCTGTATTTGTAAGAGGAAGAATGTGTCGTTCCTTCCCTCAACAGTTAATAGTGTCACTTCAAAGAAAAGTTTTGAGAAAAATAAAGACAGTATGTGTGTGCAAACACAGCCTTTGCTTCTCTTGCCAGGAGGGAATTCCCACATTTTAAGTGATTTTGGCTACCGTGAGTACTTTTGCATGTCTGGCTTGTTTGCACACATGCATGCTGCTGATTTGCATGTGCGCTGGGCACACTCCTGTTAAGCCAGGTTTGAGCTTCTGCAACAGCTTGACAGAAAGATGGAACAACTCTGAGAGGCGTAAATGAGGAAAAGAAGTGTGAGGCCAAGAAAGAGGGGAGGGTTTGGTTCCCAGGTGTGCTGCCAGTTGGTGGAGTTGAAGTGTGTGTGTGTGTGGGTGGGTTGGGTGTGTGGACGAGCATATGCTGTATTAATAGCACCTTTTAAAGTTGAGAGAAAGAGAAGAAGACGGAGTAGTGTGAAAGCAACACGGGTGACACTGTTGAGGTTTCTCTCAGCAACAAACAGAAGGGGCGGGGAGTGTTGTGTGGTTTGTGGTGTGTGTGTGTGTGGGGGGGGGGGGGGGGGGGGAGGGCGTAAATAGATGGAACAATGGAGGCATTATTTCGGTGTTGGTCCATCGCTGTGTTTACTGTCTGCTCTCCTCTCAGTCACTCTGGGGGCAGCAGTTATTTGGCAACAGAGATAAGACGGCCTTATCAGCTCTGCAGCCATGTCAGACAGGATGCATTGTAACACCAAAAACACACACACACACACACACACACACACACACACACACACACACACACACATTCAGTCTGTGCTGCACATTCTTCCACACGCTGGATATCTCGCAGCACAGTAGACGTCATGCGTCGCCACTCGGCAGTCTGTGTCTGGGGCCCGGCATGCATGAGATTATTTATGATGGACTCTTTTATCGCATTCTTCTATCTTCCGATTCCTATTTTCTGCTGCGTTTAGACTATGAAGTGGCCTCTCTCGTCCTTCTAGTGATGTTTAAAGTCGGCCTGTCTGAGATGTATGAAAGGGTCTATTCACTATAATATTAAACATATAGGCTCACACGCCCCTAGTTCATTTCTAATGTTCTGCGTTATTGCCAATTATTTGAAAACGACCACAGCTGAAGGACTAATGAGCTGAGAGACATTTCGAGAAACGCAACATTGTGCAAAGTGCTCTGTGTGATCGCCAATGAGAATTGTGTTGTGTACGGATGTTATGTCAAGACACGAGCAACAAGAGCAGCCATTTTGAAAAAAACAAGTTCAGGTCATTATCATTAACCCAATTAGCTTTTTCTTTCTTGTTTCATTCATACGTGTGAGTGTGTGACAGATCGGCTGTGAGTGGGTTGGCGACCGGGCAGGCTGTGTAGCTTGGTGTGTGTGTGTGTGTGTGTGTGTGTGTGGTGTGTGTGTGTGTGTGTGTGTGTGTGTGTGTGTGTGTGTGTGTGTGTGTGTGTGTGTGCGCACTCCAGCTGGATGTCTGCTGCCTGTGCTTCTGCACCTGATATTTGCTGGCCGTGTTCATTCAGTGCCCAGATTCCAGCTTTCATCTCCACACACACACACACACACACACACACTCACACACACACACACACACTCTTTCCCGTGATGTCATTGATTTCAAGCTCCATGGCAACAGTGAGCGAGGATGAAAGAGGGGGGGGAGAGAGAGAGAGAGAGAGAGAAGCAAAAATGGAGAGATATTCCTTCACAGTGACGGATGGAGTCGTTATAAATAGCTCTGATGTTTCTAGGTGTCCGACGACAGAGGTGGGAGGGTCTTGGAGCGGCGTGGGTGCACGACAGGGCTGAGGTGTTTCACCCAGAGGACATTGTGTCTTTGTCAAGTGGCTATTTCAGACCACTCGGAGTGACGCCAGTCGTCCGTCGGCCCTTTTTTTTTAGGAGGAACTTTTCGTCACAAACAGCTTGTTATTTCAGGGCTTTGTCAATGTGGTGGTGCAGAAAGCGATGTGAGGTTGAATGGCTAAAAATGGCTTCACAGCTGGCAAGGCTACCCATTCACTTTCTTTTTGTCTGTCCTCGATCATTTCCCTTTTTTGTAATCATGTGATTACTTTTAATTCCCCTCCTGCCCGTGTTGGCTTTGGTGCGCGGTCCTTCTGAAAGCGCTTCTGTCAGTTCAATGTGTATCTTACTGTCTACACCAGTGTGTGTTTTTTTTAAGCCAGGCGGCCAGGAGCTCCCTGAGGCGTCACAAGATGCGTCTGAAGTGTGGCGAGATGTTTAACAAAACATGTGACCTTTTGTCACATTGTTTTGCATTTTAAAACACATACAGTTGTGGTCAAAAGTTTACATACACTTGTAAAGAACATAATGTCATGGCTCTTTTGAATTTCCAGTTATTTCTACAACTCTGATTTTTCTCTGATAGAGTGATTGGAACAGATACTTCTTTGTCACAAAAAACATTCATGAACTTTGGTTCTTTTCATGACTTTATTATGGGTTAACAGAAAAGTGATCAAATCTGCTGGGTCAAAAATATACATACAGCAGTGCTAATATTTAGTTACATGTCCCTTGGCCATTTTCACTTCAATTAGGCGCTTTTGGTAGCCATCCACAAGCTTCTGGCAAGCTTCTCGTTGAATCTTTGACCACTCTTGACAGAATTGGTGCAGTTCAGTTAAATTTGATGGCTTTCTGACATGGACTTGTTTCTTCAGCATTGTCCACATGTTCTCAATGGGATTTAAGTCAGGACTTTGGGAAGGCCATTCTAAAACCCTAATTCTAGCCTGATTTAGCCATTCCATTACCACTTTTGATGTGTGTTTGGGGTCATTGTCCTGTTGGAACACCCAACTGCGCCCAAGACCCAACCTTCGGGCTGATGATTTTAGGTTATCTTGAAGAATTTGAAGGTAATCCTCCTTCTTCATTATCCCATTTACTCTCTGTAAAGCACCAGTTCCATTGGCAGCAAAACAGCCCCACAGCATAATACTACCACCACCGTGCTTGACGGTAGGCATGGTGTTCTTGGGGTTAAAGGCCTCACCTTTTCTCCTCCAAACATATTGCTGGGCATTGTGGCCAAACAGCTTGATTTTTGTTTCGTCTGACCACAGAACTTTCCTCCAGAAGTCTTATCTTTGTCCATGTGATCAGCAGCAAACTTCAGTCGAGCCTTAAGGTGCCGCTTTAGGAGCAAGGGCTTCCTTCTTGCACGGCAGCCTCTCAGGTCCATGGAGATGCAAAACACGCTTGACTGTGGACACTGACACCTGTGTTCCAGCAGCTTCTAATTCTTGGCAGATCTGCTTTTTGGTGGTTCTCGGTTGACTCTTCACCCTCTGACCAATTTTCTCTCAGCAGCAGGTGATAGCTTGCGTTTTCTTCCTGATCGTGGCAGTGACAAAACAGTGCCATGCACTTTATACTTACATACAATTGTTTGCACTGTTGCTCTTGGGACCTGCAGCTGCTTTGAAATGGCTCCAAGTGACTTTCCCTGACTTGTTCAAGTCAATGATTCGCTTTTTCAGATCCATGCTGAGCTCCTTTGACTTTCCCCATTGTAGCGTTTGTGGCGTTTGTATCCAATGAGCCCTATTTAAATGGCCTCAGAGAAGTCACCAGCTGTAGTCACTCATAATCACTCACAAGAAGTTAAGAGGCCATGCTATGAAGCTCATTTCATTGACACAACTTTCTAAGTCACCAAAATTGCTAATTCATGTTGCTGTATGTATATTTTTGACCCAGCAGATTTTGTCACTTTTTCTGTTAACCCATAATAAAGTCATGAAAGAACCAAACTTCATGAATGTTTTTTGTGACAAAGAAGTATCTGTTCCAATCACTCTATCAGAGAAAAATCAGAGTTGTAGAAATAACTGGAAACTCAAGAGAGCCATGACATTATGTTCTTTACAAGTGTATGTAAACTTTTGACCACAACTGTACACTCGCATGTATTTTTTTTGGCCTCGCTACAATTCAAAAGATACTTCATTACTTCAACAGAGTCGCCGTTCGGCCAAAGCGTTGTAGCTCAGTTCAAGCTAACCGCTCGGGGGAAATCAACCACGACGTACAAACATAAATCGACAAACATGATTATCAGTGTCAAACTGGATCATGACGCGAGGCGATCCGGGTCTGATTATCAGGCGACATTGCTCTGATGGCCTCTTAAAGATCTTCAAAAGACACAATGAGGAGAGGAGAAATCACCACCGTGACTTTGCAACATGAGAGGAAAGGAGAGGTGAGAACCAGTGGCCTGTGTGTACACCCAACGGCTTCTTCTGTCTTTATTTGAAATGCTTCGCTTATTAAGAACAAGTAAAGCACACACTGAGTTTCGCTCTCGCTCTCACTCTCCCCCCTTCTCTCTCTCTCTCTCTCTCCCCCTCTTCTCTCGCTCTCTCTCTCTCTCCCTCTATCTCCCCCCTTTTCTCTCTCTCTCTTCCTCTCTCTATCCCTCTCTCTCCCCCTTCTCTCTCTCTCTCTCTCTCTCTCTCTCTCTCTCTCTCTCTCTCCCCCTTCTCTCTCTCCCTCTCCCCCCCTTCTCTCTCTCTCCTCTCTCTCCCTCTCTCTCCCCCTTCTCTCTCTCTCCCTCCTCTCTCTCCCCCTTCTCTCTCTCTCTCTCTCTCTCTCTCTCTCTCTCTCTCTCTCTCTCCTCTACTCTCCCTCTCTCGCTCTCTCTCTCTCTCTCCTCTACTCTCTCTCTCCCCCTTTTCTCTCTCTCTCCCCCTTCTCTCTCTCTCTCTCTCCCTCCCTCTCCCTCTCTCTCTCTCTCTCTCTCTCCCTCCCTCTCCCTCTCTCTCTCTCTCTCTCTCTCTCTCCCTCTCTCTCCCCCTTCTCTCTCTCTCCCTCTCTCTCCCCCCTTCTCTCTCTCTCTCTCTCTCTCTCTCTCTCTCTCTCTCCCTCCCTCCCTCTCTCTCCCTCACAGTCTGAACAATGTGCAGTTAGAGCAGCCTGCAGGCTTTGATAAGGATGTTTGGGATTAAACAGTGCGTTTCCACCCTCTTTAACATTCCTGCCTGCCCACTACTGAGGAGCAGTCCAGGTCCAGCGCCAGTCACATGAGCTTTTTAACTGAAACTGTGGACGACACTCGAGTGTTCAGAAGCGTCAGCTTTCCCCATACAAGTTCCAAATGTCACGTTGCCGGTGCAAAAAAAGAACTGTTGGTTTGGTAGTTTTAATCATCACTTGGCGCTGAACACGGGGCGATTGTGTCTGGAGAGAGGTAAAGACAAACACCGCTCATTGATAGTCACACATAATGCCGTGACTGTTCATTTTTTGTCCTCCACTGGATACCAATAGTGTGGTTTCCCTGATTCACGAGAGGATGGGATCCCAAATTAAGAGGGTGTTATGGGTCAAGTAGTATAAGAAAAGCCGATTCCTTTTTAACTGGTACAGCCAATAGGAGCACACCAAGGCCACAGAGATGATACAGGGCTCCAGACCAACTTTCTACATTTCTACTTTTATTTTTATTTTTAATTTATGCCCCCAAACATTTTCACTGTGCTTTTTGGCGCTGCAATTATACATTTTAAGTGTGAGTTGTTTTTTTTGCAGTTCCCACAGGGGTACACATTGAAGTAAATGATTGTTAAGAGGAATAAAGTTAAAATAAATGGGTTTTTTTAGTGTCAGATGAGTCGAGCTGCGCAAAGATGTTGGGTCAGAAGGGCGAGCGCGGGTGGCGATGGCCCCTCGGACCCCTCCAGATGTTGGGTCTGGCCTTCCAGGGCCGAGGACAGGTGTGACGGGCACCGTAGCATTTTCTTGACAATCAATCAAAAAAAAATCTGTCAATATTTCTCTTCATTTTGATTCATGGGTTATGTTTGCGTTTGTGATGTCGCTGGTGTACAGGGTGCTGTTTCAAATGTAGTAGCAGTCTTTTATTTCGTGCACACTTTCTTTTGTTTTAAGTACATTTTTTTGTCTACTCTTCAATACTTGATTATTCTTTTCATTGTATTCAAGCCATTAATTGAATTAATTGAGCTAGAAGAAAACACTAATAGAGTCTTGTTTTTTAACCACGCATGGTCAAACAGTGATGTTCACTCCTGTCGTATTCCTGTGTGAGTCTACTGTCTGCTGAGTGGACCCCCCCCCCCCCCCCCCGCCCTCCACTCACTCAGCCTGTCCGTGGGCAGCAGCCTTCTGCTGCTCTCGCTGTGAATGAATCACTCTTTATTCATAACGTCGTGGCACAAAATTATTGTTTTGTCGTCCCACTTTTTTTTTTTTGCAATCAAGACGAACACATTTTCATCGGCCCGACCTCACCACCTGCTGCGAGTCAGTCGGAGAGAAGAAGAAGAAGAAGAGCCACTTTCATCCACTCAAAAGCACACCCGTTTCTGCGGATGGTAAATATGCTGATGTTGCTGCATTCAGCTGATTGAACGCTGTCGCGTGTGTTCACCAGTTGATGACGCGAAGCATGAAGAGATATAGTTGTTAATGGAACAGGGAGTGTGGGCTCAGAGGGTTCCGACTGTTCTCATCTATATTTAATCCCCTAATGGTCATTTAGAGGCACTTCCAGTGGAATCCGATGACTAATTACAAAGGGAAAAAGTCTCTCTGAGGCAAAGCACATAATCAATAGCAGCCATAATTATCAGTCTCTCTCTCTCTCTCTCTCTGTGTCTGTCTGTCTGTCTCTCTCTGTGTTCTCTGTCTGTCTCTGTGTTTCTTTCTCTGCCTGTCTGTCAGTCTCTCTCTGTCTGCCTCTCTGTCTCTCTGTCTCTCTGTCTGTCTGTCTCTCTCTCTGTCTGCCTCTCTGTCTCTCTGTCTGTCTGTCTGTCTGTCTCTCTCTCTGTCTCTGTCTCTCTGTCTGTCTGTCTCTCTCTGTCTCTGTCTCTCTGTCTGTCTGTCTATCTGTCTGTCTGTCTCTCTCTGTCTCTGTCTCTCTGCCTGTCTGTCTGTCTGTCTCTGTCTCTCTCTCGAATAATTTTTGTTCCCACATGTTTTATGCAGAAAAGTAGCTTTTAATGATTTATCACTCTGTGATCACTCACACACACACACACACACACACACACACACACACACACACACACACACACACACACACACACACACACACACACACACACTCAAATGCCCGCCTCATCTTGTATCCGGAAATTGCTGTCAGGCTGGTTGAGCAGAAGCAGAGTGTGATCTAACAGGGAGAGAGGGAGGCGGAGCCGACTGTCAACAGTAAACAGTGTCAGAGTGGGTACAACCTCGGCCGGCATCCACCTAATGGCTTTCTGTGCTGTGCACATTAGCAGGGTGCCGCACTGCAACATTATCCAATTTAACTCCGCGTTCAATCGAACTCTTGTCTGTTCTAATTGTATACTTTTCTTGCGAGGGCAACAGCGTGCCAGCGCTGTGAGGCGGTTCAACTTCTTTCTTATTGCTTTAAAAACCGCACTGTGGTACAAAATGTTCTTCTTTTTCAGTTCTAACCATGTTCAGTTTCATTCTGCCTCGTTTCAACATGGTGGTGACACTTTTGAGAGCGAGAGAAAGTGAGGCAACACCAGACGCAAATGGAATCATCTCACTTTTTCCCACTTGTTTGAATAACAGTATCATATTTTTTTTGTCTTTATGTTGGACATTTTGTGGCTGTTGTGATGAAATGTGATGCAAACATGTTTGGACTTGTTTGACTTTGGACGCTGTGTCTCCTCCGTACTCGTAGCTCCCTCTAGAGATGGTTCTGCAGCGCTGCATCCGTGTGAAGCATGAGCGCTCACTGTGGAGCCTTATCAGGCCGGATGTCCTGCGCTGTGATATCGCGGCTGGGGACACGAGCACAGAGGTGTCTGAAGACGCTATTGGATTCCACTGTTGTCACTTCCTGCATTTTTGCATTTTGCATTTTTCCGTCGCTGGAAGATGCAGCTGACGTCACTCCGCCTTGATGTTGATACAGCTCTGATTAATGTTCCTGGCATGAGTCAGCACCCACCCACCGCGCCATCATAATCTCATCTGTTACTAAGCAGTGTGGAGGAGAGGATGCGAGGCCGTGGGGGGGTATATCTGTCTCTGTGTGTGTGTGTGTGTGTGTGTGTGTGTGTGTGTGTGTCCATGCAAGAAACAAACATGCATTTGCTTCACAATATTAGTGGACAGTATTGAAATATACATATTTAACTAGCATACAGATTTATCAGATATATGTATTTTGGTACTTTTTAAAATACACTTGATCATAATAATACATAATACATATTACTTTCCCCAAACAAAGCTACAACTGCCGTACACACATATATGAATGTAGTAAATACACAAAAAAACTAAATCCATGTACATCATAGTTAAAATGAGCCTTACAAGATACTTTTTTTCTAATATGTTGTTATCATAGAATATACTGAATATGGCAATTTGAAAATAAATTGAATTGAATCTGCACCACTGGAAATCTGCTCTTTTCCCAAATATATATCTGGACGTATATTTGAAATATTACATATGAATAGTTTGAGAGAGTTGTTTTGTGTTCTCTTAATGAATCCATCTTCATCACCCGTGCATTTTTCTCAAAAGTCTGACATTGTCAAGATTACACTTGTGGTCCTCCATCACTTCCTGCTTGGACTGTAAGTTGTCAGAAAAGCCTCTGAAGCCTGCAGCAGCTCACTTGCATATGTTTTATATGCAGGACAGGGTATGGATCAGATTTATATTTCAATCTAAGCAGGGTCAAAAACAGAAGAGAAAAACAAGCTAATGATAAACTAGCCAATAAAAAAAGAGGGTCATGGGTCTGAATTGATAAAAAGCCTTTTGAAGAGTGTCTAATCAAAGTGAAATATGCCGGTATAAATAATGTGTGTCTCATTAAAACCCGTTGGTCCCTTCACCTTCGCCTCGTGTTTGTGTTGTTTTTTTGCATTTGAAGAGGAGCCAAGTTATTCATAGAACATTTTTAGCTATCACAAAAACGCATACTCGAGCAAAGGGTCCGCGTGAGCTCAAATTAACCCGCGAAACGTCCTCCGTGCAAAAACAAAACGAGAAGAAAGAAATGACGACGGTTTTGGAAACGGGCAGCTAAAAGCCCCCCCCCCCCCCCCCCCCCCCCGCCGGCTCCACAACCGACAATTAACCTGCAGTCGTGTTGCTTTGTCTCGTGTAGGAGGGAGGAAACTCAATTAGGGAGTATGACTCAACTCGGCATTAAAAAAAAGCCTTTCCTGCTATATGTGAAGCTACATCTGTCACTCGGTAGCTGTTGTACAAACTGTGATCACTTCACAATAAATCAGCAAGTTTACAGGCAACCGTTGCTTTGTAGCATTACTACACTCTTATCACCTTCTCTGTGTTAATTAGGAGACTAAACTCCATTACATCGCCATGTTTTTCACCAGGCAAATGACCAATATACAGTTCAACTGAAATTAATATCATTTTCTATGTATAAATGGGTGTGTATTTTTGGCATTTTTAGCCACTCTAGCGGTGAGATTTAAGAGTGAAATGTCTCAATAACTTTTAGATGGATTAGATTACGTTTCACAGAGGATGGATCCTACTGACTTTAGTTGATCCCTTAACTTTTATCACCTTGTGTTTCGCCTACTGCTCGTTAGCTGTTAGCATGCTACTAAAGATGGTGAACATGGTCAACGTTCCACATTAGCGTGCTGATGTCAGCATTTAGCTCAAAGCACAGCTGTATCTCCGTACAGCCTCTTATAACCCTTTCCCCACCACATTAGCTCTGGTTCTTGAACCGGTTCCGTTCCGGTTTCCGCCGGTTGTGGGCGAAACCATTGTAATCAAAGATGTGTCATCAAGGGGGGGGGGGGGGGGGGCGTTGCATAATGCACAGAACGGAAGTAATGAGGAGCAAGATGGTGGATCTCATTGATTACCTGCAAGCTTTTGCTCTGTAGATATGTTTTTATCCTAAATTATTATTATTTACTTAAAGGGACGGTTGGTGTGAACTTTCCCTTTTTGAATTACTATCACGTGCAAAACTCCACCCTCTCTTTTCCAACCTAATACTTGATCTTTTCTTCTTCTGTCACCATAAAATGGTAGAGATGATATCTGTCTTTTAATAGCTAAAACTCAGTCATAGATCCTGTAA
>NW_027176384.1:10426340-10586340 GCF_023349555.1 Cebidichthys violaceus
CAACGATTGCAACGGCAGGACTATTTATCCAGGTTAATGAACGAAGAGGAAGGGCATTGTGCCTGGAGCATCTCATGTCAAGTCACTCATCTGTATGTGTAATATTGTGCCGATTTAGCAAAGACATGAGCAACAGGTAGGCATACCCAATCACCACGCAAAAACATCAAACCGTGTCACGAGGCGGTGAAAAACAAGATTGGTCCGGAGCAATAATTCTGCCTTTACAGCCATTTATGACGAACCGACGATGATGACAGAAGAAAGTCATTTTGAGTGCTCTTTGAGGTCTGTCCTTCACCTCAAAGTCACAGGCCTTAAACATAAAGGGGGCACTTAGTGACTTCAGCAGGTAGAGACATTAATCCACTTTGCCAACTGAGAATCAATTCAAACATCTAAAACATTGTTATCCTCTGCAGATTTAAAGAAGGTCAAGTTTTTATCTCCTCTCTTTAAACTACCTTGACTCTTCACAGTTTTCTCAGATTTACTCGTATATCTAAGTCATAAAGAATTCAGTGGTTTGAGGGGTTTAGTTGCTGCCATTTATCCCGAGTTTTATAATCTCTTCACTGGCGACCAGGTGGAGCGAGTAGTTAAGGGTTCAGGGTTTTTAGGAACTCTAAAACATTTAGAGGTGCTCAAAATTAAGACTATATTTCCTGGGAACTCCACGGATTCCCGGTGCAAAAAAACCCCATCCGGCTGAGACTTTGAAGCTGGAACCGATAAAGCATATCAGCACATTTCCCCAGAAACCCAATACAGAAGTTGAAACGTAATGTAGCGGCCCCGCAGAGGCTGCCAGTCCTCCCTGTAATGGTTTAGGTTTGTCACTTTAATTATAATGTGGAAGCAGAAGAGCTGCAGCGGTGGAGACTCATTTGGAGACACCAGACACTGCCAAGTAACTTTCTGTGACAACTCTCTCTCTCAAATTGTCAAATCGGCCTTGAGCTTTCTTATCTTCCAGACCATTAGGGTCTAAAAAAAAAAAAAAAAAAAAAAAAAGCTGTCACATTGTTTGTTTTAAATGTCCTGGTTGCAGTTGTTCCTTGTCATGACAGATGTGTCGAGTTTCTTTATCCAATAGAACTGAACATGTAGTCTTGACTTTGGTTTTGGCTTCTGAACAAGAGCTTTTTAAAGTTTCTCTCGACATAATAGACGTGTCACAGCGGACACTTGGCTTAGGAGAAGGCTCAGCTCCATTTAGTGTGATGGTAAAACTTGTCAGTGAGCCAACATGGGCAAGAAAAAGGCATTTCAACGAGCAAACCTTCATATAGTTGAGCCATCGGTAATGTTATTAATCACCTGTGATTTGCCTCTAACAGCCAGTATTATTAGGGGTCCTGTTTTTGTTGATACCATGCAAAAGAATCCCTTTTTTAACAAGTCCTTTTAAATCCAGCCTTTTAAGATTCAGTCGTGCAACGATAAGGTGAGATCATAGTCTCTCCAAATGCAGCTTATGATATTGGGAGAGGCACATTATTCCCCTAGGGGGAAAAAGTAATTATCTTTAAGTGTAAAATAAGATTATTTTTATATTGGAAACCAGGAAAATAACTCTAATAACAAGTTCTTTCAATATGAAAAAGTTCTGGGCTCAATCCTTATCAGTGTCTACATTTAAATGTTAAACGTCAATTAATTAAACTTAACTCTTTTATTTATTTAAGTTTTTCTTAATGGCTCTTGTTTTTGGTTGTGCTAGTATCACATTTTGTAAATCATTTTTTATCAAACCCATTTTTCTTATTCATCATGCTCTCAAGCAAAGCCTATCAGAATCTATGAATGATTTATCATCAATAGAGTTATTGGGAGATATTGCTATTTTAGCAGATGATCGGTGTTGCAGGAACAAGTTGACTTTTCAACGGCGACCACAGAGCACCCCCCCCCCACCCCCCCACCCCGACAGGTGTTTGACTGTTATGAATGCTCACACAAGACGATAAAAGCATCAATAGGTAATTAATTAGCAAGCTCCCGCGTTATCGGCCCGCACAGAGACCGGAAGCCGTCAAGTCAAGGGGAGAGAAATCTGTCATCCTCACCCCCCTCCCTCCTCTGTGGTTCAGGAAGATGCATAATTATCTGCACACACACACACACACACACACACACACACACACACACACACACACACACACACACACACACACACACACACACACAGTCTGTGTGTGTGTGAGTGTGTGTGTGTGTGTGTTTGCTGTTCTCTTGAGTTGGCTATATCTCATCTCCACTTCACCTTGTCTGTACTTTCACCCCGTGTTCCCTCTGAAAGAAAAAAACTTCGAGAGAAAAGCTGAACCGACGGCCTCTCTCTCGCCGTGTCTCGCAAACAAAACCTTTTATGATGCCCCTGCACGACCTATCAACATGCCGAGATTGAGACAGGAAGTTGCAGGAGGTATTTTGCCTTTTTTTTTTTTTTTTTTTTGTTCTTTCATCCCTGTGACGCGGAGGAACAGAAAGAAAGACAAAGAATTGACAAAAAGAGAAGATAAAAGAAGCAGTGGGTGCAGCGTGTCTTCTTCCTGTCCATTGCAACACACACACACACACACACACACAGACATGCACTTACGCACTCATTCATATGCACTTTCACATTATTTCATGACTCATCTTTTATGCATGGCCCTGTTGCCGCGTTTGCCATCGCTCTCTGCTTTAGATAAGAGCGGGATGGCACTCAGCGAAGATTGGAAAGATGTTGCCCGTTGTGTTGGCACCCGAAAGAGGATTTTGAAGTGGAATGCCGCCGCTTCCGGCACACAATTTGCGGCCAGGCTCGGAGCGTGGTGTCTTGTGACAGGACCCTTTTACGATCGGCACACCGGCGGACCTTTTGTAGGCTGGTGACGGGGGCGTTTCCGCACATTTTTTCCGACTGCCTTCGCTGAATTTGTTTCCCCGGGCTTTTATCGACTGAGGGGACTTTTAGAAATGTTGTCCAACGTGTAAAATAACACAGGATAATCGTTTGTTAAAGGAATAGTGAGCTTTGTGCTGCTGTTTCCCCCTTGCTTCCAATTTTCATGCTAAGCTAAGCTAAGCTAAGCAACTCATCCCTGGGCTCTAGCTCCATACTGCACAGACTCGCCCAAGTAAGGCCCGCCCTGTGTAGCTAGTAGAAGCAAAACTATTGGTTCAGGTTAGGCGTCGACAAATCCGGTTAACGGTACCTCCTCGCCTGGCCAATCCTAGCGCTTGAGTTCTTCGCAGGGCGGGTCTTGCCAAGAAAAGCAGTGGGATTTGTATTAGCACTGCACAGACATGAGAGTGGTATTTATCATCTCGTCTTGAGTAAGAAAGTTTCAATATCTCAAAATTGATTAAAGAATACCATTATTGATTCTATTTTACGATAATATTGTTCTCGCTACTGTAATTGTTGAGATCTGGTACGGCAGAAAAGTTGCTAACAGGAAGTTATGGTGGCAAGTAATCTAAGCATTTGTCCTCTTGAAAAACCTCCAAAAAGTGTTGTACCGTTTGCTATTTCAGGCAAAGCTGGTCCTGGAATGTCCAAATTACCTCCGGTATCTCACCGCTTCAAACAATCCAAAGTCTTATCTCACGTTGCTCACACTGATAAGCACATAGCCACGAGAAGAATATAAAACAGAAACGTAAAGAGGCGATAGAAAACAAGCGTCGTAGGAGGGAGAGACGGGGAAAGTGCAGGAGGGGCCAAGCGAGACATGAAAGGAGGATGGAGCGGGACAAAAATACTGCGGGAGGCAAGGTAGCTCCGCTCAAGTGCGAAGCAGGCGAAAGGACAAACAAAGCCCTTCAACATTTCCTTGATAATGAATTGCCGCTCGGTCCCACTTTTCTGTGCCTTTTGCAGCCAGAGTGACACCCACTCAGGATGCCGTTAGCCTGGAAAATGCCTTGTTCCCGATGCTTGACTAGAGAGCGGCAAAGTGCATTTTGCTGCTTCCAGAGCGGGCATTAGTGACGGGGCGAGACGAATCATGTGCCTGACGGAAAGGGAAAACAATTGTGCCGGCAAGTCAGCGTCCTCGTGGCGCCTCCGTGGTGTCGTGACCCTGACCCTCTTGAGGGGGGGGGGGAACTCGACGTTCACTGATGAACTTCGTCGACACCTGTGTGCCGCTTTAACGTGCTTCTGAGTGTGCATTGTAAATTGGTTTGTTTGATATAAATGTTGAAAACACTCAGCAGAAGCACAAGCCTGAGCTACTTTACAACACCAAGGCTCCACAAGTCAACTGATCTTTGGCTCATTAGTATACATCAAAATCAAATCAAATCAATCTTAATATGTCAAGGCAAAACACAAATGGGCCTTTTATGTGTCTTAAAATCATCAAATGTTGTACATTAATGGATCATGCTGTAAAAATATTCTATATTTTCCGATGAAAAGACTTAAACCAGCAGTTTGTTAGACCATCTTAATACCTTTTGACTTGCCAGACTTGTCTCAGGTACCCGCCTATTTGTTTTATTTCATTTTTGAAAAAGGCAGAATAATTTCCTCGCACCTGGGCACTGTAGTTTTTAGTAAATACTACTCAAACAGGATAAATAGAGCATTTATTGGGGATTATTTCCAGCAGTGGATTAAAATACAATCTGCTGTAGTGAATATTTACAGGGCGGTTTGTGTGTGTGATTGATTGATTTCAAAATAAAATACAGTGCTCGTGTTCATCATAATATCATGTTACCCAATACAACAGTGTGGCTCACTGACGTTTTTTTCAATAGTTTCAACACTCTACGGCACGGAGGAATCAGGAATGAGGTCAGTTTAGGACAATACTTAAACAGAAGAATATCACCGGACTTATTATTTATGCTCTGGGCCCAAAGTTAGTAAAGTCAACACAGAGTGTACACAACATGAAAGGTTGTGTTATGCATTAAATAGAGTCCACGGAATTATAATATATTACTATCATTAATGCATGCATCCGATGAATATTTCATATACATTCTTGATACCATTAGCACTTTGGCATAACATTTGCACCTGTCATGCAAATAAAGACATTGTGATTCTGACATGAAAGAAAGTTTAGATCTAGCTTTAGGTTTTATTGGGAGGCTCAAAGCATCCGAGACTTAAAAAGTCTGCCTCGCTCTGTGCAGCGGTAATGTCTGTTTGCAGTAATGACACATTACCAAGGGGGCATTTTTCGTCTCAAGTGCAACTTCACAGTACATCATGATAATCTTTTTGATCTTAGCCTAATATACCCACTTAACCCCCTACCTGCAGTCAGAGGGAGAAATGCAAAGAGGCGTTTCCTGCACTTCAAAAACCGTCTCTCTCAGCTTCAATACTTAATTCCAGCTTCTTATTACCGCGCTAAGCAGGGACTTCAGAGCCCATCTAGAAAGGAGGCTTTGAGAGCTTGTTTTGGCTGCGGTCCTAGTTATGAATTTCTCATTGGTATTCCTGCTTTACAGTCTGAAGTGAAAAGTAAAAGGCATTCCCCACAGAGAGCCTGGCTCTGTCCCTAAACGCCCCCCCCCCCCCCCCCAACAAACAGCTCACCTCTATTACCGACAGCCACAATTCCTTCATTTATTTGTACTCAAATACTCACCAGTTTGGCCAATGCGAGGCGTCCCTCAGGGCGCGATTGTTGGACCCCACCAATTTCCTGTCTGCGCCCCGCGTTTTTCCACCGCGACTGCTGATTTGTGTTTGTCGAGCTCTTAATGTTGTCACAGTCTGTTTTCTTTAATCACGAGCCGTGTTTGTGCAAACCCAAATTCAATTATTCATCGTGTTTGCTCAACAATCTGCTCCGCCGCAATGACACTTTTGATGCGAATTAAACTCTAGAAAACTGCGAAACAAGAACCGGTATAGCCGTCGTCCGTCTTGCGTTTGGTTGTGGCCCGGAGAGGAGGTGTACTGTGTGTTGTAATATCTAGCAGAGTTTCATCTGTCAGAGACGGGCCCGGCGCTCACAGAAATAAAAATCAATAAAGCAGATTTTAAAAGCAAGAGTTCGCCCGCCGGGGAAAAGAAGGACGAGAGAGACGGACCAAAAGAAAGATAACGAGAACAGGTAAGAGATTGTGTGGAGCAGCTGGAACAAAGTATAAATACACCCTGAGAATATATACAGTACGTGAGTCAATATACTGTATACACCCTGACAGATGAGAAAAGGAAAATTTGATCTTGCTGCTTCTTTTCCACCTCCCTTCATCACACGAGATGTCATTCATGCCTTTCTTCCATCAACTGTCAGCATTTTCTCTGCAAGTAGGTCACTTAAAAATATAAGGCTGGAATGAGAGAACTGCAGTTTTTTTTTTTATCTTCTCCTCTAATTGACAAAATGACAAGAGGACATATTGCTACATGTTTGGATGCGTCACGACTCCCCGAGGGTCATTTCGATCTCCGTGTTTCGTCGCCATTCTCGCTGTTGTTTCATAAAAGATGCGAAAACCCTGCGCGGCACACAGTCCGACCAAGACGTTTTCATAATGATATATTCAGCCAACTAATAATAATGCCCGCCAGGGTGGGTGTAGCGTCGTGCTAATGCTCATAATCCATCCAAAATCCCTCTCATCTGTTTCCTGCATTGAGTGCCATGGGGGAGAACACGCACCCTCGACTAAATTACTTTTCTGTTCTCTGTGTAGCTACACAATTAACTCCGTGGGTTCAATTATATACAGTATAATAACACAATTGCAGACAGATTATTTTTATCCTTTTTTTTGTGTGTGTGTGTGTGTGTGTGGGCATTTGACTGTACACACTTAAAATGAACCCCACTGCATCGCAGACAAAGACCTTTTTTGACATTTTCTTTTCATTTCAGAAGTCTCGTATCGTTTTTGCAGCAATGCCCTGAACGCCTTGAGTTTTAGATTTCAGTGACCATGATCAGATTATCATAACTACGGTTGGTAAAGTCACGTAGCTCTGGGTGTCTATCCATCGAAAGGCACCGCAATGAGAAAAAAACCCGCTTACGTCGAGTTGAATTTGTTTTCAGCTCGGGGTTACCTTTCTGAAATGCATTTACCTCGCACACAACTCATGTGACATATATTCCTGTTTGTTTTCCCTCTAATGTCTTCAGACAAATCCTGATGACACCACCCCTTAAATTTGAGAGGTGTTCTTATTTTCAGAGTCGCGACAATAAATAACTTTAAAAGTTAAAGCCGACAGTAAGGTGACAGTCAAGCTCTCGGCTGTTTTTGTGTCAGACCCCCCCCCCCTCTGTCTTTTTATTTTCTGCTGCTTCACAAAGTCACACGTTCAGCTGGATTAAGTCTCACTTGTTTTGCTCAGCGTTCAGTGGGAAGTGTTCTGTGTGATAACCAGACTCTCACGCTCCGTGGCGTGATGAGGACTGTGTTCATTGCATTGGATACACTCTCACTCGGCAATGGCCGTGTGTGTGTGTGTGTGTGTGTGTGTGTGTGTGTGTGTGTGTGTGTGTGTGTGTGTGTGTCTGTGTGTCTGTGTGTCTGTGTGTCTGTGCATGTCACTGATTGGCTTTTGCTGCCTACCATGCTGACGGGCGTCAGTTTCAGTTTGACTATCAAGATTGAGGCATTTCATGTCTTTTTGAGGCCATTGTGTGTGTGTGTGTGTGTGTGTGTGTGTATGTGTGTGTGTCTGTGTGTGTGTGTGTGTGTGTGTGTGTGTGTGTGTTTGTGTGTGTGTGTGGAGGGGGGGGGGGTGTCGTGTCTCCACAAGTGTGCGCCGTCTGACTGAATTAGAAAATGGAGCTCTGAGGGACCATCGCTGCTGGTGCAGAAAGCAATCTGTCAGCATGGTATATGAAGGGGATCTTTTCCCCCCCTCACAACGGAGACTGCTGTACGATTGGTATTCTTTTATAGGAACTGACTGCAACTAAGGGGGAGGAGAGAGAGACACGGAGAGAAACAAAGTGTTTTGTTATATCTCTGTGAAACAGCTATAAACACACATAAAAGACAATGCCTGGATCAATACAATGCATTTCAATTTCTATCTGCCTCATCCTCCGAAATGAAATTTGACGTCGCAGACAGCCCGACATCTGCGTTCGTTTTCTTTCCCGGCTATATTTCACCCTCAGCTGAGGTAAAGAACCTCCGGTGCCCTGCGTCGCTCTGATAACAACCACCGTTGTTCACTGGATCGCCGCCATTTAGCCCGTAATTCTTTTTCTTTATTCCACGGAACAATTCAGCTCTGTGTGTGTGTGTGTGTGTGTGTGTGTGTGTGTGTGTGTGTGTGTGTGTGTTTGTGTGTGTGTCACTAAATGGTCGCACCTCGCTTTGAGATAAGCACACAAAGACCCCCCTAAGGTGTCATATCTGAGCTCCTGGAATAAGGCTGGTTGCTTATGAGCTGGATCAGAGCGTAATCGGAGCTGTTGCACCCGGCGGAGCCAAGGATTTGAGCCCCTGGCTGAGAGGGCCAGCTCAGGTGAACCGAGCCTGAATGCAACATGAAGGGATTCTTGTTCCTCTACTGTTTTATCACATAAAGACAGATTTAGCCTTTTAAAGATGACTGAAAGCCTGTTAAACCTTAAAATCTCTGTTTTTTTTTAAATAACGCCAAATCAATTGAGAGTAGTGTAAGAAGGTACTCGATACCAGAATACTATTTCCAAAATCAAAGTATCATGGGAGTAAAGTTTACACTTTTTTTTCCCCCATTTATTGTCATGTATGAAAGCACCCAAAATGAACACTGTCTACTACTGGATTACAATAAGTGACTAACTCAAACAGCATGTGTATGGGAATGATTCGGTCACAAACTGTTTCATCCATATAAATGGATGATCACTTTAATCGTCATCACAGTCAGCGGTTTCCACTGTCGTAGTAAGAGTAGTAAATTCGCGTCCCAATTCTCCTCCTCACCAATTCACCGAGGTGAAAACCGGCAAAAACAAGACACGAGGTGCTCGCCAGCAAATCGCCCTCATCTGTCGCCCCCTCACCTGTCGCCCCCTCACCTGTCGCCCCCGATGACAACATCTCCTCGGTGAGCTCCTCGGTAGACATAAAGCGTGTGTCGGTGGAGCCAGATGGAGAGCACCAGAGGCTATCTGCTCCCTCCTTCACTCGCGTATCAGCTTGGCTGGATAAGAGAGGATCCAGAGAGTCGGCACAGGAGCCCGCTTTACTTTAGGAGGGTCGATGGCGCTGAAGTGAAGAGGATCCTTGTAGGAACCTTATTGGCTCTGTTACTCACTTCACCCAACGTTCTACCGTCCTCCTCGCCCGTTGTATCGCCTCCAGACCCTTACCCATGATGCCCGAATACTATTTCCCTCCATGGTGTCACAGAAAAAAAAAGGCCCTGCGTTGTTTGCCCACATTTAGTTTTTTTTTTTAATTCCTTCCTTCCTTTTGCAGCAAAGGTTTCTCTTGTTATACGTCCTTCGCTCTGAGCAGAATTTTAATTTGGTTGACACTGGAGGCTCGGGCAAGACAAGGCAATAACTCATCCTGTCTGAATGCTGATGACAGAGTTTAGCCTTGAACGAAATCATTAGGGTTCAACTCCATGGAATGTTCCAAATGATCCGCTGAGCTTTAACAACCTTCCGTCCCGGGTCGTATGCAAATGTAACGACATTTTTAATGGACTTTGTAAAAGTCTGACATACATCTCGCTCCATTTCCTGTCTGTGCCACTTCCTTAACTTGTGTCGCACACTGTAGTTGTTTTGCATACCGTCCAGTAGTGGCGGCTGAACTCTGACTTTTGGGAGGTTGAACAGCCACCATTACAAACAAAGACCAAATACACATTTTTAAAAAGGCAATTTACACTTTAATCCTTCTTCAGAAGCCATGAATGCGTATAGGTTAACCATCAGGAGATGAATTGTCATGATTACTTTTCGCTTTAGTTAGTTTGTGAAGCAGATAAATGAGGCAGACTGAGCTGCTGAATGGTGTGTTCAAGTACGGCTTGGCATCTTTGACATCGGATATTTAGGAGTTGACTTAGCAGAAGTACATTCATGAGCCACACTATCAGAAACTCCTGTTCACAACGAAAGTAAGAAGCACATCTGAATATAGTAGTGGTCCATATTGAATGGGATCCTGAATTTCCCAACATGCAACGTGGTAGCATCTTTTGTTTTGATGTGGTAAATGCCCACTTTTCACATCTGTCATCCTCGTATGAGGACTTGATGGTGCTCCACATTGCTCAGTCGGTGTTAAGCACTTGGATCACATTTTGCTCCGTTGTATCTGTCTCACGTAGCCTTCAGAGGAGCTTTGGGGCTTCATCCGTGAACGTACCGGAGCCTGGAGGAGTTTCTTTCCAATCTCTCTCGAAAACTCTTCGACCCTTCCTCCTCCAGCATCAGCCGTGTCTACCCACAAGCCCCCCCCCCCGGTGTCTGTTTAAACCAACATCCTTTTCGTTCAGCAGATTCATCACCGAGATTTTGCTATGCGAGGGGTCCGCCTGCGCTTTAGCAGGGGAGGAACCCTTTGATCTTGCCATTCCTGTTGATACATATTCATCAAGATGGTAATCTTGTCAACTCCCGTGTTTAGGGTTGATGGATCTCTTAGTTGTTTTAATTGCCTTTCATGAACACCCCCCCCCCCCCACACACACACACACACACAGACACACACATTGATTCATAAGGCATAATAGTGGTTAGCAGCAGGACAGGAGGAGGATATGATATGTGGATGATGTATACTTCCGCTGGCAGCCTCCAGGCAGCTGCTCTATTCTGAGTGACTGACGGTTGGGGCTGAAGGTAAGAGGACTGCTAAATCTTCACTGCTGCTGCTGCAGAACCGGTGATTACTCTTGCTGTCCTGCAGTGGGGGGGGGGGGGGAGCATAAAGCATGTTGGTTGCAGTGACAAGGCTGCAGCCCGATGGGCTTGGACTTGAGACGCCAGAGGAACCGGCCCCCTCTGGCCTGACGTGGATATCTGCCCCCACACACACACACACACACACACACACACACACACACACACACACACACACTCCATCTTCTAAAGCCACCAACCTTGAACAAAGATCACCCCTGTCACTCAGACAAATGGTCAAGGTGAGGATTAGGGCTGGATTGTGTGTCCTGGGTGAGCAGGTGTTGGGACACACTGCATTCCTGATGGACCACTATGTCTGTATCGTGCCATCGTAGTTATTTTGATATTTAAAGCATTTAGTTGTGCTCAATTTACATGTATACTTTTTTTTTTTAATTCTATGAATTAATGACTTAAAATAGTGTTTATATTATCCATAAAAAGGAAATTCAAATTAAATCTATTCTCAATCAAATCAGAGTTCCTGTTGCTGCTTTGTGGTTTGGACCTCAATATATTTTAGGGGTCCTATGTGTCCAAATTAAATACAAAAAAAAATTGAAATAAATTTTAAAGAATTAGACAAATTACTTGCAAAATACAGTAGGCAGAGGTATTAGTGAAATCAATTTTTTTTTTAAAGTAAAATTTAAAGACCTGGCAAGTTGTTGTTTTTTACATTTAAAATACAATTATTAATTCCCACTGCTGGCTCACAGGAAGATGGAATAGTGGTTGTTCAAGACTTCTCACTCAGTTTATTTCTATTCATTTATTCAATTCATCAATATGAATGGGAACAGTAGTGTGTGGAATCTTATGTTCTTCGCTGGCAGCTCAGCAGAAAAATAGTGAGCGAACCTTAACTTCCGATTATTTCATCTATTTATGGACAGGTTTTCTTTTTTTATTTATTGATTTATTTCAGGAAGAAAAATGTGTTTGTGGTAGTGACTGCACATTGAGGCTGTAAAAATATCATCGTGGAAGGCTTGAGCACATGAGAACTGTTTTTGTAATAATTAGTGATGGCTGCAGTTGCACGCAGGAGAAGATGCAGGAGTGAACTCGTACAGACCTCTCTGAGTATTTCAGCATGGAGAAGAAGCCTCAAACCTCAGCCCGCCTTGCTATACGCCGTCTGCCCTGAGGGAAGCCAAAACCCAGTCTGCACTCTACAGCAGGGGTCACTGTTGAACTGAAGCATTCGTTTAGGTTTCCATCCGTCTGCCTCGCCCTCTCTTTCCTCCCTCTCCTTTTCCCTTCACTGTCAGAGAAAATGTAGCATGACGGAGCTGGGACAATAGCTTGATTTGATATCTGGGTCATGCAAAAAAAATCTAATCTTAGCAAAGAGAATATTTATTAACTGTGGGGTGAGTGACTTGCAGTGTAGGCTGCTGTTAACGGATAGATCGGGGATGAATAATTAAGTTTTGGGCTGCATCTGCATGACAGAGGAGGTGAGTACAGTGGAGTGCAATGAGCGAGGCGCTTACATCGTCAAAAGGGCTTGAGGGATGAATAGAAATAAGGCATTTGATTAATGTGGCGTGGTTTGGAGAAGGATGTGGTTCGGAGTTTTCTGGGTCACGGAAGTTAGTCGAAAGGGGGGACGTGAAAGGGCCGCGATATCAGAGGTGGAGAACGTAACCTTCAGGTGAGTTCACGAGGCAGCGGGTAGCGATGTGCTGGAAAATCATTTGACGAATTCATTCCGCACAAAATGCCACCGCAAGAGTGTGAAAATACTGCAGCGAAATCAATCCCAGCAAAAAGATATGAGACAGTTGGACATGTCTTTTGCTCAGGTGTGAATAATACAATTTAGGCCCTGGTCCTGGTTTCAAGTGTTTTTCTGAGTGTGTGTGTGTGTGTGTGTGTGTGTGTTGTGGCTAAACTATTAGCAACATTTTCTCCCCATCTCTGAAACACGATATGGACACATGTTGCATTGAGTTTATACTGGGTTTAGACCGAGGAGTATGAAAGTGAGAGGCGGAGTACCGTTGAAAATTGTACCACCAATTTGTAGCTCTCTCTCCCCCGAGTAGTCACGGCCATCTTTTGAAATCATTTCCACCATCCGTAGAATACAATACATGAAGACAAACATTTGTAAGATAAGGAACACGTCGGGACCGACCCAGCCGGTCCCTCGTAAATCAGGCGGCCGTTTATCCATTTCCACCGACAGTGATGTAACAGTTACTCCTCACCAGACGAGAAGAGAGGATCTTAAGGGGCGGCTGATCAATGAGGGTCTTTAGACTGAGCTTTGTGAACAGAATACCGAAAGAGGCCTGTGGGAGAAGCTCACCCGGGGTCGCCCGATCATTCAGAGGCTCGGAGAGTCCGTTAGCTGGAGGCGAGGAGATCTGTCTTTAAACGCAGCTCCTTCAGTCAGGACGAAACGGCAACTGGGGAGGGCAAAGGGCCACGAGCTTCTACAGCTACACGGTCTGAATATGAATTAGAGGGACTAACCTCTTCAACTGCTCTGTTGTTGTTTTCAAGAGATCAACTTTTGCTCTCTTGATCCCCTCTCCTTCACAGAGGTGCCAGCCGGTGTCGTCGGCGCCGCTCGCCGCGGGCGATACCCGACCTCTCAGCCCGGCGCTCGAACTTTGGATGCCCCCCCCCCCCCCCGCCTCAGCGGTTCTAAAGGGTATTCGGTCCTAAACCCACGGTGCTCTGGTGTTTGCGCATTGGATTTGAGAACGTTACTGACTGATCGACTTAAATTTGGGATTATGCGGGGCTGTGTTGAAACGCCCACAGTCAAGTCAGTGTCTGTGAAAGAAGAGGCGCATGAATGTTAAAAGTTAAAATGCTCTAAAATAAGCCTGGCATAAAATGAATGAAAAAAAAAGGTATGTAGAATGCGGGGCTAGTTTCCACAAAGTCTGTTTCATTGAACTGTAATTTAGTGCTGTGTGTGTTATAGTTTATAGTGTCTGACTTTTGTGTTGACATAGAGAACACTCAAATACTCTATTGAGGACAAACAGACCCTCATTTTAGACTTTTTATAAACACATTTTTGGACGTTTGCGAACGAGAGCTCGGCACTAAACAGGCCTATAGCCACATTGGTATCGGGCCGTCTTTATATCAGTCATTGTTAAATATAACAGAGTGAAGTGGGAGCAGCCATTGTTTCAGGAAATGTTTTCCGCCGCTCCATATTCCCATTTCTGATTTTTCGATTTTTCACAATATCCTCAATGTAAATTAAGGTAGAAACACTGTAATCTGCCGAACAATCAAACACCAGATAGATGCTTTGTTTCTGAGAAATCCAGTTTAGTCCGCGGCAGACGGGTCTAAACACTACATTACCCATGAGGCTCGGAGAAAAAGCAAATCAAAGGAGCGAATCAGAGAGGTTTTAACTGCAGTTTTCTCAACGTGTGCGTAACAGAAATCCAAGCTCGGCGGTGGGCTATTTCTTGCCAAAATGCACCTTGGGAAATGTAGTTCATTTCTCTTTTTAAAGTTTGTATGTACACAGGCTTGCACCTTCAACTTTTTTGTCAAAGAACCAGATATTTTCTAACGGCGGTGAACTGATAAGAGAACTTCCTGCTGATTGAAGCTGCTCCAACTGTGAGTCCACAGTGTGATTATTACTCATCAGTCACGTAGCTTTGTAGTGTGAGGTGTTGATTTGAACCCTGAAACTCCTTTTACGTGCTCACTACTTTAACTCTGAGTAGTCGGGATGAGAGACACTGAGAAGGAAAGTGCTGTTAGTTCCAACCACAGAAGATTAAACCGGTGAGATTAATAACCGCACAGCCGCCATGAGCATAGCGTCTCCTGTCCAAGGTGAATGAGAGAATTACAGCCAAGAAATCTTCACAAATGATAAGCATGGCACAAACGTATAAATTATCGCTCTGATCTTTGCCATTCGTTGTAATTCCACTGAGAACTTTTTCTGCCTCCGGGGCTTTTGGATCAGATCCATCATGAGAAGTGTGAGAGGAGTGCATGAGTGTCTACAGTAATGGAGACGGGCAGGGCGGACCTTAGCTTGTTTTTATTTACCTTTGTACTTTAATTATTGTACCAGGCTTCTTCACTCTGCTCATTGATGAATATTCATATACGAAAATAGACTGAAACAAATCGCTCACTGTTCCACTGATTGATCGGTTGATTGATACACCAACATCATCTAAATGACATCTAAGATAGAGACAGAGAATGCAAATAAAGAATACTTTCTATTTCTATTTTCTGCACAGCGATATCTCTGTGCAGTAAATAATATGCATTGTGTGTGTATATGCTTTTATTGGGCGCCAAGAACACCTTGAGCCATAAAGAGATTGCGATCCAGCGTATTCCAGCTGTGGGAGAACATCCAATAATCGTCTCACAAACTTTTCCTTCTTTTACTCTCCCATTCATCCAGCATCCGAAAGCCACACGAATAAATCCAGTTTTTTATTTATCAAGTACAACCACCTTCATGAGGAAATAAAGGTGCGTTTTTTATATGCGGAGCTGTATTTGAGAGAATATTAGACCCTAATCTCTAACGGACTGAAAATCAACTATCTTCTTCTTTGATGACCTGTCTCTGCTGGTTTGTCCGATGTGCTTTGTGACGGGATATGAGAGGCGGCTCGTGAAAGTCTATCAAGCTGTCACGCTGTTGATTGCATGGCAATGGTGTCATCGCTCCCCCCCCCCCCCCCCCCCCCCCTGATGGATGAGGCGCCCTGTGAAGACCGACTGGCGGAGACAGATGACTGCGATAGTGTGAATGTAACTGTCCCCCAGCGAGGGGGGGGGGGGGGGCACACAGTCTGGCTTTCGCAGGAGCGAGCGGCGAGAGTCTTTCCAGGCTTCGAGGCAGTTAAAAGGCTTCGCCGTGGGAAAAGGTACTTATCTGTCTGGGCTGATAGGGCGGTAAGGGGGGAGGAGGGGAGGGGAGGGAAGGAGGGAGGGAGGGAGGGAGGGAGGGAGGTGGAGGTGGTTTCCTGGGAGCCAGATCGAGACTACTCCAGAATTCTGCCTAAATCATTCGCCAACAATGACATAGGTTACAAAATAATCAGACAGCAGAGGGAAGACAATCAAAACTGGCCAGAAGTGAAGGTAAAACATGATTATAATCATGCAGAGGGCAATCAAGTCAGACCTGGGGGACAGAGTTCTGTGATGGACTGCCTGTGTGATGCAGACTAATTCATCTGTGGACAGACAGCAGCAGGAGGGCCCTGCCGTGGAGCTGCACAGGAGGCCCTTATTGTCACTCCCCAGAGGCTTTGCTCTTTATTAAGAGGCGGGGCTCTGAGCATCAGACAGGAAGTAGTATGTATGCCACCCTCCTTTGGTGGGTGTTCATACTGGACAGATTTTCAAAAACTGGTGACTGGAAACCATTTTCTTTGACTTTTAATTATGTTGGAAAAGCTACATTTCAACAGAAAAAAAGATTTAGTTATTGTATTACTCGCTTGTAGCCTATTTAAAGGGAACTTGTGGCAATTGTGACCAATCTGGGATAATAGTAATTGTTGGAAAATAATGTAACAGTGGTGCAAATAAACACGTACATACAGTTTGCTAACTTTAGCTAACTTTAGCTAACTTTAGCTTCCATACGCTACATCATCAAAATGCGTGAATTGAATTAAGCGAGGTTGTTTTATCGCGTTTAAATTAAACTTTTCACCGGTAAGAAAATAAATGTTCTTTTAAAAGTCTCGTTTTATCGACTCAAAGCTGATTAAAGTTTAATTAGAGCTTCTTCTTTTTTTTTCTATCGAGACAAAAATGATTACAAGTAACAGACTTTGAAGGTCATATACATATCTTATAAGTTAAGAAAAGAAATTAGCAGAATATTAAAAGATACATGACACGGTCAAAAGTATGTGGACACCCGACAGTGTTATTGGTGAACACCTCATTCCAAACGTATTAATCTGCTTCTATACATGCTTTCAACAACATTTTGGAACCTGGCTGCAGGAACTGGCCTTGGCTCAGCTGCGAGAGCATCATTTGGGTCGGGTGCTGATTCTGGTGATGAGGCCTGGATCTCTGTTGGTGTCTCGGCTCACCACAAAGGTGTTGCAGTAGGTTGAAATCGGGGCACAGTGCAGGCCGGTCAAGTTCTCCCACACCAAACTCTGAAAACGACATCTTTATGGACCTGGTGTTTGTGCGTGGGGGTTGCAAGACCGTCTAAAACACCAGTGTTGTGCTGTAGCATTAAGATTGGAACTAAAGCCCCAACCATGACAAACAGCCAGAAAAATGAATAAAAGGGTTCTTTTCCACCTACTCTCTTCTGCCTCCACACTGTACAGTGTCCCCAACCTTTCTCTGCCAGTTCCAGCAAAGCCGGAGGAAAAAGCAGAGCGACGGACTGAACCTGCAAGGTCGAGCAGATGGCGGCGGAAACGAACCGGTCAGACGGCCGAATAAGACAAACTGACCACACTGACGGCTCGGAAAGAGCAGCTTCTGTTTGCTATTTCAACCCCCCCCCCCCCGCATATCGAATGCCCTGCTGTAAAACAAGCAGCCAAATCCCCGACAATGGCTCTGAAACAGGCCACATCCACATCAGACAAAGTGGACAATGAGTCCCTCTTTCATTGGTGGGCGGAAGCCATCGTCGGGCAATTTCCATTTATTCCTGAACCCGGCTTTAATTATCCCTTTTCGATGAGGCCTGTCACAACCATTACACCATGTAGCGGAGCGGTGCCGCAATCCCAGGGGGCAGCGTCACCGGCCGAGCCAATGAACTCCCATCTGGCCGAGTGGATGTGACTGATGGCCGAACAAGTGTCATTTCCTGCAAATGTGAATCTGCAGAAAAGGAGCTGAGGCTGCCCTCTCTGTGTGTGTGTGTGTGTGTGTGTGTGTGTGTGTGTGTGTGTGTGTGTGTGTGTGTGTGTGTGTGTGTGTTTCCAGGAGGCAGTTGTAATTACATGAACAGGAATTGTGATAAATGTTGTTCTCCAAGCACCTACATTATGTTTAATGGTGGTATTCTCGCCGGCCCACGCTGGGCTCGTTGTGCGTATCTCACAGTTTAATCCCACTCTGTTTTTCCAGTCCTTCCACTCCCTCCACTGTGGAAACGTTCCTCTTCCTCCTCCCCGCCACTTATTCTGCCACGCGCAGAGCATTCCTCTCCTCTTTCAAACACTGCCTCCAGAATTCCTGCCCTTTGTTAAAATACTCCCCTCGTCTTTCACTTTCTTTTTCCCTCATTTGATTTTTTTCACTCTGGAGTCTGCGGTGCTCCCACCTCTGGAATGCTGAGGCTCTTTTTTTTTGTGCCAAAAATCCCGCGGAGGAGACAGTGATGCATTGTCTGTCTCTTTATTGTCGTCACGCCTCAAGGGCAACAACATTGTTTTGGGGATAAATTACAGCTCAGGTTGTTTTGATATCTTTTTTTTTTTTTGTTTTGAGGCGATTAAATAAATCCGCCACAAGCTGGGCCGTTAATACAATTGAGGACGCCGTCTTTTCTCTGGGAATTTGGGGATTTTACATTCTACTGTTAAATTCCTGCACATGGCGGTTGTTTGACGGGCTGATTCCTGTACTTTTGCACTGATTAAAGTGAAAGAAATAGTTTGACATTTTGAGAAATATGCTTATTCACCTTGTTGCTGAGAGTTAGATCGTCTGTAGGAAATATGAAGTTAGGAGGCTCTATCCAAAGGAGAAGAAAAATGTTTAATCCGTAAACCACAAATTGTTGTTTTTACAGTTTGGCTTTTGTAAGTTATCTGTTTTCCCCTGTTTCCAGTTTTATGCTAAGCTAAGCTAACAATCTCCAGCTATCTCCAGCTTCATAATTAGTGTACAAATATGACAGCGGTATCGTTTGATTCTCAGCAAGAAGGAAATAAACAGATATTTCCCAAAATATTAAACTCCTTTAAATTTCATTTATTTTGGGTCAACTAAGACTAAATTCATAATATATAATATATATGGTTCATATGATACCATACAGCAATTTATTTATTCTATTTATAGATATTTTTTATCCTTTTTTCTATTAAGAAAATATATTGAACCGTGCTAAATATAAAGCTTTGTCCTAACAAAATATCCTAAATTAAACTAATTTAAACAAGAAACTATCTGATCAAAGAATAAATAAACGTGTTGAAGTCTTCACTTTCATGATCTGTGTGCTGATGAAGGCCATGCGATGTGGATGAAAGCTCTGGGAAAGTAAATTGCACTCCTACTACGTATTGAGGTGTGATCCGTAGCTCTCCACTGCATTTTTTTTTTTTTTTATATATATATCCGATGGCTTTGAAACCGCACACTAATATGAAAAAACCCAATAACCTGAGCGCTGTTTACACAAGTTTGGGTATTTTCTAGAAACACTGTTGAACACGGGCCGAATGAATCGCACTCGATCACACTTTGTGTGGGAAAGAAGAGCACTTATCTCAAGTCATTACCGGAATTCTTTCCCTTGCTATGAGAAAAACACGATTTTAAGGCTCAAAAGGGATTAACTTGCCACGACGGATAACTCGGCAGCGTAGAATAGCTATCATCATCGTATATCTATACTATTGTGGCAGCAAAGCAGCAAACTATCATTACCGAACATGAGCTCAGTTACTAAAGAAGAAGAAGAAGAAGAAGAGATGTTCACAAAGCCCATTTAAAGATGTCACCCCGGGGAAGGAAAATACCCACATTTGTTTGAAAATGGATTTTTGACATAAACACAAGGTGGGTTTTTCCCTTTTTCGAGCCATTTTCTTCTGGCGGATGACAAAAGTATTCCAGCGAACAGGCTGGGTGATATCACAAAGGCTGTTGAAGGGATCAAACATATGCTTCTGAAATCTGAACATCATTATTGACAAGAAGCGGAGAAAGGCTTTGCTGCCCTTGAAATTCCTTCAGGTTGTTCAATGAAATGAAATCTCATTCTGTCGAGTTCACCTGAAAAACAATACTGAGAATGTGTTTGAAAGACTTCTGTAGTCTTTGAATCAGGTGACCTGTTGTCGGGGCCCTCGTCCGACCAGAAATAGACTGTAATTGATGTAGTCCCACTTTCGAGGGGGAAAGGAATGACAATGCGGCTGGAAAATAGCAATTTGAGTAGAGTCAGTTGATCTAACTTTCTGAGGCTTACAATCTGCAGCATTTGAAGTGTCTGTAAGAAAATGTCAAAAGGAAGAGACATATTTGTGGTATGAAAAAAAAGAAACCGTATTATTGCTGCTCTGCTGCTGCCATGCCAGTGGAAATACCGCTGCTCTGCCTCTCTCTCTCTTTTCCTTTCTCTTTTTTTTTCACATGGAAAGCTGGATTTGGGGAGAGAAAGAAAAAAGCCTTGCCTCTTACCTCCTCCTCCTCCTCCTCCTCCTCCTCCTCGTCCTCCTCCTCCTCCAGCCTTCACATCCGGGTCAGTTGGGTTGGTTGGAGTTGGATGTTGCCTTCAGGTGTCCCTCGTAAACTTGGAAACGTCAAAGTTTTGAAGTTGTAAACACATCTTTTGATGCATTTCAATATATGTGTTACTTTTTTTTTTTAGAAATTAACTTACACAGGACAATATGTGATGTAGCAGAAGTTCTAACATGAATGACAATGTAAATGTGTAGTGATAAACTGATTTTCAGTGAAGCATTTCTGGCTGTGCACATACAGAAAAGCATTTTAAATCAGTAGAACTGCCAAAACAAACTTGTAAAATCTACTTTTCTAATGTGATTAAAATGTCTGTAGGTGATAGCAGTTTATTTGCAAAGCTTGTGTGCATTATAGAGATAGACAATGATACAAAGGCAGTTCATTTATTAACACATTTGCCTTTATTACACTGAAATTAATTTAATGATATATTATTGACGCATAAGGACAGTGGAGACTCCATGTCCTTCCAGGTGAAGGTAAGTTAACATTTCGTTTTTGGACTTTTTAAAAAGTAAATATTTAAACTATAATTATTGTTTGTTGTTAAGTGACTTCCATGCTTTCTCCAACCAATCAGTCTCACAGTGTCCGCTCGAGGTGTCGCATGAATCCCCCTCAATTAGTTTTACTTCTTCGCTAGGTCGCTTTCTGAACGGCGAAGCTGTCAATACCGATCTTTGAGACATCACGTGAAGGTGTCACAAGTTGAGCAGCTCCCAGTGAACGCGAAGGCAGACTGATGATCCAGCTGCTGTGCGTGTGAGTGTGTGCGCGCTGACATGGATACAACTGGCGTTTGGCGTTGAAAAACTGGACACAGTGTTGCGGTGGCACTGGGGGGACTTCAAAGGAGCGGTCAAAACTTCTTCCACGGCCGCACTCATGTGATTTTGAGCCATGTCCAAGAGCCTGAAGAAGAGGAAGAACCACTGGACTAACAAAGTCCACGAGAGTGTCCTTTGCAGGAATGAGGAGGGGGAGCTGGGGCTCGAGTTGAAGGGCGGCGCGGAGAACGGACAGTTCCCGGTTATCGGCGCGCTTCTCCCGGGCGGAGCGGCGTGCCACAGCGGCAAACTCTTCCAGGATGAACTCCTGCTGGAAGTCAACGACACCCCGGTGGCCGGACTCACCACCAGGGACGTGCACGCTGTGGTCAAACACAGCAAAGACCCGGTCCGACTCAAGTGTGTCAAACAAGGTGAGGCTTCTTTCTTTCTTTTACGCTTTCACAACAACTTTCCCGCATTTCGTTTTTCGGACATTTTTGAAAACCGTTAGCTTTTTGACACGCTTTTTGTGTTTTGACAGCAGAGCTATTGTCTCCCAAAAAGCTGATAGCCTCCCCAATGCTCGATGCTAAAAACAAAGCATGTGGAGAAAATGTACTTTTTGTGGTGTTTTTGTGTTGTTATAAGTCTTCTGTACCCCAAACATGTCTATTCTTGAAGCAGTCGTTGTTGTAAAGAGGTGTTTTAGGCGTGTTTTGGTTGCTGTGTGGTGGAGCTTTTTAGGGGGTGTGTTACATTTGGGGCAGTCAGAAAATACACACTCCAGTGTTGAACGCAAGTATGTAAGTAATACAGGTATTACACGTACATAATACCACAGTGATGCTGTACTGCGATACTTCTAAATGTCACGCAGCCACCACAGGTCAAGATTACAGCATATCGAGGTATTAAACCACTGACAGAAACCATTAGATTAGATGTTGGATGAGATTAGACTGGATTGCTTTTTATCAGATCCTTTGAAATGGTCCCAAACCAAGTCTGCTTTACATGCACACCCAATAAAGACATTATTTACAATCATATAATGTATTTTGTATATATTTTATTATTTATGTATATGGAAACAGTTAGTTGATCAACAGAAAGTTAATCAGTAATAATTAAGAATTTTATTTATTAGTCGTTTATGTCATTTTTTTTAAAGCAACAGTGACAAATTCTCTAGTTTCAGCTCCATTTGCAGATTTTCTTCATCTTCTACGACAGTAAACTTAATATTTTTGGGGGTTTTGGGACCGTTGATCAGTCAAAAGAAGAAGTTTTAAACATATGCTTGATTTCTGGAAAATAGTTGGGACACTTTTCACTATTTTCTGACCTATCGTGACCGAACGATGATGATAACGGTGACACTGAATGTGGAAGGAAACCTTATGGGATTGAAAGTTTTGACTTCTGTCTTAAGGGAGAGAGAATTGCTCTATATTTGTAACCTTTGAATCACATGTGTACTTACAAAGCAGACATTTAAGAATGCAATATTTATCATTCAATTTGCACTCTATTAAGTGGCCTAAATTTAATTTGGAGAGGATATTGGATAAACATTACAGCAAATCCCCAAGTCCCTATTTCAACATTATGGTGGTGTCATAAGAAATGAGAAACACCATAGAGTACGATAAGGTCACGGATACAGCAGAAGTCCCCTCAGGAGTATTCTTCTTTTTTTTTTTCGAGCGGAAAGTGCAGCGGATTGCTTAAGCAAAGTGATGTGGTTTCACTTTTCGGGCCACGTGAAGCCAAGGCCGTGCTGTCCATAGTTGTTTGGAAGCCATTTTTTTTTTTTTTGGAATCGCACGCAGCAGCCAGAACATCCATGTTGACTCCCACCTTTTTAAAAAAGAAAGAAAATAAAAGAGCACAAGTCACGTGAATTTGCCTAACTTGCACCAACTCCATCCAACGCTTGTCAACTTCTGTCCCCCGGATGTGAAGCTCTTATGTGGCCGCCGGTGTCTTTGATCCTCGCTGCTAATGACGCCGTCTTGCATTGTGAGTGAAGAGGAGGATCTGTGGCCTCTGATTTTGGGGTGAAAAAATCAGCAAACCCCCCCCCCTCCCCTTTTAAGAGGCTTTGGATCAAAGTCTTAGCCTGTGTGACGGTGTGGATGTGGTTTGTGCGTTCAGCGTCACACCGGGGATTTATTCCAAAAGGCAGCCATGCCTATCTCAAACTAATGTGTTACTTTTTTTCCCCCCCATGAAATATTCATATCCTCCAGTGGTTTCTGAAGTGATTGATATCCTCCCGTTGCCCCGCTCGTGTTTGCTCCATCGGTTGTTGACGCCGTCAAGTTGTTTTTAAAAAAATGCTTGATATGTACATTAGTAAACATGTTCACAAGTAAATCTTATGGGGGGGGGACCCCCTTCAGTTTCCTTACAGCAGGCTGTTCAATAACTCCTATAGACTGTTTCAGTGAAGGATGATACACTCTGCTTTATGCTCGTCTTATGATTCTTTAAAGTGTGTGCAGTAAAAAGTAATTTGTTTATAGCTTTCTTTTATTGATTTGCATGCTCTAGAGCCACAACCAGCTTCTCAACACTTTATTTCAAACGCTCCACGCGACATAACAGCGGATGCTCTCGTTGACCGGTAGACGTAGAAGCACTTGACACTCCTTTCAGCATCATTGCTGTAAACACCTTGAGTCCGCCTCTACTCGTCCCACCAGAGTCCTCCTGTCCGTCCGTCAAGTGCAGCTTGATCCGGGATGCCAACATGGAAGTCAGGTCTCTGCGGAGATGTGGGCTCAACGGTCGCCGTGAGCCGGGTTGCTGGGTTTGCCTGAAGTCTTATTTCAAGCCATGTTGGGTTTTTTTTTCTGCGCCCTGACATCAGACAGCCAGGAGCAGGCTGGGTAGCGGAGTAGCCTCAGGTCCCAGCTGGGTTAGCTTCCATCTCGGCTCTCCTCCGGGGGGGGGGGGCGATCCGACTGGGTGGGCTGGAGATTACCGCGGGCGTTGGATCGTCTGAAGGTCCACTGCATTTTCATCCAATCCTTATGCTTCCTTTTTCCAATGTTGATGAGTCTGTCGCATGCCGGGTGTGCTCCAGTAAAGACGATGAAAAGACAACAATTTAAGAACCTTCATTTTAAATGTTAAAGTTTAGATGTTTGCCCAAACTACAGAGTATAGTTCACCAGGTCAAACGGATCCAAGGAACAAAAGTGTCGTCAAACATTTACGCTTCTTCTCCTACAAAATGAACGCCTATAACTCAACGCCGTCACATTCTTAATAAAGGCTTTATGCAATATTGGAGAGCATTAACTGTCAGAAGAAGCTGCAGAAAGTGTTTAACGTCATTTATTTGACTCGTACCAGCAGATCTTTGTCTCCACTTTGCTTGTGCTTAATGTTGTTTTTCCCGCTCAGCTTCACAGATATGGTGGACAAATCACTGAGATTTAGATAAATACAGGTTATTGTTATAACCGCTAGAGCGTGTGAGTGTAAACAGAAACATTTTATCATCCAGTATTGGGTGAGCTTTAAAAATTGTTCTGCGTTTCTAAGCACAAATATATAATAAAAGGGTGAAATAACATCCAGCAATAATGACAGGACAGCGCTCTTTTTAAAATTCTGACCACATTTTGTCACACAGCAAAAGTGCACTTGAGTTCAGGTGAAGGTTTCGGTCAAACTCGCAGGGAACAGCTGCTCGGTATGTCCTTTTTACAAAACATCTTTTATTCACAGGAGGCACTTTCAAATAGACAAACTGCCAGCAATGAAAGCCGAACCCGCCTCAGATATTTGGTTACGACGGTCGAGCCACGTCCCCAATAAAACCGTCGCTGACCAGTTTAAATGCACGGCCCGTCTCCAGAGGACTCTCACGGCCTTTTTAAATAATACATCAAGTCCGCTGCGGCACCAATGTCACCACTGTAAAAGTGCTGTCCCTTCCCTCTCGGGGTGTCTTGTCTGAATTGCCAACTTTCATTACGATCTCCTCTGTAATTAAAAAAAAAAAAAAAGATTCACTTTCTCTCTGTTAAAGTGATCATGAATCATGTTTATGCATTTAATCACTTACTACGTACTTTAATATGAATTTTTCACAGCGTCGGAAATCCTAAGGCTCTATCCCATTTTACACTCTCTCTCACACACACACACACACACACACACACACACACACACACACACACACACACACAACATATTAAGTGTTTCATTACTGTGAGGTGAGGATTAGATTAGATTGCCAACAGCAATCAGGCCTGCCCTGTAGGACGTAATTAGGATCTCCTCAAAACACTGATGGGTATATAAGAGAACATAGGGCACAATTACATTCCCAGAGGCACACTGAATTCTCATTAGAGCAATGCATTATGGATAATGTAAGGATGGGACTGGTGGCTAATGTGGCCCCTGTAGATTTAAAGCCAGTAAAGGTCAATGTCGACATTTTGAACCCTCTTAAAGCACTGCTCTACTTGTTTTAAACTTCCCATTTCTGTGGGCGTGATGAGACTTTTTGTTGGGATGCACAGATTTTACTCAGTGGATCGGTTCTGTTATTGACCTTTTGATCTAACCAGCATGTTGTGGCTGTTTCTTCTTCAGCACTTTTTTTTACAACTGATCCACTAAAAACATCAAAAAGGTTGATAGTGCTTCTTATTATTGGTGCCACTTCAAACACAACGTCTTTGTCACAAACTTCAGTGAGTTTCATGTATGAAACGCTTTTAATGTGAAGCAGGTTCAGCAGGAAGTTGTGGTTTTAAATGAAGCGTATCTTCACACAGCAGATGCACGGCTCTAGAAGAGAGAGCACTCTGAGAATTACCAAATCGCCTTTCAACTGAAACGCACAGCGATCAACTGAAGATCTACAGCTCCATCACAATGAAGGGGTTCGGGGCTCGCCGCGCTAAAGTAACCCCATCGAGTGCTGCCATTATGTTTACACTGGACAAAATAAGTGACGGTTCAATCCTGATCTGCTGCTTAGTGGATATTTGTTAATCCTCCAGGTACACACAAAGCAAACAATCGCAGCCGCCTGCAAAACGGTAAAAAAAAAGCAAGTATACCACGAATCCATTCCCTCTGCACTCAGTCTTACCTTAGATAATCTGCATGAAGAGTAAACATTGAGACCGTAATTCATAAATAATGCTGCCAACGCATCAAGATAAATTAGCTTTATATCACTCCCTGCTCCTTTCCCTCTCTCTCTCTCTCTCTCTCTCTCTCTCTCTCTCTCTCTCTCTCTCTCTCTCTCTCACACACTGAAATGCCCCAGTTCAGCTCCCTATTTCAGCTCCAGTGAAGGATTAATGCAGCCGGCTATGGAGGCTGTCACTGCGTGTTTCAGTGGCACCGCGGTGAGAAGCTCTTACAGCGGTGCGGCGCTCTGGCTGCGAACTGTACGCTGATAGGGCCTCGTCGAGCGGTGTCGGGTACAGGTGAGGGCAGACAGTTCCAGGTCAGCCGAAGGCGGTCGGCGCACTCTGGCGGCTATACCCACTTAGCATTAGCCGCTGTTGGGGGAAAGTCATTACAGCAGCCTGAGCACGGGGGGAGCGTTAGCGAAGGCAGAGATGGCAGCACCTATTTAGCTCTAAAAGGTTGTATAACAGCGCGGCGCTAGGGATGGCCCTGACGGTTGGTCTGTTGGTCCACCACTTTGTTCCTAAGGTAAAATATCTTAACCAGTAGTACACTGATTGCCTAGTTAATTGGCTTCGAGTCTAAAACAGAATCAGTGAGGTTACAGCAATTCCCCTAAAAGTAACTGTCATTTTACAGTAGTATACATACAGTACATGTTCACCCTTTAATACCAAAAGCTGACCAATGTCAGGTCTGTGTTGTGAAGTCAAATTGGATGTCACACGTATTCTTATTCAGATTGCAAACATGGGGATTGTCCTCTCTTGTTGTAGTTAAATATGTATTCATACATAAGAATCTTGACATGCAACGTCCTTGTTTCTGTCCCTGTGCTGTTAGGATGTAATCGGCTCAATGATGTCTCCGCTCCTCTTGAGACATCCCATACTAAAACTGCTCATGTGATGGTTGAGTCACAGTCTTGTGAGCCGCAAGCCGAATGGAAGCCCCCGTGTTAGAGCAAATATGTAGGATGAAGTCATTTAAACGGCGTCGGCTGAAGCCGAGGTCAGGATTCTTTTCACCCCAAGATGAAATTGTTCTCCAGACAGGAATCCTCACCGCGAAAATCCACACAACAAAAGAAACGATCCGCGAGACAGCGCCGCGCTAGAGGGAAAACCGGTACGTTATGATACCATCAAGTCAATGGCGCGTGTCCAAGTAGTGGCATGACTGATGTGAGCGATGATGAGTCTGGACCGGTCACTGTTGAAAGATGGGACGAGGCAATCCCAGAGAAGTTTGTGTCGAGTCAGACGCACATTGTTGTGCGGGAGTCCGGTAATGATTCTCAGTGCAGTCAGACTCATCTGTCTTCTTGTCAGGGTCCAATTGAGAGTGTTGAGTTGCACCAGCAAGTGTAACACAGACAGTGCCACAGACGTGTGTGTGTGTGTGTGTGTGTGTGTGTGTGTGTGTGTGTGTGTGTGTGTGTGTGTGTGAGCGAGCATGACTCTGGGGCTTTAGCACCACTTACCACATGCTGTCCAATCATGCCTGACAGAGGTTTGGTGGAGAGAGCCTGTTGTCGTTGCCTCCGTTACACAGTCTGACTGCAAGGCTCACCTCTAGGGACAGGTGATGATCTCACACACACACACACACACACACACACACACACACACACACACACACAACTGTCTTTCTCTCCTTGTCAACATCAGCCATCTGTTGTTGTGGCACGTGGAAGTATTCCAAGGACTGTGACTAGGAAGTACATGTGTGGTGGTGTGGAAGGGGAAGCCAGACTTCGCTAGTGTTTCAGTGTATTTGTGCCTCTGTGGCATTGGATCAACATCACCTGAGTGTATCAGTGGATCGTTGAATCCATCTCTTCACTGAAAAGAAAGCGTTGTTTTTGTCTTTGAACGGTTTCAAAACGGCAGAAGAAATCTTCCTGACCTTCTCCGTTATCTTGGCTCGATAAGTGAATGGTGTCTGAGCATAGAGAGGAACCCTTTACCTTTTTTCATCACAATGAATTATAGATGAATGGCAGGCGGTGTGTACAAATAGTGTTTGTTTTTGTGTCTGTTTCTGTTGTCTTCTTCCAATCCTTGCGTCTGTGTCCTTCATGCGTCGGCTCAGGTTTATAGAAGTTGGCTTCTTTGGTTCTTTTTTTAAAACGCTTTTTTAGCTTTCATGAACAGACATACGACTGCATGTCCTATACAAGCGCATGTGGAACATTCTCAGTTATTGTAAGAACTGCTTTTTCTCATTGCACACAGGGTTGAAATTGAAGGCCACATGCAGCTTGAGTTAGGACTTTAGCCAGCAGTTATTTTCACTATCAATTATCATTTCCTCGTTGATCAAATAATCATTTTATCCAAAAGAAAACCTACAAATGAGGTCAAATGGCCATTAGGGGTTAGCATAAATGAAAGTGTTGCCTTCAGATTGTTAATTCAGTCTGATCAGAAAAAAAAGATCAGAAGAGAAAAATCTGACAAATCCTCATATTTGAGATGCTGTAGCTGGAAAAAAAAAATTCAAGCTGAGACGATTAATGGATGGACAGAAATAGCAACAATCTTGATAATTGATTCAACAGTTCCATCTTTTACCAAACAAGACTAAAAGTCTACAGTCATGCTAACGGCTCTGTGAGCCTGGACTCAGGCACTAACATTCTCCAAATAACAACGCTAACATGCTAACGTTACGATGCTAACCTTACGATGCTAACGTTACGATGTTAACGTTACGATGTTAACGTTACGATGCTAACCTTACGATGCTAACGTTACGATGCTAACGTTACGATGTTAACGTCGCCCGACAGATGATTGGACCGTCACAGGACAGCCCTAGTTATCAGCCAAACGCTGGGCAGATCTTGTGATTACAAGCAGGTGTGATATTTTGTTATTCATGTGCAAATCCCTCCAGATGGCTCCACCATATTCCACTCACAGTTACTTTGAACTCGTGATGCCGGCGTTTGTTGATGCGCTAAATGAAGCGAGGATTAAACTGCTCATTCAGTGTTTACAAGGATGCCGAGTACCTCCGTACACCAAACACGCCCACGCTCTCCGTCTGAACACCGCTAATAGTCACACGCTGGCCCCAGTCTCAGCGTAAGCAGGATGGCGTGTGTTTACCTGTGCAGACGCAGACGGAGGAGAGCGAGCTTGCGCAGCTTCGTGATTGATTTTGGCAATTAAAAAGGAAAAAAAAAGCCGTTTTTGCCGTGTGAGGCTGTGAACTGTAACGATAAATCCAGCGTAGGACTCATCTGTTTAGCTTTTTGTGTCACTGACATTGACACCTAAGCTGTCAGTGTGTATGTATAGTATTTTGAGGTGAATGATTTATCTGCGGCGTACTGTATATCAACACAGTTTTACATCGAGTGACACCAGGGATGTCATTTTTTCTTATAGGAATGCTCATTTCTCGCCGAACGTCAAATCTCGTTGACACCTCCTTTTTGTCTCGAAGACGTTTCCTCCCACCGTTGCCCACAAATCAGCGTTGACATCTTGAGTCAAGTTTTCTTTTTCCTGCACGTGGAGCGGTCTTCTTTGGAGCCTCCTTCGGGGGCCTCCTCTTCACCAAAAACCCCTATCAAAGCCACAAGGAGGGAAACTGCTGAGCCAGCAGCCCTGTAGGCAGATGATGAAGCCCGAGTAAACATCGGGGTCGAGAAGCTGTGATGAATCATTAAGTGGTTATGGATTGCTGTTGTGAAACCTGCAGGAATTTGATAGCTGCACCTCGCCTGGATACCCTGTGATTTTGTAGAGGGAGATATCGTAAGATTTCATGTCGGGAAAAGTTAATATTCCTACACCCTCGACCTGCCAGTGGTACGAAAATAAATTAAATCTAAATGGGATATTTTGGAGGAAAGGCATTGGGGAGGGTGAAATTGGCTGACCTGCTAACAGAGAGAAGGGAATATTAAGCAAACTCCTCGGCCCACACACTAGTTGTTGCTGATTCGCCGAAAAAGGGAACAATCAATACGGAGCGATTAAAGCCTCTCTGAGAGCCGCTGTGGTTGGTCTGTCTTCCTCTGCTCGTCTCTTGGCAAGAATCAAACAGTTTTGTCTTTTTATTCGACATGGATAAATATGTGTGTGTGTGTGTGTGTGTGTGTGTGTGTGTGTGTGTGTGTGTGTGTGTGTGTGTGTGTGTGTGTGTGAGAGAGAGAGTGAATGGATTAGGTTTGGACCAAGATTGATTTTTTTTTTTTTTTTTTTTAAGGCTAATCGGTTCTACAAATGGTGGACAATGACCAACAAAAGATTGACAAAACATCCTGCTGTAACAGACAGCACATCTTAGTTCATAAGCCAGACCTTTTTTTTCCAATATGGAATCACAGCAGCATTGGGAATTGGCCTTTTGGTAAGCGAGCTGCTGCAATCAACATTAACTGAATGGATGAAAAGTCTTTTTGAATGTTGCCAGCCGATTGCTATGGAAATGAGAGACCTGCAAAAAAAAAAAAAAGGGCCCAAAATCTGCATTTAATGGCCACACATGATATGCTGATGTGGACACATCTTCACCAGCTGATGATTACAAGTTGTTTAAAAGTAGTTGATTGGGGTGCTATGCAACAACATGATATGCTAACTCTTGGCCAGTAAGCTACGATGGAAGTTATCCAGGCGTGCTAACGTTAACGCTAGCCAAGAGGTGGTTATCTTAGCTTAGCATAAGGACTTGAAATGGGGGGAAACTGCTAGCCTAGCTACCCGCCTACTAGTCTACCAGAGCTACTAAGGCTCAGTAATTATCACGTTGTCTCTCATTTGTTTAATCAATAACAGACGTTAAAAATATGATAACTATAATTCATTCTTATCAGGTCACATGGCAACTAGAGCCCGATTGATGCTGGATTTTTGGATATCTGTGATAGGCTAATAGATCAATCAGTGACCAGAGTCTGGAAAGTCGCTGTTCTTGACTAAGGGTTACTTGTAGAAAACGCTGTATTAGTGATCGATCATGCGATAAATGAATAAACCGGAGCCGTCAGACGTGGACGCCGTACAGTACGATCGCCACACAGAAAGCACTGCTACACAAAAAAAAAACACACCATTAGCCTGATTCATCGATCCGACTGCAGCGTTACGAGCAACGACTGCAATCCAGAAGTGGCAGAGCAGCAGTTTGTGACAAGATAAAGAGTCTGCAATAAGACCGTAAGCAAGACATCGATTTACCGCCGGGCGCTATAGATCCACAAGAAACCACGAGACCCGTTATTAGCATTGCTATTCAATGAAACCTGCCACCGTGTCTGTGTTGTAACAGTCCATACGCTGATCCCGTCTCACTCTGCCGTCTTATTCAGAAGTCCTGGAGGCCGCTATTACCTGTGGATGTCCCATACTAGCCTTTAGCTTCATTTTAGCAAACCTGTTAGTTTCGCCTACAGCGAGGTCACCTCCAGCTGCTTCTAAGCCAGCTCACATCGCCACTCCTAAGAGCTTTTTTTTTTTTTTTTTTTTACATATGCAGCACCGCCTCACACTCTCGCTCTTCTTCCCTCCTTTTTCCTTCCCATTCACGCGCTCGTTTCATGCCGTCCTCCGCTGGGAGCTGAGAGTGGCACGTTTCAATAGGTTTGGGAGATGAAGAGACTGTGACGGCGCCGCTCGGCCCGTCTGTCCTTGCGCTCGCAGATATTATTCATGGCTTCCTAACCGCCCGCCAGAGAGCGACTTCTGAAAGACATCCTTGGCCACGATGAGACGGAGAGACACACCTGAAGCTCAATGGATGCACTCTAGTCTGGCTTTAATTTGATTGACAACCACGGCAGCGCTGTTTTCTGTGTTGTGTCTCGGTCCATCAGATGAAGGACACATCTGTAAGCCATCAGCTTCCTTCGTCACATTTTTTAGTTTTTTTTTTAAACCTGTTCTTTGCGTCAGTTGTACATGATTTTAAGTTCCGTTAGATTCCGCTTCACTAAATTCGGTCATTGTTTTATTCAAATGAGAAGTTTCTTCTGCTGCTGTAATACGATGTTCTGTTTGAAAGACAAGGCTTACTTTTGTGTGATGAAAACAATAAAAACGTCATTGTTTAAAAATATAGAGAGATTTTTTTTTCCCTGCGCCACAAAAAATTGAAAGGAGATTAAGTTGTCACTTTTTTTTTGTTTCTGTCATTAAAAAACAACATGATGTAGTAGAGCACCGGTTGCTTAAGTACATCTTATAATTATATCACAAGAAAAGAAAATGAACAGCAGAGTTTGCTTTAATTCAATAAAACTGATTCTCAAAGGAATAAGAAATGTAAATATAGCGTATTCTGCATCTAAGAGAAAACCGACGACACTTTGACTTCTCCATATGCTTCTTTGAGTTTGTCCTTTAAACAGACGGTGTGCAGGATCTGGTGGCATCATTGCAGATCGCGGCCAACTGAATTTAAAAGTGAACATTTTAAATTCAAGCTGTGATCTTGACTGTCTTCACATAGTTCATCTGAAGTATTTGAATATGAGTAACAGTATACTTGAGATCTGCTACTTTTCAAGTTAATCGTCGACGTCAATTCGACGCAATTTATTTGTCCGTTTGCGAGTGTTTAATGCAAAGGAAGAAAGTGCTTTGAAACTTTGGCACAGACTCAGACGGTCTTTTCTTCTTCTTTTTTTTTGGCGGAGCAGTTGAACTACTAATCTTTCAAATGTGTCACACAGTCAGACCCTCCAATCTAAATCTCAATCTTTTACCCACTGGCTCTGCGTCTCCACTCAAATGACACATTTACGACGCCGAGTGTTGCGGGTCGCTGCTGCGTCAAGGATGACGGCGTGAAGGATTAATGTGCCGTGATTGGCGCCTCGTTCACTATCCGGGCCGACGAAAGGAGGAAGAAAAAGATCTATTGTCACTGAGTCACCTTCTGATTGTAATGACAGCATCCACGCTCAAAACAAGGTGAACTGTGTGATCACTGCGCTTAATCATCCCCGTGTATTTAGACTGATTTTATTGTCACGGTGCAGGCTGGCGTTAAATCGACTGACTGCTTCCAAGAGACCAACCGAACCGCTCGGATCGTGCTGCATTCAAGTGCAGGTGTGGCTGATTGGACATCTCAGGCTTCGAAGTCACTCCGAGAGAATCGCACCCAAATCTAGTAACTGAATTATTAGACCGTCAGGAAATTGATCAACTACACATTAAACTAGCAATTAATTGTCATTTATCAGGCAAAACTGCTCAAATGATCTGCGTCTCCAGCTTCTCAAAGTTGCCTCTTCCCCTCTTGTTATGCCTCCGTGTCAGCGTCGGCCACTTTGTATTCGAGCAGTGTGTGCGATATCACAAACATTCAATTGGACTCGAGGATGAAATGATTAGAATTTGGTGGTCGAAACACGTCTTTGGCCATAACTCAAATCATTCATATGCTAATTATGACAATTCTCACACAAATGTCTGAAAGGATAAAATGATGAGGCGGTGGAATTTTGGACGGACTCGGATGTAAACTACAACTTGAGTGGTTGACGAAGGCGCACAACTGTGAGATTTAATTTGATTATAAATTGATTATCTTTGGGTTTTGGACTGTTGCTTGGCCAAAACAAGCAATTTGAATTGGATCACATTGGACTGGGAATTATGTGAATGACTTATTAATGACTCATTTTTTTTTTAATTTTACAGACCATTTTTATAGACCATTAATCAACAGACTTTTCCATATTCAATATCAAATATCATTGTCCGCTGAAATGAAGACATTTACTGTTCTTCTAACTTGAAAGCGAATGTAGCAACACGTAGTATTGAGTGCTGAAGATGGACTAAAGCCTGCACCACACCGTGATTGATGAAGATGAACAATGGCACACGTGAAACCACTTCTTTGCACTTCAGTTGGAGGTTGTTTTTTTCCTTCTTTTTTTTTTTTGCAGCTCAAAGTGCAAAGTTTGCGGAGGTTAAAATCAATCTTTTGTGTTGGCTGTGGGTCTCGTTTGTCCTGCTGCCAGAGTGAGACGCAGCAGCAGCAGCAGCAGCAGCAGCAGCAGCAGCAGCGTCTTTGGGCAGTGGGCCACTCTGCACTGTGTTCTAAATAACCCATGGCTCTTGGCTGTTATTTCTCTCCCCAGTGCTTGGGTTTCTTTAAACATTGATTTTTATACTTCTGGAGCTCCGCGCACGGTAAAAATACAGTATGTTGTCCAAAATATGCCCTCTTTGACTTCACCCTCCCAGCGCAGTTGAGTCAGACGTTCCGAGCTCGCCGTTTGTAGTAGAAAGCCAAAACTTTAGACTCGACAGTTGATTGAAAACTCATCCCGCTCCGGGCTACTGCCAGAGCAGCGCTCCGTCCTGAAATCCATTGGATTTGGTAAAAACTCGTATCTACATTTGCGGATGTAGAACACACACTGACAGCCCCCCCCCCCCCAAAAAAAAAAAAAAACCCAACAAAAAAAAGTTTCTCAACGCCCTCGGGCAGCAGAGCCCTGCTGTGCTGCTTCTGAACCACAGGGAGGTACGAGAGGCCGCCGTCTGGCATCACATCGTCCTCATCTCTCCCATGAGTCTGTGCAGGAATGCTATCACCCACCACAAGGTATGCAGTAATTAGACCGGGGTCAAGGGAGTGTGTGACCCCTCTCCCTGCTGCCCCCGATGCACCTTCCTTTAAGGAGTGGGACGGCGGGTCAAGTGTTGCTCGACTTCCTCCAACAATTAACGGAAAAAAAAACCCGCCCTGGTTTCACCCTCCCTTCACTCCTACTGTGTGCACTCTGCCTTCATTAATATCCCTTTCTCAAACCCCCCCCCCCCCTCCCCGTCCTCTCATTCTGCTCTCCCTTTTGATAATTTCCTTTCAGTCTAAAGGCAGCTTGGGGAGAAAAAAAACAACGGATTTAAATGAAATGAGGAGAATGGAAAGAAAATTGAAGGCACAATTATCCTCCTTCTGTTCTCCCCTCGCTCTCCGACTTTACTCCTCGGGCATAAATCTGGGATTTGTGCCTTTTCACTCTTTTTTTTTTTTGGTGAAACTACATGGAAAGGTCACTGTTTACAACTCTCCTGTTGCTCGCCGAGAATTAATGGAACCTGCGCTTGTGCACACGGTTGAAAATGACTTTGTGCGCCGACCACAGGAGCAACATGCAGCTCATGCTCTGAATGAGAAGCGTTTTGCGTCGTCTCCCCTTTGTTTAACGAGCCTTTTGTTCACAGTCTCAGTGCGCTCAATTCATTTTATATTCCTGTGTCACTTGGGTCAAACCGTATTCTTTTTTTTACTTCACGTCGCTCTTTGCACCCTAGCTCCATATTTACCGTGCTTTATTTGTTAAATGTTAAATCCCCAGGTGATATGAGCTTGTTATGGCCTCTGTCAATGCATCTTGACTGTACAAATGGAAATGGTAATACATGTAAAAACACACAAGACAGTAACAGAATACAGAATGGTGTTTTGGAGCCGAGTTGTCTCTTGATAGACTTTGCTAAACTCACGCGTCATCCGTGAGTGGACTCTGTCTGCTGTGGTGGAGTCTAACGCTGCTCCACTGTAACACCGGTTCCTCTGAGCTCGTTGAAATGTCCAGTAAGCCTCTGGCTCCGGTCCAGCGGCCCAGAATGCCTCTGTTAGCCGCTCCTTCACTCCACAGAGTGTCTATGACATGAGCCCTCCCCCCGGTTCCTGCGGCAGACCGTATGGGTTTCAGCCTGGCCGTACTTCTAGCCATCATGGCGATGGCTCTCTATTATTCCAACTTGAAAGCACACGTTGTCATTGTGATGAGGGGCCGCGTCGCTGAGCTTCCTGTCCGTCGCTCCGCTCACTTCTCCACATCTACTCCCTCCGTTGGCTCTCCTGCCTCCTCCCCTGTCGCTCCCCCGCCTCTCTTCCTGTGCCGGTGGGTGTAGCGGGTGTTATCATCCGGTCCCCCGCAACAGCCAGACCTCATGCAGAGAGGAGTCGCACGGTGTTTTTTTTTTTTCCTGTATCTGTGACTGAATGCTGCTGGAAAAAAAAAAAAAAAAAAGCCTTGGCGCCGAGTTGGTCCCTAATGGGAGTGCGGTGCCAGCTGCGGCTTTACCGCCGCTGAAGAGACGCTCGGCTAAATAAGAGCAGAACCGGCTGAGCGGACAGAAAGCAGAGTAGTTCTCACATCTGCATGAGGAAGAATGGGTTCAGAGGCACCTTGTGCTCCTGGGCTGGATGGATGGGATGGACTGGATTGACAGGAAACCCACTGTGTGATTTGATCACACTTGCTCCACCTACATGTATACCATCAAATGATAGCTATAGACGACCATTAGTCAGCCTTTAAAACTGCCAAATCGCTATATTAGACAATATCCTCCTTAGCCCAGTTGGTAGCTTTAACATTTGTCACCAGACGAGTAAAAAAGTGAATCCTGGAGCCATTATTCTTGTGCCAGTGTGGCTGTATATGAAACATTTATATTGATCGTGAAATTAAAACCGGTGTGCCGGATGATCCGGTGTAAAAAGTGTGTGAAAGATAGTTCGAGCAACAGCATGGATGTCATGATTTTTTGGGATTACTGACTTGACTGGCCATTGTCTTCTTATAATTGATGGATGAGTTGTGCTCACAAAGCTTGCTGACGCCTATTGTCATATAATAAGTGGGGTTTTTTTTGCACGATTCACAGTTTGCTTGTTGGATTGATTTTTTTTTTAAAGCCGTTTTTAAAGCCGTCTTACCCGAAACAACAACAACAACAACAACAACAACAACAACAAAGGGTCGGGGAAGGCATCGAGCTTCGGATCGGTCGCAATCCCCCGATCCTGCTTATCCGTCCAAAAATTTCGGGTCTGCAGTTTGCAGCAGCGGGGCTACAACTCTGGTTGATTGCCAGAAACATAATTGGATCTCAGGGTTAAATTAGGACCCTTTGTTCGGCTGTGAAGTGGCCCCGAGGCCTGCAGCCGGGGCCTCCAGAGGAGAGCATTAAATAGATCCACTCAGTGGCGCATTACTGAGCTCACATCCACACACCGGAGCTCCAGCCGACGGCGGTTGCAATTGAGTATAATTCTCTGCTGCAGTCGCTCGGAGCTCCGCACCACTTTACGATTAAACAGCTCCCTATTCAGCCTGGACACAATATTGCAGTGGATGCCTTTTGATGCGGTTCCAGGTCATTTACAGCCATTAGGTTCTGGCGCTGGATGAGTCGGCATCGTCAATGACGCTGTGTCACTTTCAAAGACACAACATTAATGTTCATAGACAGTAACATATGAGGTGTGGCCAACAATGCGGTGTTTGCTTGGCCTACCGCGACTCCCTCTGGATTGTCGGAACCACTTTGGCCTTCTCCGATGCGTCTCCCTGTATTTACCTGACCGGTGCACACTGCGTGTGCCTTCTCCGGTTAAGTCGCACGATGGCCGTCCGTGCAGAAAAGGCATCGAGACATTTCTAAACGCTCTCCACCGAATGCCGTTTCACGAGCGCCGGAGGAGGATGAGTCTCGGCCTCTTGTCGTCGCGTATTACAGCTGTCGGTTTTTTTTGCAGCTACACACATGGTTTGTGAGGGAGATGTGGTGCGTTCGCCGTATGTGTGCGGGTCCGCCTGCTCTAAGAGCAAGTGGATTTTTGCGCCTGCCTTTGGGATTTTGCATTCAAGGAAATAGACCAGGAAAAAAGGAACATAGTCCCCAAAATCATGTGCACACTGTGTGTGTGTGTGTGTGTGTGTGTGTGTGTGTGTGTCTCTAACACTGCATCCTTTGCCTGAGCAAAGTGACACCGTCACAGTCGGTCTTTCATTTTTACAACAGGTTATTAGTATACCACGGTTGCCGTGTGTGTGTGTGTGTGTGTGTGTGTGTGTGTGTGTGTGTGTGTGTGTGTGTGTGTGTGTGTGTGTGTGTGTGTGTGTGTGTGTTACTTAGTACTAACTCTCTCATTCTCCGGCTCCCGACACCCAAATCCTATCCTGTCTTACAACTGTGGTGCGCTTATCAACATGCCAACAGCGTAAGTTAATGGTGTGCAAATAAACACAAACACTCTTTCTCTCTCCGTCCCTCTTACCCGCAGCCTCCTCTCGATTCATTCGAGCGAACCAGCTTCCTTGCAGGGATGTGTGTAGAGCAGCAGGGGAGAGTACGGACTTGGCACATGGACTCCACAGCTCTGGCCCGCGGTACTAATGAGGTCAAACAGATATACTCAGTTCCCTAAACATCTCTGTCCGAGACGTTCCGCCGAAAGCCGCTGTGCAGCCTGGAGGCATTTCTACTTGTTGTGGAAAGCCGTTTCCGCCAAATAGTCACGGCAGCTCGGCACCGAGACGGGTTGAGATTTCACGTTTTTGGGGTCGTCCAGTGACTTTTTTCCCGTGAGAAAAAACTCACGGGACGACCCACAGGCCGGGGAAACGCTCATAAAACTCTTTATTCAAGAAGTGTTTATAGCAGCTGATCCCTGCTGCTCCCATTCATTCACGATCTTTGGTCCGGGCTTCAGCTCTCTAGTCTAGCTTGCTGTACCTTTCAGATATCTGTGTTGCCGGGCTGTGATTTTAAATCATTATTTTTTTGGTCTTGGTATAACGAATACAATTAAATCAAATGTCCACACATTAACTATTTGTGGAGTTTTACTAAAAAAAAAATATCACTTAATGCTACGCAGACGCTGCAATCTAGCAAACGCATTATTTAATCAGATTAGTTGATTTCTGTTTCACTGCCTACTGGGATGATTAACCAGCGAATTTAGAAATAATTCCAAACAGAAAAGTGAAGCGCGTATTAGTCAACACTCATCCGTCCGCTCTCTACCGGCTGCAGAGGATGGAGCAGATCCCGACGTTCCTTGGAAGAAAGTAAAAAGAGAAAGAAGCATGTCATAGGAAAGAACATGCTCTCAACTGAGTTTGGTCACATGTAACAAGTGGTTGTATAAGGAGTTGAGAGGGTTAGAACTCATTTCAAGAGATGGCTTCTGATCGCTGCACCCACTCTTGAATGAGCCTCTCGGTACATACAGTAAATCCCTCTTGTTGCATTTACTTTATTGTGATGTTTCGATCGTGTCTAATGTTGTTTTATTGCTCTCGTTGTATCTGTGCTCTAATGTCTTGTTACGTCTGGCCTTCTGTCGCCACCTCTGGACCAGGTTGCGGGGGGGGGGGGGGCTTGTCCCCTCCTCCCTCCCTCCTCTCACGAGTCAAAGGGAGTCACAGCCACCGGAATGTGAAGAATGCAGCCGAAGCAAAAACAAAAGGAAAAGCAAGCGCTTACGACAGATGTGCAACCTGGTCTAAGCTTTATCGGGAACCGCTCAGGCAGTATACTGTTTCCCTCCTCTTCCCACAGATTAGGGCTGAGAAGAATGAACCAGACAGCAGCCGTGCCACAAGTGCCCGCGGCTCTGATATCTCGAGGTCAAACGCCATTCGCTCCGGAGCATCTTTGAACAGAAAGAAGCAAAAGTCTCGTTTCTCCTTTCTAATGCAGTTTGCATCTTCTTTTTGCCGCCTCGTGTCTGAAGTCTTCCGGTAATGACTCTCTGAAATCAGGTCTGTGAGCCAGGATGTAATGAGTCATTTTTAAACAGATTGTTGAGATTTAATGAGGCGTAACAAATTGCACATTGAAAGAGAGTTTCCTTCTTTCTTTTTTTTTTTATAATTGTCGTGTCTTCCATATTAATAACTTGACCCAGAACACTACAGTATCACTTGCCTCTGTGAGGGCTGATGCTTTCATGGCATCCAAGTGTCTGATTATTTACCTCCAGACAAACTGTCCGGATCCTCTCATGCGATCGGTAACGTTTGGGCAACTTTATTGCTTACATGTTCAGCTCTGATTGGGAAAGAGGGACGCTTTTTTTTTTTTGTTCCATTCATTTCAAACATTTCAAATGGCCTTGTTCTATCAGCGGCGCCTGTAAGAAACGTGCATGAAGGTAACCTTTTCCCTTTTGTGTCTTTGCTCCCGATATGCTCTGCAGCTGAGTTTCAGGGTCATTTCGTGTCATCCTTCTGTGTGTTGTGTCGTTGCAGCAGCACAGCACCTCACAAAGTTCCCCCAGTAGAGAGCTCAGGGGACCTCTTCAAGAAAACCAATGTTTGTTTGCAATACCTCCTAAAATATACATCATTCGGTGAAGCAGAGACAAGTTTTTTCTCTTTTCTGTGACCCTCACATTTGTCTTGGCTATTAAAGGAGTACTTTAGTAGTGCAGCATTGCACTCCGATAACATTGTTGGACTCGTATTCGACAGTTTAAAAACACGGTCAGATTGATGCAACCAAACGAGAGATACGTCTCTTTTTACGAAGCAAAACCTGGCGCCTACGTTACCCACAATGCAGCGTGACCGCAACAATTCATATGTTGCTTTGTGTGTGTGTGTGTGTGTGTGTGTGTGTGTGTGTGTGTGTGTGTGTGTGTGTGTGTGTGTGTGTGTGTGTGTGTGTGTGTGTGTGTGTTATGCTAGCAGCGGCTAATGTAGCCTCGAGCAGCTAGCGTCAGATCCGAGATGAGGAGCGAGCTGCAGAGGTAAAGTCACTTGTTTTGAACGCCATATTTTAGTCATTTTACAAACTTGTTGTCTTCTGACCCAACCGATGCTGACTCAAGTGACATCACTTGAGTCTGATTGTTCTTTTGGAGCCACACAATACTTTCTCATAAGCAGTAGTGCTCCCCGAGTCCTCTAAACAGACTTCCATGTGTGTAATTGGTGTCTTTCACCTTTAATTGATTGATGAATGAGCAGCGTGTCCTGAACAGATTTTCATCTCATTATGAAATATGTGCCACGCTGAGCTGAACCTGTAATGCAGGCATAACATTATGAAAATGATTCGGTTTTTTTTTTATTATGATATGGTCGGTTAACTCAATCACAGGTTTAAGTGAGGGTTGGTGATGTTCTTCAAAAACATTTATTTATTTATTTTACATATTGTTGAATTTCTCATTACATCCCGACAGCAATAAATAAATCAAATGATCTGACGGAAAAAAAAGGAAAGAAGTCTGGCTTCTGTGGCTGCTGTAGGACTTTAATAACCACATCTAGATATTTCATAGTGATATCATTGGGTGGCCTACCTACCCGTCTACCCGCCCGTCTACCCACCCGTCTACCCACCCGTCTACCCACCCGTCTACCCACTCGTCTACCCATCTGTCTACCCGCCCGTCTACCCACCCGTCTACCCACTCGTCTACCCATCTGTCTACCCGCCCGTCTACCCGCCCGTCTACCTACCCGTCTACCCACCTGTCTACCCACCTGTCTACCCACCAGTCTACCCACCCGTCTACCCACCCGTCTACCCACCTGTCTACCCACCCGTCTACCCATCTGTCTACCCGCCCGTCTACCCACCCGTCTACCTACCCGTCTACCCACCCGTCTACCTACCCGTCTACCCACCCATCTACCCGCCCGTCTACTTGCCCTGCCCGTCTACCTACCCGTCTACCTGCCCGTCAACCTGCCCGTCTACCCACCTGTCTACTTGCCCTGCCCGTCTACCTACCCGTCTACCTACCCGTCTACCCACCCATCTACCCACCTGTCTACTTGCCCTGCCCGTCTACCTACTCGTCTACCTACCCGTCTACCCACCCATCTACCCGCCCGTCTACTTGCCCTGCCCGTCTACCTACCCGTCTACCTACCCGTCTACCTGCCCGTCTACCTGCCCGTCAACCTGCCCGTCTACCCGCCCGTCGACTTGCCCTGCCCGTCTACCTACCCGTCTACCTACCCGTCTACCTGCCCGTCAACCTGCCAGTCTACCCGCCCGTCGACTTGCCCTGCCCGTCTACCTACCCGTCTACCTACCCGTCTACCTACCCGTCTACCTGCCCGTCAACCTGCCCGTCTACCCGCCCGTCGACTTGCCCTGCCCGTCTACCTACCCGTCTACCTGCCCGTCTACCTGCCCGTCTACCTGCCCGTCAACCTGCCCGTCTACCCGCCTGTCTACCCGCCCGTCTACTTGCCCTGCCCGTCTACTTGCCCTGCCCGTCTACCTACCCGTCTACCTGCTCGTCTACCTACCCGTCTACCTACCTAAGCAACTTTTGGAGTGAGTGCTGCTAGAGTCTTTCATTGGGAAAGAATTGGCATCACTGGGCTGGGTTTTAAATATAGCATAATCTAGTTTCTTAACAGTACCAACCCTAGCTTGATGTTTTTTCCAAAAGTATTTAGTTTGTGTATGACCTTGGTTAACAAAGTATTCTACACATAACAATGAAAGTACCACTGGTGGATTGTTTGTCAATTGTTATCACTGTGATTCTAGAAGGCAGTGTTTCTGCTATCAGCTACATCCATTCAGTCCTGACTCATTGTTCACAAGTCCTCTCAAACTAACAGGAAGACAGATGGGCGTTTATCTGGCGTGGTGACTAAAGTTATTCTGATTCCGGCTCGGCTGCTGACGGGTGATCAGGTGGCCACATGGGATCAAGCTCGCGGCTGGCCTGTGACTGATTGGCTCTCTTCTGGCCCAGATGGTCTCGCCAGGGCAACAAAGCAGCGAGAAGCCCCGGAACCCAAGAATGATCCATTGGGTCTCCAGTCCCCCCCCCTCCCCCAGATGGGCAGATTAATCACCAGTGCCACAAGAGACGACCACAGGCCGTAAAGTCATTAATAAGCGCTCAGCGGTTGAGATAAACCGTGAGCGACAAAACAATCGCCTTATTTATCGTCCTCTTTTTGTCGACTTATTGGTGCGTTTCTTTTATTCTGTTATATTGTTGACTTTGTGCCCGTGCAGTCTCAAAGCTCCGAAACTTTCAGCAGCGATTGCATTGATCGAAGGCCGAGCAATCGGCGTCCTGGGAGCGACCGTGTCGAAACCAAAATGTGCTCACTCGCCTTATCGCCGTCGTCGTTCGCGGTGCGGTGACCTCCCTATCTCCCGCTCTCACTCGGGGGAGAAACAATGAGACGCTCTCCGGGTTTCAGCTGTGAGGACAAAAAAAAATGTGTGCGAGCAGGGAGGTTTGTTTTGTTGTTTTGCCCGGGAAGCGAGCACATAAGCCATTCTCTCCCCGTCTCGCATTTTACTTATTGGCTTAAAGCAATTAAAAAGGAACAGCTCTCCCCCAATTCCAGTTGGAGAGAATGGAGACGAAGGACTGAGTGCGACGGCCTTCTAGTCAATCAGGACGCTCTCCTAAGGAGGAGCAGTTTGAAGGCACTGCATTCAGAATGCTGCTGCCAAGGGGAAGCAAAAATACTCCTAATTCCCCTTCAGAGCTGCTTCCTACTCAACGTTTTTTTATTTTTTATTGCTATACAGCTGTGAACCACTACATGAGCTTCTAGTTCAGTTCACATCCACTTTAATAGATCTTCTCCACAGAATGTCGTCCTTGTGTTTTGGTTGATGATGATGGAACACGCTGTTCTCGTTGTGTAAGGTATCCTCGGCGTATGTTTCCCGTCAGCGTCACGTCATTATTTCTGCGCTCATTAAATCAAGCCGGTGACACGAAGTGCCGCGGCCTTCAGATTAGATGTTTTAATCTCCGAACAAGAAGAGACTGTTCCCAGTCAACGTGAATATACTTCACAGTGGGATGAAGGCAATCTGTCACAATGTGTTTCTATTAATAGGCCATTTCTGTGGAGGGGTTGTAAAGAGTGAAACTACACACAAAAATAAAATAAACAGTGAGGTTTAGAAAATGATTATATTTGTGGTTAGTGGTGTTTTTGTTGAGTTTACTGTTTTACACAGCTTTTGTACGTTGGTTCCAAGTCATATAAAATCAAGTATGATGATGTCGGTAACTGAACACACTAATACTTACCATATTGGACAGTTTGGTGATGCTTTCAACCCCATGATGGCCAAACAATGGCGGAGATAAGGGACGTATTATTAGTCCAGTTGTTCTCTTGACAGAACAATCTAATAGCTGCTCGTGTTCACACCGGTCACACAATTTCATTCAGGCAAATGCATACCTGTCAACTTTATAGTTTTTGCCTCTTAGACTCGTTTTTTTTTTTAGCTGACAGCTGAGGCCGGGAAACGAGAGAGAGAGAAAAAAAAAAACCCACCACGTCTTGTCACACAATCAACGATAATTTCAAAAGTGCGCGTTGTAATCCGAGTTCAGTGATAACGTGGTGATTCACTGCGGAGAGCCCTCAGCTGCTGCTCACCTGACAGCAGGGAGAGGAGAGGTAATTATCACGCTGCCAAGAAGCTCCGACTGTGTCTGCTCCAGTGTGGGATTGTTATGGCCGACCTCCAAAGCATTCTGCAAGAGCCTTGTTGTTTCATGGTGCTTAAAATCCAACACTGAGCTCAAATGTCTTTCTTGATTCGTCTTTTTTTATTTATTGGGGGGAGGGGGAGTGGGGGCAGGGGGGCAATCTGGAGTTCTGCTGATTCCTGCAGGTTTTCCTGTGTGAAATTTGCCCTTAAACCTGCCTCCATTACCGTTAATATGACAGGTATGCAAATAGAGCAACTCTTTGGGGCCTCAATTAGGGAGGACGAGATGCTCTTCGCTGTTGCAGCCGCTTCTCTCCATTAAGGCTGATGATGCGCCTTTACTTGAGCTTTAAATCCACAGGGAGTTTATTTCTGTAGCCAGGCTAGCAGCGTAGCAATGTCCGTCTAATTACCAAACGTTAGCATGCTAACATGCTAAACTAGGATGGTGAACGTGGTACATGACCTGCTCAGCACTGCTGTGCCGAAGCACAGTCCTGCGGTAGAGTCTCGTTTCTACCTCGATTATTTATCCGAGGAATGTCAAATGAGCGTTCTGCCTTTTTTTTTTTTTTTTTTTTTTTTTATTCACTTTCACAGATGGGAGCTGGACGCCGTGTTCATGCACTCTGGCTTTTTGCAACCCAAATTTAGGTTTGGATAGAATTCAAGCCGAGGTGCTGCTCTCAGCAGATCTGATTTGGAGAAAGCAGTGCATTCCAAATTTCATCCGACACGCGGGGAGGCCGGCCGGCGGACGTTTCTCAGAAGAACATAAAGTTTTCTGAAAAATGTCAAATGGTTGCGGGCTGTTATCTTACCATGAATACTGCATCTTGTTACCTTTGCTGTGGCTATTTTTCTTTCTTTTTGTTGCTGGGTCGGGTTGAAAGAAGGTCACTCTTTGTCTCTGTCTTTGTGTGGACAGCACTCGGTTTCTTACCCCAGACACATGCACACACACACACACACACACACACACACACACACACACACACACACACACACACACACACACACATAATAGGAGTGATGAGTTCGGGAATGGTGAACCTCGTCCCTGAATTCAAGTTCCATTTGTATCTCTGTTTTGTGCTACTTCTGTCGGTAGATTTCAAGGTTTCTGCTTCACCCTCATATCAAGCACATTTTCGGTAACACGAGATGCAACGGCTTCTTTCAGCGTATTTTTGGCCGAGCGGTGATGGACGCATCTCTTCGTGACGCAAGTCCGCCTCATTGCAGCTGCTTTACGCGGCATATGAAGGGGTATACTTATATCGCAGTGCATGGGAAATTTGTGGTTTTTATATTGGGAGTCATGTGTTGTGATCTATGGACACCACTCAGGGGTTTAGCATCTGCAGAAGTGTTTGCTGACTCGCCAAGCAGCTGGCACTATTAGTCAACTGCTTCGGGCCCACGTCACAGCGCGGCAAATCGTTTTAACTCCCCGGTAGACTCCGAAACAGACGACACACACACACACACACACACACACACACACACACACACACACACACACACACACACACACACACACACACACGTATAAGCCCTGATGATTATGCAAGCTCACACCCACCCACTCGCTGACATTCACTCTGGGGAGTCTCATGGCAGACCTGGAAACCGTACCTCGGCTTGACCCCCCCCCCCCCCCCCCCCCCTCTTGACATTACTGGACAACTCCTTTGCTTCCTCTAAAAAGCAGATCTCCCTTCTTGGCAATATTTCATTCTCTCTCCCTTTGCTGACAGGAATACATATGCTGGAAGTGACTTTTCCTATGAGCCTTCCACTCATTCATCCATCTGCTCTGAAAGCATTAGCTCTGCTTCTGCTGCATGAAAAGCGACCTGTTGTTTATTTATTTTATTTTTTTCTGATTGGAGCTGTGAATAAAATCGTTCTCGTCGTTGTAAAATCAGAATCCCGACGACGTTCTCAGTGATGGTGTTTTTTTTTTGCGCCGGTTGTACTTAAAAGTCTACATGCGTCCCCCCCCTTCTGAATCCAAAATAAATGTATTATCTGAGAAAAACAGTCTGAAGCTTTTTGTGTGTCTCGGATGGAAAAACACACAGGACAAGAAATAATGAAAAATCTGCTTTTACAAACAATCTGTATTCACAGAATTTGGCACAAAGCTGCTCAGAATTCATTTTACATCCATGCCCCCCAAAGCTCCGTCATCTGTTGTGTTGCATGCTGTGACACACACCCACAAACACACACACACACACACACACACACACACACACACACACATATCTGTTAAATAACTGTGCTTTCAGTGGTAATGTTTTGTCGCTAACCAAACACTTCAATATTTGCTGCGCGCTCTCACCACAACAGCTCCCCCGAGACCCCCCGAGGCGTCTGAATCTACATGCATAATGTCTGCCTCTCTGCTGCCGCCTCATGCATACGGCACGGTCAGCCATCTCCATTCATTTCCATAGTCTTCAGGCGACGTGTGTCAGCACGTTTGTATCATCACAGCATCTGTTAGAGCTGTGGGGGTTAGAAGTGATAGCAGGCTCTCATCGCATCTTCACTCCATAAGCAGTTCCTCGCCGAGTCGGGATGAGACGCCACTTGTGTGTGTGTGTGTGTGTGTGTGTGTGTGTGTGTGTGTGTGATGGATGCCAACACGCTCCAGTTGTTACCGTATGCAGAGATGCTAATGGCCCTGTTATCGCTCGGTGTTTGGTGCAACAACGAGAGGCTTTTAGCCCAAAATGGTTCGTGAAGGTTCACACGGCTCGTTTCTGTTCACCGGTGATTCTGAAGCACAGCGAGCTCTTGCATGTGTTAGGTGTGTGTTAGGTGTGTGTTAGGTGTGAGAGTCAGTAAAGAGTCACACATAGGGCTTCATTGATTGATACAAAGTAAAAGATCTCCTCCAGGTGTGTCTGTAATGACCACTGCTGTGTTATGGGATTGAATGAGTACAGTCCATTAATTGGCTAACCCCCATCTAGACGCTAATTGCCTGTAAAACAAAACTTCATTCAAACTCAAAAAACAAGCGGCGACGTATGCAGACAGTCGGCTCGAAGTTGTTGCGTAAGACCATCCTGCCAAAAGCTTAATTAAACTCACCGAGCTGTCTGCCCGTGTAGCAGCGGCGAGGTACAGCAGTGTGTGTGTGTGTGTGTGTGTGTGTGTGTGTGTGTGTGTGTGTGTGTGTGTGTGTGTGTGTGTGTGTGTGTGTACTGGTAGTTCCATTAGCTGTTAGCTGTTAGCGAAACACACCGTCCAAAACATGAAATACACTTTTCACGCAGCACAATCACACATGAAGTCAATGCAAAAACACAAATCTGCGTTGGGCGACGCGGAGGATGCAACACAAATAATGCAAATAGGCAAAATTATTTTGGGTCATTATTATTATTTTGAGTGTTGATGGAGCAGTTACAGTGTTAGCACAGGCTAGCTCCGATCGATCCGAACTCCGCTCAGAAAAGAAGCATTTTAAAAGCCGTTTGCTTGTCGTCTTGAGGACAAACCTGACGAAACATGATTTTAGAACTTTTGACAAATTGACACCAGGATGAAGTGTAGATCTCAGCATCGCTTTAATCAGTTTATTGCAATTAAATCAGTAACAGTTTCAGCTCTAGTTGTTTTCATATCAATCTACGAGCCTCCACAGCATTTACTCTATGTTATGATATAAAATGATGAAGGCTTTTATCCGTATGGCTTACAGTTAAGGGTCGGTTATGTAATCATCTGAGAGGAACACAAACACACACACCCCCAGTGTGTGTGTGTGTGTGTTTTTCTCCTCATTCGCATAAGTGCACCACTCTCATCACCATGGTTACTACCTGGCCTCATCATCGTTGTGTGCAATTAATCACCCGGCAGGATAAATCCTCGTTCATCTAATTACTGACAAATTAGATGGAAGTAATGCCTGAGAGGGACATGAGGGCTGTCGCTGTCTAATGTGATTTCTCGTGCTCTCCGCTGCTTCCTGTGTTTCAGTCCATCCGCGAGCAGCACCACCACACACACACACACACACACACACACACAACATCTCCTGCGTCAAAATGAGAGCAAAGTTAAGGAAATTTGAAGAATAACGACGACGGTGTTCTCGCTCTAATAAATGGTCCCGTCTCATGGCTGAGCGGTTGAGAAGGGGCTTCGGGCGGTCGCAAATGTCGTCTGCCCACCGCGACGTCCCAGAAAGGTCACCGCCGCTGTACGAGGCGCTGGTCGTGGGCGTTACCGGAGCATTAATCATGTGCATTTTGTTGTTTTATCTCCAGGTAGCATGAGATATGGTTAACATCACCTGAGAAAAGAGAACAATAATAACTTCCCCCACATAGTAATCAAGTCTTACACAACTCCATTTTATGGATGCATTTACCTCTATTGAGCTGCACAGGAAATGCATTTATTCACTCTAACCTTTCTGTTAGAAACGGGAGTAATTCCTATCTTTATTTTATTTTATTTTTTTGGTGACATTTCAAAAGTTGGCCCTAAAATGAGCTTGACAGTTGGGTGGAAACACAGCTGAAAGAAGTGGAATAAGTTCAGTCTCAGCCTGCAGGTGCTTTGCTGCTTTTCTCTGCCTCCCTCTCTCTCACTCACTCACACACACACACACACACACACACACACACACACACACACACACACACACTCATAATCTATTCTCAAATGTGTCTTTTCTCTCACTATTCCTGCTTTTCCGCTCCGTTCCCCGTGTTTTCGTTCTGTTCCATTTTCTCTGCTTCATCTCCCGTCTATACTTCCTGGCTGCCGTCCCGTTCTGCCGGTGTATGGAAGCTTAACTGGGACTAAAGGAGGAGGCTTGCCTGTTGCCAGCGTTTAATAAGTCGGAGTGTCAAGGATACAGTCAAAGGCTCCGCTGGTGAAGCGACGGCGCCAGCAAGTACTGCCGATGCAGGACCAGAGAGGCCACGTGTGTGTGTGTGTGTGTGTGTGTGTGTGTGTGTGTGTGTGTGCGGGCGGAGAGAATTGTGAATAGTTTACGCAATTTGCTGTGCTTTTGTTTGTCGGTTGTGTGTGCGCGCGTTCTACACGCCTGGCGCTCTGCTGTGCTCGCCCCACCATGAAAGCCCTGCAGAAACAGGGCAGGACGCCCACTCCCCCACCAAGAATAGTCCAGCTTCAGCGCAGCTTCGATAACGCGCCGTGCGGTTCAGTGTACAGTTGTTTCTCATTGCGGCGAGGAAACAAAGCGGGTTGGAGGAGGATGTTCTTTACCGCAGACTTTCTTCACCAGGATCTGAACCAACTGTAGCATCGTTGTTCGCCTTGCTAGCAGCGTGAGTGTATGGCTGGATGTCGGTCTGTAGGTAGGCTGAAGATACTCCTAGGGTAACAAGACGAAACGCTGAAGCGACCGAGCATTTCAAATTGTTTATCCTTTTTTGAAATCAAAATTTCACCTCTTTTTTTTTTTTAGCATCAGAAATAAAACAGCTGGATTTCTTGTTCCCCCCCCCCCCACACACACACACACACACACACACACACACACACACCCCAAAAGGGCGAGGAGTAACAGTCTGCTCACCTTTTCCGTTTTTTGTAGTTTCCGTCGTCCTTGATTCTCGAGATTAAAACTCCGTTGGTTAAAGTAACCAGGAAGATCGAGGCCACTTGTGCTTCTAAAAGTGATTGTACCATAAAGAAATATGTGTGTGTGTGACAGGACGTCTCTCTGTCACACACACATATTTGACTCATTCAAAACGAAGCAACACAATGTAATGTAGTATTCCTGAGCTCCGCTGTTACATATTGAGCAGAGCTGCCTTTATCCAAATGATTATTCTCACACTCTCACAGCTGACTCCTCGCTCCTCCGACCATCTAAATGAAAAATAGATGTCATTACGCCTCTAATGCTGAAATTGAAAACTCTGAGAATATTGAGAATCATCTTGCTCCGAAGACAGAAGCAGGCATATGAATGTGTCCCAATAGTCAGGTGAACGTGTTATTATGATATTTAGAGCTGGGAGCTGTGATTGCCTCCAGCATCCATCTTAGTGGAAATGAAGCTGATTTGTTTTTCGGGAGAAAAATTGCGTTTGCTCGTTCTCCACTGAAGGAGCTTTAGTTTGTACTCGACGAGCGATGGGGATATGAAACGCTGTCAAAGGGAATGTGGAGTGTCGTTTGTCTTGAATAAACACACTCTGCCTCACCCTCGCAGTGATGAACAACACAGGCGCACCTCCTCCCGGACCCTCGGAGGGGATCCACGGTCTCTCAGGTGGAGCATTAGGGGCTCTCTGGGGCTCTCTGGGGCTCCGTGTCGCTGACAGGTGGCCCCTGTGAGGAGGAAGCCTCGGGGCTGAAGGTGACCCGATGCTCTCTCCACAAAAAGTCAAGTTATTTGTGTGTGTGTGTGTGTGTGTGTGTGTGTGTGTGTGTGTGTGTGTGTGTGTGTGTGTGTGTATATTTGAGCAGGTGCTCATGTTTTACTGTAAATCCATATAGTAAGGCAGCAAGGGAATACACTTTATCCTGGTATCATAACTAGTCTGCTGCGCTGACTATGAAACAATATGAGACAAGCTCACATTTGAATCAATACAACTTGTGTTTGAATCAATAAACTGCGTACCATTGTTGAACTTTCTCTGCAAATGTGTAAAGCAAAACCTTCAATCGCTAGTTTTGTGATTGAATACAATTCCGCTATGAACGATGATATTTACTTCTCACCTCGTTTATCTTGTTTGTATTGTCGGCCTGCGTTCAATAGTCAACTTTCATATTGAAAAAGAAGTCCTGGAGTTAACGTGTAGTTATTTCGAATACAAGGAAATCAGGTATATTTGGATTTAAGTAGATCAATTATAGGAGGAGGAAAAGAAAAAGAATTATGAATTTTCAAATACTCTGATTTACAGAAAGCTTCTGTTGTGGGACATACAGTCCAGGTGAATTTGTTTGAACCAAGCTGCTCCTATTTTCACTACGATCAATGTACATTTTCGGTAAAATTCAGTGCAGACAACGCAGTGTTTCCCCCCTGAGATGACTGTCTTAAAACAACTACAATTTCACCACACCAAACTCTGTTCTCAAATTGAACTCTTCAAAGTTTCTTTTAAATATTCATCAGTTCTGAACTTCACGCAACAATCGGCGTAGAGCAGCTCGGCTACAAACACAAAGACAGTGAATCCCGTCGGCATGTCAGCGCGTTGTTCACTCCGGTAAACCGGTTTGTAGCCGGTACCGGCAACGTTCTCATCACCTTTGGCCTTTCTTTGGTTCCCAGGCCTGCACAGTTCAAGGGGGAAAACTGCATTGAACCTCATGCACACGTGGTATTTGTAGGTTGACTGTTGTGTGTGTGTGTCCTTAAGCTGTAGAAGCCTACTGTACTGTAATAACAATAGTTGTTGTTTGTATGCAGGCTCCAGTCGTGTATAAATCTCTACGTCACGTGTGAAATAAGACCCGGGCCTACATTCAGTTCCTGATGTGAGTGCTGAGCAAGCATCTCGTAGCCCCCCCCCCCCCCCTCCTTCCGCGAGATGAATAATCTCTGAGTCGCGAGGCTACAAATATCAGTCGCTCATTTGTGAACTAATTGCGGCGTCACCGCCCGGGAGCGCCGGGCACCGACTGTTTACGAGCAATTAGGATACAGAAGTGGCGCGAGCGGCGGGAAAACACTTGCTCCAGGTAATGGAACCCGACAGGTTTGACACGAAAATAAATGAAGACTGCGTCTGGGATCTCGGAGTCAGATTGAGATGTAGTGCCTCAGAAAGAGAAGAAAAAACCTCGCTGATTTATAGGTGTGTGTGTGTGTGTGTGTGTGTGTGTGTGTGTGTGTGTGTGTGTGGAGGGTTTTTTTATATTGGATGTAATGTGCAGCCCATTGACTTTGGAAAGGAGGACACCTGAGATATGTTGCCTTGAGCTGTGAGCAGATCCCTCCGTCTGCTCGTGCTCATGTTTATGTGGACTAGAGCTGAGGAAATGAGCACGGAGAGTGATAATAAAGCTGAAGAGGAGAAGTCAAAAGGAGGCCGGTCTTATTTTTATCAGGAGTGATTATTCCACTATTCAAATTTCATTTTTTTTTTTTTTCAGACATCAGTATAAACCGTTTTTTTTTCTCTTCTTCATTCGTCGGATGAGAAAGAGACATCAAAGTCTTTCCGTGGAGGAAGAGGAAGCGCTCTGCATTATCACGTCTGCTCTGTTTTACCGTGTTAAAGACTCTGCTTTCAGAGCTCCTGAATAATTAAGGACATCTAGTGGAGCTCTCTAATAAAAAGGTAGAAGTCCTCCCTGTGTGAGTGGAAAACAGCAGCACTCTCTCTACTTACCCCTACACTTTTTTTTTTTTTCTTTCTTTCTCAACTTGCGTCTGGGAGCTTGGCGGGTCATCCTAATGGACACGCGTTCAGCCTTTTTGTCGAGTTCTACAATCTTCGCCGTCGATCGCCCGTTTCCACGGCAGGTAGCGTCGTCAAAATTGCTCTGCGGTGCGAGTTGATGGTTTGAGGGGAAATTGCTGTGTTTATAAAATGTGAGCCATTGTTCCCCGCGCTGCATTTGACGGACTGTGATTACTGCCTTCAGCGCTGGCCTTATTATAAAGGACTCGAGAGGTAAGCCGCGAGTAATGAGAAATGGACACAGGGCGGCTAAATAAAAATGGCCTTCTCAACAACACGCCAGCACAAATTTACTCATCCCGAATCAATTCGCAGCTAGGAGCTGCTTGCTCGTGGATTCAGGTAGAAACAACTTTGTTTTTTTTTTGTGTGTGTGTTTGTTTCCCTCTCAACAGCCTCCTGCCGTAAGAAGTGACTTTGCAAATCCAGACTGTCATGTTTGCCTTTTGAAGAAAAAGCAGTTTTTCTTCGTGGAGACTCATATTTCAGTGCTGAAAATTGTGTTTGAGATTACGAGGGTCTTGGTGGACCCGGCTCCAGAAAGCCTCTGGTGGTTTCTTATACTTCCAGTCGAGTAATGTCTTTTGATTGGTGGTGAGTGAGGTGTATTTAAAGTTGTGAAGAGTCCCTCTGTTGAATGATTTATGTCTGAAATGCTTTAAAAACGGTTTAAATCCAACACCATTTTTAACATCACTCTGAAAATAAATCATCATAAATCATTGGCTGCACTCCAAAAAACTGCCATACGGGATATTTTCTGATCTGGCAGCATCCTTCAGATTATTTCCATTAATAGTGGAAATGGTTGTTGACGGGAGAGAAGCTTGGATCTTCAAAGAACATTTAAAGCAGTCACACTTTTAGAGACTCTTTGAACCCAAAGCATTTCCTAAATTCATAGTTTGTTGGTTGTTTTGAGGTACTATTCCTCTCTTTCAGCCCTTCAGCCATGAATCACACTGCTCTTATTCTGAAAATATAACAATAAGTGGAAGCCAAACCCTCATCACCATGCAGTCACTGTGCGTTTGATCTGGATCTCCATCATCTGAGCCTGTCAGTCCCCATAGATGGCAGTCTCGAGCTGCAGTCAGATGTTACCCCCCCCTCCCCTCTTCTACAGACATGATGTAGACTTTGAACACACACACACACACACACACACACACACACACACACACACACACACAGTCTGACTGTCATGCTTACACAGCCTTCTTTCACACAAGCACACACCTGCATGCTAAAATAGCATTCCCCTAAAAAAAAAAATGGCGAGAAATGGGACGCGAAACATGAGGCGGAGGAATTGTTTCGCCCCGGCACAGTCAGCGGCTGGAATACAAATCAGAGACGAGGAGCGGCTCGGCTCTTTAAACAGCCTCTCGGCCTCGCATGAATGTTTAATGCCGTCTGCTAACAACTCGTGTTCAGAGCTGATCGGTCACTATGAAAAGGAAAAGATGGTGACAGGCGCAATCGAACCCCCGCGGAAGAAAAGTGGGTCAGAGTTTGGTGTTTTGCAACAGACGCACGACTCCCGTGGCCTCGATTGTAGTTTTTAATGACCCGGCAAACATCTGCACCCCGCCGATGTGTCCTTGAATACGACACCGAAGCCCAAATACAAGCTTGAGCTGTGAGGCCAGGCGGGCAAAAAGGAAAAAAAAAGACAAAACTCTCCTCCAAAGGATCGATAGTGTGTTACAGAAGAACGGTGTTTCACTGTCGTTTAATATTCCAAACAGCGGGCTGGAATGGTAAAAACGGTAGAATCACATAAAATGTGAAACCCATTTACAAAGAGCCTCTGTAATATCCCGACCTTTCCCTCAGCGGCGAAGCAGCACTGTGGTTCTGTTCTAACAAGGATTCATGCAACAAAGTCAACCTCGCTCCTCACAGCGATCGTTAAATGTTGTGCATGTGAATCAGAGGTCGACGCGGTTCAAGAAGGCAGTGAAGAAGAAGAAGGAGTGTAAAAAGAAATATCAATATTTGTACTTTTTCTTTTACCAGTTGGATGAAATGTATTCTATGTGTTTGTCCCCCTTTACAATCAGTTAATAAAGTACATTAAACATTTAGTCCGTGTTTACTCACAGCGACCTAGCTGGCTAACGGCTAACTTGCATCGTGGCTAACGTCGTTAGCTTTAGTTTTCCCGCTTAAAATGCTTCAAGTACTTTCACAAGCGTGTAAACAGGGTGACTGCAGCAGTGTGCAGTAATGGATGATTAGCATTAGCATTAGCGCCTGCGTTTGCTGTTTACAGAGTCGATTGCGTCTGATTGGACAGCGCTACAGGTGTCTCCACATTACCCGTGTTTCTTCTAGCTAAGACGTTCACGGTGTTAATGGTGCTGCAGGATTTAGTCAATCACTGCCAGAAGAAGAACTTTATAACAATATTTTTTTTCTGCTCTCTATTTTAATGGTTCAAATTATCTCCCTGACTTCTCTGATAACCTTTTACTGCCTCATAAGGCAAACTCTGGCAAGCAGTGTTTTTTGTCCCTCTTCAGCTTCAGTTGTTGACACTGCAGCCACATGGGGGAGGGTGGGGGGAGGGTGGGGGGGGGAGTTGCGCTTGTATTCCCACCGCAGCGGCGTGTGTCAATGGCATTGACACTGATGTAACGTGATTGGTTCCTGCTAATGAGGTGAGATGAGATGACGTTCCACTCGACAATCAATCATGAGCCAAACACCCATTTGTGCGGCTGCCTGGGAGTCCGTATGTGTCGACGGCTAACAGCAGGCGGCCGGCTAATGATGCAGGAGATTGTGGAGTCCACTGATGACGCAGCAGTTTTACATAGCTTAACAGTCGCTGCAGTAATCACTTTGCAATTTAGTTGTTTGTTTTTTTTAAAAGAGCAGTATGCAGGTTTTTTTTTCCAAAAACAGCCAACATAACACTAGTTTTTGTCCTGCAACATCACTTATCCTTCTAATGTCTAATTAGATGATTGAATATTCTTTTAAAAATGATCTTTGTGGTCTTGTGGTGAACGTCTTATAGGCGTTTTTGGCTCTTTAATGCACTTTATAACAATTTTTTTTAGTAACGCTATATATTTCTGGTCCGCCAGCACATACCTATACATTGCCACCCTCATTACCATAATGCATTTCACCTTGTGTTTGAGCAGCGTCGGTTCGAACGAGCCCCTCTGTGTGCGTACGTGTGTGTGTGTGTGTGTGTGTGTGTGAGAGAGAAGTGGAGTGTGTAGGGTTAAACGGCGCTGGGGTCGATCCTGTCTGCCCTGAGTTGGCCCGCCTCTCTACTCTCCTCTGCCCACTGAAGCTGAAAATAGGACTGGAGCTGCAGGCTCTCTGCCTCTGCACAGCTCTCTGCTGGAGCTCAGCACCGGACGACTCTGGATGCTCAGCAGAACCGCTGAGCATCACACACACACACACACACACACACACTCTCTGTGAGACGCTCATCGTCACCGACGTCAACGTCTCAGAGCCGAGTCCAGCGCCGAGCGCTTTGTTGTTCTGATGAGGCCGCCGGTCACTCTATATGCTGCTTCAAGGAGGACACATTGATCTTTATGAAATAATTGCAAGACTCACAAGAAAGTGAATATTTGATTGAATTATGCAAATTAGAGCCCTCGTAATGAAAAAAGAAAATAGGCTACACAACCTGGGAAAAGGAATATTCCCAGCTTGGGCTGCAACTAATTACTTTCATTGATAATAAATCTGTCAATTCATTGTAAGGTCAATTAAATGCTAAATAAATGATGACAAATGACAAAAGTTCTCAAAGCGAAACATTTGTTTCAGTTTCTTCTGAGCTAAAAAGTTATTTGGTCAATTCATCATCGCCATTCTATAAAATTGTCGTTCTCTCGATGGACGGTTTTAAAAAGATATAGAAAATACAATGTTTTGTGTATTTTTCCTTTGACACATTGTTCTTCCCATGTGAGACCCTTGCACCTAAATTACTCACAATGCAACTCAAGTCAATGTCAATAGTGTGTTTGGGGGTTTGGGCGTGTTAAGCTAGTAGCTGCCAACATAACTCCACACTCCCAGGTCGTTTTTTCATTTTCCAAACTTGTAGTTCCTCCCAGCGTCGACTCGCTCAGACACTCCATGCAGAATCCCTCTGGAGACAGAAAGAGCTTCATACAACTTGTAGACGCAGAGTTTCTCCACCGCTGTCGGTACCATGGAGCGACGTTCTGGTGAGCGGAAAACTTGTTCTGCACAAGCAACCGGCGGAACGCCGTACAGGTTTCTCCTTCGACAGTTTCTCGCTTTAACGCGCCAAGAAATTTCAAAATCGACCTTGCAAATGTTGGAAACGCTTTTACATTTGTTAGTACAACATGGTCTACTCTTCAGGCTACCTGTACGTTGATTCATTGTTCCAGTTGCTGATTGATTTTGTGTGCGAGGACTGAATGGTTTGAGCGTGTGCACACGGCTCTCCGCTCTCAGATGAAATTGACATTACGGTCATTTTAGCAGACGCTTTTATCCAAAGCGACTTACAATTCAGTATCTATCTACACACCGTAGACGCAGCTAGTGAAGGGAGTGATTTTGGGGTTAAGTGTCTTGCTCAAGGACACGTTGACATGATCGAACCGCCAACCCTCTGATTGAAAGGCAGCCCTGCTCTCCACTTATCCCCGCACACCATGAACTGCGGCGTACGAGGTTTCCGGCTTATTAACCCAGAATGACGCTGCAGCGTTATCGTGTCAGTGACTCTCACGACAAAATAGCAGCTTTCTGAGCATTTCCACACGTCGGGAGACATGTTTGCTCCCCGCTGAAAAAGATTAGCACTTGCAGCGTGCAGAGTGTGTGGCACTGAAGCAACGGTATTGTGACAGCTCGGAGGACTGATCCCAGTACAACGGGGAACCCCCCCCCCCCCCTTCTCTGTTTTGCTCAGATGTTTCTATAGCTTGTCTCTCCGGCACTTGAGTGTATGTTAAACCTCTTATTACGAGAGCGCATGAGCCCGTGTGTTCGTCCCGCGCTCGAAGTGCATTCACTCCAGTTCGTGCTTAGACGGCAGACGGAGTCAAACTAATTAGCGCTTTTACCTTAATTGTTGTGCGCTCGACGACGTTCCTTCAGGTCCTTCAGCTAATGACAGTCACCTGCAGATCGGTAGTGATTGGATCACATGCCTCGTAGCGAGCCACGCCGAAGCACAGCCGACACGCTCCGCCGGATAATTGGGATGGTAACTCAATTTGAGGTAGACGGCAATTAGACTGATGTGCTGAAATAAAGAATGTCAAATCTCAAATATGGAATTCTTTGAATTAGTGTATTTACAGCAGAAATGATTGCAACTGACAGAAGATGAATTGCCTTAAAGTTTTATCAGTCGATTCACCTTTTAAGTCGTTAAATACGGATTGGACCGCGATTCGTTTTTTTGACAATTGCTCAAGAATGCACACGCTGATTGTGACAATTTCGCAAATGTCAAATAGGACGGACATGTGATGTAAGCTGCAACATGACCGTGAGGCGGTGATCCTAGTTCACAATGCATTCACCAGAATCATTGCATAGTGATGCAGAGACATATTGGCCGCGCGCTGAAATGCATTTGTAAGCTTTTATTTTCTGCGCATATGCTTCGTCCAGATAGGGTGACGGTGCTTTGAGATATTCTAAAGCAGTTAATATCTGTATTCTCCACACACCCACCCATCAATGAATCACCTCTCTCTCTCTCTCTCTCTCTCTCTCTCTCTCTCTCTCTCTCTCTCTCTCTCTCTCTCATATATCCGTGTGTCTGTCTGCTCACTTTAAGCACTTGCTCCAGCTTTGTTTTGCCGGCGACGCGTCATATCACCGAGCGGGCCTCTTGCCAATAGTCATACCTAACACGAGTGATGCCACGACGCTCGCATCAATTAGGCAGAACAGGACGAGAGCATGGCAGCACATCAATATTTATTTCATCTGCATATAAATGGGATTGGGTTTTAGGGAGCCATTTGCTGATGAACCTCTCCCTCTCCAGAGCTCTCTCGCAGACACCACTCTTGTAATGTGGGGGGGGGGGGCTACAAGAGGAGGAGAAAAGAGCTGAGGTATAATAAGATCTAGGGAAGAGGAAATATCAAGGCTGAAAGAGTGTGTTGGCAATGAGGCGGCTCAATTTGTTATCTGGCAGCTTAGGCTTCTGAAACCCGGCGCACTGCTCCGTCTGTAAACATCACCGGAGAAGAGACTAATTCAGAGAGGTCAGGGGTCGATTTCTGGCAGCTCACTGGCCCCGGCACTGGGAGTAATATCGCTGGGGTTTTGACAGTGATGCTGATGAACCGCGGAGCAAGAAGTCACGTCCGCGCAGGCCTCTGAGCCGGAGACTCAATCGCATGTCATGCTGCGTGTTTCCCACGTGGCCTCGGGGCGACTGGTGGGGGCACAGCCACAGCCAGCGTGGGGTGTCTCCGCAAGACTGCATGCATTTTGTGTCCAGGCCTGAGACTGCAAGAGGAAGGAAAAAAAAAAGAAAAGAAAAGTTGTCTGTTTAGAGGGAGATGTCGGCAAACCAGTTGATGGAGCTGTCCGTGGGAGTTTGAGTCCTCTGCAGCCTTCAGCTACTTGGGTTACGTGAACCAGCATGCAACAGTGATGGGACGTGACAGGTGGAATTTCCCCTCGTGGTGCATCGAAAAGAACAGAAAAGCTCAACTTGTCCTGCTAAAACACGAAAACAAATGTGTTTACACAAGTGCTGCAGCAGCTTTTTCATCATTCATCAGCCTGTTGATTCATTGATTGGTTTCCATCGGTGGGGTCGTTAAATAGCTTGTTTTTGGGTCACGTGTTAGCAGTTCACATCCGCAGTAAATGACTTTATTCTCAGTAAAAGTGAAACGGAAGCTAAGAGCGCCTTTAGCTTCTGTACTGTGACACATTCTCACAGAGAGAAGGAGCAGGTGAGCGGCGAACAGCGAGATAAGAGAGATTTAAATGAAATCCTTTACGTGCGATTGATTTTCAACCGGCCTTTATGTCGAGTGCTGTTTTGCCCAAAAAGAAAACCAAGCACTTCAAGGAGCCCTCGACAATAGATGGCAGGTATAGATCAGTGGTGGGAAAAAAAACAACAAGCGTTTCTGTTTCCAATCAGCTGTTCCGCTGCAGCACTTCAAGCTGAGGTCAATTTCCTGCGCCGACCCTTCAGTGGAACCGAAATTGGCCTTTGAGTTCACGGCGTGAGAACCGTCTCTCTCTCGTGTTTTGGTTACCTATACTTACACGCAGACGGGTGTTCAGCCTCTCATCGTTACCTCCAGACGAGTGACCGCTGCCCAGATTGTAATTAACCTCTTCTCACACGCAGGGGAATCAATGAGCTGCTTTAACGCAGTCATTACGGGTGAAATAGACTGGCCTGTTTAAAAGTAGTTTTTTCTTGACTCACTCTTGCTCTATTCGAGGGCTTTACAGGTAATCGTTACCTCTCCACAATTTAAAAGCCTCAGCTGATCAAGCCGTTGCTGTTTGCTTGCCTGACACTGCTGTGCTTTTTCGGTCTCTTATAAATCCACAGACGTTAACTGGTCCAGTCTGTTAATCCCTCGGCTTCTTTACAGACTTAGCTTTTAGAAAATATGAAGACTTGTGTTGAAAGTACCTCACGCCTGTACAACGTGAAGTACTTTTGCGTTCACTTGTTCGTTCGCATCTTGAAACCCCAATAATAAAAACAGAAAAAGTGAATGCGTAGGTTAAAGAGACAATCCAAGGCTCATGATGGCTGATTTGACCAGGGATCAACATGACTTTTCCTCTTCTTCATCAGGATATCGCTGCTTTCATCTGCATTCCTCTGCTCGCAAAAAAAATAATATATATATATATATATATATATATATATATATAAGGGCATTTACCAAAAATACCAAATGGCACTAATGAAAACAGCATAAATGTCAGGTGGGAGGCAGCGGTGAAATGCCAGGATGTACTGATATGATGGAGCGGTGGTCCACATCCGCCGGGTCAACAATAATCACTCTCAGAAAGGGACGGGATTGTTTGTTGGAGGAAACTTGAAGAACAAACTTTGTAATTCCCAGCCTGTGAGAGAAGATACTCAGAGCAGTCAGTCTGACGCCGGCTTTGAGTTAAGCACTGCAGCTTTTTTTTCTTTTTTTTTTCCCCCAGCAGCCTTTTATGTGTGCCAGCACCAGCGCTTTGGATCCAGTGCAGACAGCCATGGGCAGCCTGTGATTCGGATGTTTCCAGGGGGAGGGGGGGGGGGGACACAATTTGAGATGGTTGACCGGTTGCACTGGCTGAGCTGAGAGGGTTGACCTGGATGAGTTGTTTACTCACATGGTGACATGCAGGCAGGAGCTCACAGTATATGTGTCAATTGGAACTAGCAGTAGAACAAATCATCAACAGCTGTTTTTCTTTTCATTCTAAAATATTCGGCTGAGAGACGGTAAAAAGCTACATAGAGAGCTGAGGTGAGTCGAGTGATGGTTCTCTGTGGTGTCATCACTTCACATCACACACACACACACACACACACACACACACACACACACACACACACACACACACACACACACACACACACACACACACACACACAGCCATTGAGCCCGCTGTTCTCTCCACAACAAATGGTGAGCCGAGTTAAGACTAACATTGAACACGTAGCTTCATTTCATCCCTATGCAAATGAGAAGCAGTTGATTTGCATGATGCATCTTCAAACTATGCAGATGACCTTTTACTTAGGACCACGTCCCAGATACTGGCTGCTTCATTATGCACTGGAGGCACCGAGGCTTCCCAACACATTTCCCTCCTCCCCAAAAGCTTCCTCCGCGCAGCCACGAAACGCTGCTGCTTGTTGAGCGGAGAGCTGCGGATGGATTCCTGTTGAGAGGACACCCCCCCCCCCCCCCCCCCCCCCCAGATGTTCTCATCCAGAGGGCCCGTGTCGGCTGTTTGTGTGTTTGTCTGTGTGAGCTCTCCGTTGCATCTTGCAATGTATTGGTTTGTCCATAAAAGGCATTATTCTGCTGGAGGGGGGGATGGGGGGGGGGGGATGTTAACTCAGAAAAACAGCTCTCCGCTCTGCTCAGTAAGCTCTGATCTGGAGTCAGGCTGCCAAATGCAATTGGGTGAAGAAGAAGGGCCTTTGAAGTTTTGCCGTGATTGGCTGTGTGTGGCGACTCTTTTGACAGCGCAGGTTGCGTCGAGGCGGCGGTTGTTGAAGCTAAAGTAACTGTGGAGGTCACAAATCTGAGATGTAAACGTGTGTGTGTGTGTGTGTGTGTGTGTGTTGAGTGTGAGTCAGTGGGAAAGAACTAGTAACTAGTGTGTGTGTGAAAAGAGAAAGACTTGATGGATTACTTTCTGCTCTTGTGAATGCAGTGTGAGTTTGTGGTTTTGTTTGTTTGTGTGTGTGTGTGTGTGTGTGTGTGTGTGTGTGTGTGTGTGTGTGTGTGTGTGTGTAATCAGGCCAACGTCACTGTACAGGCCTCCTGCAGTTTCCCCCCTTTTTAAAATTAAATCCCGAGCAAACATTTCATCGACATTTCCCCTCTGAGCCTCACATTGTCACAGTTCATTAAAGCATAATTAAAAAGGAATATTCAACAGCTCACCACTTTACCCCATTACACTCGCTAAGGAAACATTTACATAGAATATCATCTCGGCTCGGTTTTGCTCGCAGAAAGCCACGCAAAGCGGCTTACGCGGCCGCCGTACCATTTCCCACGATTCATCTCTGCACAGCGCAAATGAACATAGCAGGGACTGTGGGATATGCAGAGTGTGATTCAGCAGCAGCATTTTTAATCTTTCCTCCATCAGCTTCTATTAGCGGCGATGCCGAGCTCAGCAGACCGGAGCGCTCCCGGGCTTCTGATTGGGTTAGTTCAATTAAACCGCGGCCCCGGCAAAGGTGCAACGAGAGCTGGTGCTGTAACTGTGACAATGCTGAGGAAGGAAGCCCGGTGGCGGCCATTGTGGCTCGGCTATTAGCTGGCGACCTATTTATTTAAATGAGCCTCGGGTTCCTGTAACTTGGAGTCGCTCTAACTCAGCCGTCGATGGTCAAGCACAAGGGCATTGGTTCGGTTCTCGTTAGAGATGCAGCGATACTGATGCTGGACCGATACCGACTCAAGTATCAGTGTCAAAGCCTGATGTTGCCTTTCACTTCAAATCATGATCTCAGTCTCCTCCACGCAGCGAGACAAACACTGGCATCGTATCGGTACTAAGTATGGACCAAAGCCCAGGTACTGCTGTCGGGATCAGGACTGAAAAGGTCAGATCGGTCTGTCACTAATAGGGTTGGGTACCGAAAACCGGTGCCAATAAGCCATCGAAAACCGATTTTGGTGCTTCCTTTCAGTGCCTGAGCCGATTGAAATACTGCCACCGGTGGCCTAAAACGGACGTTACAGCCAACATAAGCATCACCTCACTATACGACCGGTGCCTACCGGACCGAAACGCAACGCAGATTTCGGTGCTTCCTTTCGGTGCCCGAGTCGACTGAAATACGTTCGGTGCTTCCTTTCGGTGCCGAGGCAAATATGCTCATATTTCTGCAAAAGAATTGCTGAAGTTTATTTATATTTATCTAAGTATACTGTAAACTGTTGTTAACAGTTAATATATTGTTCATAGTTTGAAGTTAAAAAGTTTGAATCTGTATTTTGAAGCCAAGTGTTTTGTATGTATTTATATTCATAGTATACTTCAAACAGTTAATATATTGTTCAATTTGAAGAAAACAAATTGCCTTGCCAATAAAAAAAAATCCTTTCTTTAATGTCGTCAATCGTCGTTTTGTGTGTTTGTTTTTTTAAAGTATCGGTTCAGGCACCGGTATCGTTTTAAAAGTATCATTTTAGCACCGGTATCGTTTTAAAAGTATCGTTTTAGCACGATTTAATACTTTTCTTGTTGAGAACAAAAATCTACAGGGGTTAAGTTATTTATTACTATATACCAATACAATAGAACAATACAACTCAAATAATAATCGCAATCACAATTTTAAATATCTCCTTACATGGTCATCAGTCATGCTCCTCTCATGTCCTGATGTTTATAGCTCGCTAGAGCTAAATGGCTCCATCACGGGACCTTTAAATAAACGGCCAATTAAGAAAGGAAATATCGATCTCTGCGGGTCCCTTCCTCTCCAGCTCCAGCCGACCGTGTCGTCTTCTCTTTGTCTAGTTTATTTTTATGCCCCTCGATTTGTCCCAGCTTTATTCTCTCCCCTCATGTCTTCTCAGCACTAATCATCACCTCTTTAAGCTCCAGGAGTTTCAGCGCAGGGATCCACATGTTCTTCTGGTTCTAGTTATTAATACAAATGGAACATACACGTTGTCTGTGTGATGGATTTGTTCTACCCGGGTCTAGAAGTTAATCGCGTAACGGAGTGAGATTTTGCTCCTCCGGGTCGTAATGACGTCTTCACTGCGAGATGGAAGTAATATTGTTGTCAAGGCAACCAAACTGTTGAGCAGCGGGTTTGTCTGCTTTTTAACCACTCTGTCCACTTCACATGCCTGAGAGCCTCTGTCTGTCAGCGGGGACGGGTTCCTTTGTGTCTTCACACTGTGGAAGGCGGCGGTTTGACGGGAGACGGATCCTCGTCATGTTTAAAGCGAGGGGGGGGGGGGGGGGGGTTACCGCCACTGTGACATTAGCATGTTGAGTCTGAATGCACTACTCCACCAGTGGACCACGGTGAGGCTATTTCACACTCTCTTGGACTCCAAAGCTGTTCTGTGGGAGCAGCTTTGGATGAGCTCGCTGTGTCGGCGGCGTCTCCCTGCTTTCCATTCCCCGCCGTGCAGACGCCCACAGCAGTCAATCACCTTATCTCGCTCCTCTTTAACGCTCAATGCCCTCTTCTTAAGCGGCCTACCCTCAGCTCAACAGTGAGGCCGACGGCTTATGACTTAAACACTCGCATCGGATCCGCCCCCCATAATCGGGCCGATAAGCAAAGCCCAGGTGTCGGTATCGAGACTGAAAACAAATTTTAATTCAACGTTAAATACAACTGGAGCTGTTATGCTAGCTTTATTAGATATGTCAAGATGGTTCTTGATTGGTTAATGTCAAAGTTCAATAGCTACACTGTTAAAGCGTTGGACAAACGTAGCTTTCAGATGACGTGCACCACTTCTATGTGATAACAAGCTATGTCTGTGGTATAGAGAGGTGGAGTGGAATGAGTTCATTCCGTTTTGATGCATTAATGGCTGGCCATGTAACGCAAGTCACAGTAAAAGCTTGTGTAGGTGTCATGAAGCAGCTGGAAGCGACGCGGAGCGGATCTATGAATTGAGTCAGTTAATGTTGGCACTGGAAACTTAGTGAATGACCCAATTAACTCAGGAACTGTAACTAAAGACGTGTTAATTGCCCCCACGCTTTTCACTCACATCTTATCATCACATCCCGGTTCGGGGTCTCAAAACAATTCTTAGAGTGCAGAATCTCACGGCGTTGTAGTCTGTAGTAACTTGAGATGCTCTGTAAATCACATGAACACCCAACATGAATACAGATGAGGAGGAACTGCTGTCTAGATCAAGCTTTCTTGATCTGCTGACCCCTTACAATATGTTCTACCTATATCCATACTAGAGAGGTTACTTATTAGCTTTTACATTAGACTATGGCAGCAGTGATGGTGGAATTTGCCATATCCAGTTTGAAAGAGGAGTTCAAATGTGCAACTGTAAGGTCAGTATATGAAGCCGTTTAAGATGTTGTAGGTAAGGTGCATCGTGGGCTTTTTAGGGAGGAGGTCACAAAGCCTTTAAGGGTGAAACGGTTGTCGAGGAGATTCAGAGGCAAGGCTGGGCAGCGAAAAGACCGTCTCTCTGTAGGAGTCGTATTTTAGGTGAAACCTTTAATTCACTTCCACATTCCCCAAATCGTGCCCCACGTGCTCTTTGTGTTCAGGCACTGTTCAGTGTGTGAAAGAGGCTTTTCTCAAGGGTGATATACCTGGAGACATAACCTGAGTGCTGAAGTACTTAGCAGCAGCCGCAGCAGCAGCAGCAGCAGCAGCCAGTGGCTTTTAGCTGAAACTGCCACTCTTCAGTGTGAGCAGCCAAATTTAGCTCTGTGCTCTGGCAAAGGTAGGGATTCAGAGGTTTAGATGCTTGAATATAGCTGACTACAGGGAGAGCATGGTGTTACCGGTTTGATTGTTTAGTTGATTTATAACAGCACAGCATGATGTCCACTGTCCCGGAATATTACGTTTATTTTCTGAAATGGTCCCTGCATAAAAAAATACATTTAAAAAATACATAATTGTATCAAGTAATCCTCCTCTCACACTGTCCTAAATTGCGATACATCGTTATACCGCTATGCAGCGCTTGCTAGAAAATAGTGCTTTCCATGAAGACACCGTCACAGTTTTGTCAACAGTTGGAGGGAGGGGGGGGGCGCGAAATTTGACGTAGGCAGCCACCTCGTAATTCTCCATATGCAGGAAAAAGCCCTTTTTACACGGCCTCCGTAGGAATCCTCACCCGGCGGCTGCGCATTGACAAAACACCACACTGTGCGGATTGATCTTCTTCAGACATCCACCCTCAAGAAAACTATGTTGAGCTTTTATTCTGCCGTATCGCACACACACACACACACACACACACACACACACACACACACACACACACACACACACAGGCTCATGTGGTGAAATCCGTTTGCAGCGTTAGCGGCGCTCGGTGCTGCGGCGTCTCCTGCGGCGTGCGCGCTCTCTTTAAAGCCCTCAGTAGGAGGATCGTCCGCGCTCGTCCCGTTCTCTGCTTTCCGACATGCATGCGGATTAGTTTGCTCAGTGGAGGTAGAGCACCTTGTGTGGTCACGAGCTTTTATGAACAAAAAAGCAAAGGTTCAAATGAAGTTCAGCCAACTTTTTGGATAACCGGCGTTATTCCAGCGGATACAGATGTCAGGTGGCCGATGACTGCGCCCTCATGGTTCCACATATCCACCTGTACGTACAGTAGATCAGATCAGGGGTACAGAAAACTACATTTCCCGCAAGTACCTATAACCTCCAAAAAAGTGTGATTGGATTGGTCCCCTTTCCCAAACGGCACATCTGAACACAGATCACATTGTGATGGGTATGAATGGAGCCGTATGTGTTTGAAGGCCAGGCCGGTTCAGAGACGTGAGGCAGCAGTCTGCTCTCCGTGCTGTTCCCCATCAATCTGCTGCTTAGCGCGGCCGCCGGGCGACACGTGAAGGACATATTCCATTTCCTGCTCCGGCGGTAGTACTCTCAGCGTCCCATTCCCAGGCTGAAATGGACCATGTCCCCCGCCACACACACACACACACACACACACACACACACACACACACACACACACACACCCCACCAGGAGATGGATTCAGCACTTCAGAAACACACCCGCGTTTCAGGCAGCTGGTGGGCTGAGTGAATTTCCATGGAGATGGTCAGCACTAAAGCGACAGAAGGAAGGTGCGCTGTGTAATCACCTGTGGGGCTTGGAGAGCTGGAGGGGGGGAGGGGGGGTTCACACTGATTTGAGCAATTTCTTAAAAAGCAAATCACGTTTTTGGTTTTCTCTTTTCGGTGTAAAAATTTCGTGGCGCAACTAGAAACGGCAGCTGCTGTCTGAGGGGTTTGTTGTTTGTCTGATTCCAAAATACCTTCAGTCCTTCAAACATAACAACATCATACTTGGTCTGCCCTCTAGATCGACACCCGTTCTCTGATCTCATCTGGCGGTTTGGTTTTGTAGTAAAAGAGCTGAAACGTACGAAACAGTAGTTTAGTCTTTAAAACAAAACATTTCTCATTTGTTGAAACTGTAACTACCCATATGTGACCTAATTTGTCTTGCCTGAATCCAACTGTGAAACTAACATTTCTATGTGATGATGATATCACATAAACCAAATTGTTCTGTGTGTGTGTGTGTGTGTGTGTGTGTGTGTGTGTGTGTGTGTGTGTGTGTGTGTGTGTGTGTGTGTGTGTGTGTGTGTGTGTGTATATAAACCCATCTGAAAGCCAGTTGGTTTTTATGGATTCCAGCACTTTCACCACAGAGTTGTTGGCATCCTACTCGTTCGTTGAGGACTAATCAACGGAGCACTCTGTGTGTGTGTGTGTGTGTGTGTGTGTGTGTGTGTGTGTGTGTGTGTGTGTGTGTGTGTGTGGTGGAACTGGCGAGGTTTTAAGCCCATCCTGATCTTTTAATTAGTCTGATTATCCAAACAGCTGTCTGCTGGCGCTCCCTCTGACTTAAATGCACACACACACACACACACACACACGTACGCACAGCGTGATGATGCTACACATGTGACTGCCGCTGGATGCCCTCAGAGCAGGGTGTGATAAATATTGTCTCCGTGGCTCTGATGACGGCGCTCGGAGCTCCAGGCTCACGTCGGCTCAAACTCCGCGCTGGAAAGTGTTCCGACCGAACTCTTCCGAGAGTGAACTGTGACGACGCTGCTGAAAGCCCTGCCTTTGATACTTACTGTGTTTTTATATGCGTGCGCCGAATCCATAAATTGAGACTTGGCAATTTGCAGCATTTGTTTTAGAATTCAAATAGTATTGACCTCACATTTGTCTCGGTAGGACTCAGCATTTGCAGTACTGGTGGCAGCAGCAGCAGCAGCAGCAGCAGCAGCAGCAGCAGTAGTATCTGCGAACAAAAAGTCGATACACCATGCATAATTCACCGCGCACGCACACATCATTTACATTGACAGGGGCAAATGAATAGGAGGAACATAAGGAACCGCCATGTCTGTAAAGTTGAGTGCCGCTCCATCTCGGCTCACAGGAGGAGACGCTCAGCTAGTTTGTGCCAGAGTCGGAGGCAGAGCAGAACCTCCATCCCCCCGAGGAACCAGCTGCTCGCTTGGTTTTTCCCTCTTTTTTTTGACTCTCCACAGGCTGCTCACTCTCTCTCTCTCTCTCTCTCGCTCTCTCTCTCTCTCTCTCTCCCGGCCTCCCAGGGGAATTACATGACACCTGCTGAGCTTAGATGTTGGATGCTCCTGCTGTACATAGCAACAATGATTCTCATCCAACCATCTGTTCAGGAAGCCCGCTGTAACGGCCTCTAAACAGGCGAGGCGTGCTTCTCAAACATGCGAGGGGACGAGTCGTTTTCACGTCGTGGGAATAAGCGCGCGAACTGTTCACCGCCGCTGGGATTGTCGTCGTGTTCCGCTGATCGGCTCGTGCACCGGAGTGGACTTTCCCCGAAGGCTCTGTCAACCTTCAGCCTCGGTGGCCTCTCCCCTCCCCCCCCCCCCCCCCCCCCCCCGACATGTCACGATAGCTGTGAGAACTGATGAGGAGCAACCCTCGAGAGAGAAGCGAGCGTCCCATTTGTTGAAGTGACCTCCTTCGCCCCTCGTACGCCTCACTGACTCCAGACCAGTGGTTTCGGCTTGCCGGGGCTGGACTCTGGCGCTGATGTATGTGCGCACACACAAACGCATCTATTTTTGGATACATTACCAAATATCGGCCCCTATTGAGTGGAGAGCTGCTGTTTTCTAACTGCTGCTCAGAGAGCGGGAGAGGAAGCTCGTTCTGACGTACTTAAGCTCTGACGGTTGAAGTTGAATCAATCTGATTTATTCGGGACCTACGATTAAACAAAGAGCGCTTGTGAGGCTGTGAAGACTCAGATCTGTGAGATTTATTCAGACAGTTAAAGTGCTTGATGGATTTTTTTTTGACGGGGAGGAGAAACCAAACTGGTGATGCTCGTCATTCAAACATGTCAGCTAAACCCAAAATATGAAGAAGGCTGTCTTTCGCTCAAGTTCACAACCAATATAGCAGCAAAGTCTAAGAACTCTGACAGTTTGGAAAAAGTTGAACTTGTGTTTTTCATTTGCATGTTATATAATTCAAATAAAATCCAACTTCTATACTTTGATTAAAATGTAATTGATTCACGCGTGGGGGGGGTTAAATGATTTTTGTTAATAACTGAACAAGTTTGGGAACATTTGGTTCAGGTCATTTATCAAACAAAACAAAATGTGCTTCTTCGGCGTGAGAATGAGCTGCTGTGACGGTAACGAGGCCACTTTATTAGGTACACCTGTTCGATTGCTCGTTAACTCAAATATCTAATCGGCCAATCACGTGGCAGCAACCCAACGCATTTTAGACACGTCGACATAGTCGTGACTGTGCTGCTGAAGTTCAAACCAAGCGTCTTCTCACAGAGCAACTTTGGGACGATGTGGTGGAGCGGGAGATTCTCAACTTCTCAAAGGACACATCTTAAGTAAAGGACAAAAGGCTGCACACTCACTATTTTTTCCTCTGCTTTTATAGCTTCAACTCCTGATGTAACATCACATTTTTCTCACATTTTTTGGAAAAACAAGCCGTGTGCTTGGACTTGCAAACATCCATACAAGCACATAAATAAAGAAAAGAATATATGTCATTATTAAAGGAACAGGAGAAGAGAAGAGGGAGACAAATGGGAGAGATTGCATCATCAGAATGGGTGAAATCTGAGACAGGGAAGAGTCACAAGAAAGTCACCGGTCTCTAAACGAACGGCAACCTAATTAGGAGGAATTCTGTTCCTCTGGAGTGAGACAGCAGCGCTGTGTTTCACTGAAACACTGTTTAGTTTCGCTGTGTGGTTGTTGACAGTGGAGGAAGGTCAGATCCAGGCCATGTGGACGCAATAAACCGAGAAGGGGGGGTGGCAGAGAGGGGGGGATGACTTTTAATCTGAGAGAGGCTCTTAAAACGGATGCAGTGCCGGGTGCTGCAGATGGGGGGCATCGTAGGACCTGAGAACCTGGAGGGATCCAAGAGGGGGAAAAAAAGAAAAAGAAGAAGGGATCTCGGCGAGATTGGTCCCCACCGCCAGAGCCGCGCTTCAACGGTCGCTCTCCCTCACTCGCAGCAACACACACACACACACTTCTCCCCTTTCCCGCTCTCTCTCTCTCTCTCTCTCTCTCTCTCTCTCTCTCTCTCTCTCGCACACACTCTCTCTCTCTCTGCCTCGGTGTCTCTCAGTCACTCGTTCTTCCGCTCTCTCCCGTTTCATCTCTCCACACGGCGGAGTGCAGAGAGAGGTGAATCGCCTTTTTTTTTTTCTCCCTCGGGCTGCCTGGCTGGCTGGCAGTGGCTACATTTGGGGCAGACAGAGACAGAGTTGGGGGACCCCGAGGGACAGGACGGTACTCGGAGAGGAGGGGGGGGGGGGAAGAGACACCAACGTGGGAAGATCCAGCGCAAGATTTCCTCCAGCGGAGATTATTTTGCATCACAAAAACCTGTGGAGAGAGGGATCTGACAGTGTACTGGCTGCTCAACCGCTGTCCGCACAAGAGGTGCCATTTAGCGTGTTAATTTGTGTGTGTGTGTGTGTGTGTGTGTGTGTGTGTGTGTGTGTGTGTGTGTGATTCTGAGTCTGCTCACCTTTTCAGTATGCAGATTCATTGGCTTCCTCTCTCATGCAAATGTGGAATTGGCTGCTCCGCGTCTCTGACTGAGACACAGACAGAGCCGGCCCCTGTAATTCAGGTTTGCATGATTATAATGCAGCGCTCCGGGAATTAGTTCAGCTCTGATGGAGTAAGGCATGATGTGTGTGTGTGCGTGCGTGCGTGCGTGCGTGCATTTCACACGACAGAAGAACCAGAAAAATTCCCCCAATATGATGGAAAACTTCCAAAATTAGAATGTGCCTCTGTTATATTTCCTTTTCATTTCCTCCACCTTCTGTCTGAGCGCTTTCACAGTCCATCTCTAAAGACTGTCTACACACGTGTGTGTGTGTGTGTGTGTGTGTGTGTGTGTGTGTGTGTGTGTGTGTGTTACATGTATGCTCTCCAGCGTATCATGCTTGGATGTCACTGCTTCAGGATCACGTAGGGGAAAAAGACAAGTGTGGGGTGGTGGGGGGGTGGGGGGGTGCTAAATGCTACGTGGCACCGTGCCAAGTTGCCGCTTTAAAGAGGATGTTGAAGGTTAGCCGAATGTCTTCTCAGCATGTGCAGCCTCTCCGTCTGTCTCTCTGCTTCGTTCCTTCTGTGCGGAGAAGGACGAGTGTGCACCATGAGGAATCCCTTAAGTAACGTCAACCCCCCCCCCCCCCCCCTCCACTCATCCATCCCGTCCTGCCTCCATTTGATATGTGATTGTATGAGTGTGGGGCGGAGGAGACAGATGGAGTATTTGTTGGGGGGGGTTGATGCTTGCTTTAGCTCTCTCCCCCTTTTTACTCCCCTCTGGGATTTGCCCTTGCCTTCCATCTCTCCTACATCCATTTCTCTGTCGTCCCCTCCATCACTTTTTTTTTTTTTTTTTCATCTTCTGTTCTGCTGAGCCAGCAAGATTGACTGGTTTAAAGTGGAAGTCCGTTCACAGGACTGGGAGTGCTGAAAGAGATGGAGAGGAAAGGGGAGGGAGGGAGGGAGGGGGGGGGGGGGGGGGACTCAGGTGAGGGAGAGGAGAGTGGAAGTCAGAAATAGCCCCCGGGGGAGTCCGCGGGTGATTTATATGTAGACATTTCTCCACACGTGTTTGGCCGCCGCTCCAATTACCACCTCCACCAATCCGTGCGCTGCCCTCGACAGACGCTGGATGGGAGAGAGAGCAGAGACCCGTTCATTAGCGTCGGCCGTGTTTGTTGATGGGGATTTGGAGAATTTCGAATAGTTTGCTGTGGATTTTCAGTGATTTCTGGGTCATTTGTCGCTGCAGTGTTCCTCTGCTCGCTGTTGAGGTTTGGAAACGGCACAGAAAAACTCGAGTGAGTCGAGCCATTTATTTCTGGGTAATTCACAAACACGTCCAGCTGTCCCCGTTTCTGATCAAGGGCTGGGCTGAGTAGGTTATTTCGCCTCAAACCATTCCTCTTCTTTCTGCGGGAGGAAAATGTCAGAGTGATTGATTTGAAGGGGGGGGTCTGATTCTGATTACTGACTCCTGTCCCTTGTGTTCCTCCAGGGGGCGTGATAGACAAGGACCTGCGTCACTACCTCAACCTGCGCTTTCAGAAAGGCTCGGTGGACCACGAGCTGCAGCAGATCATCCGGGACAACCTCTACCTCCGCACCGTCCCCTGTGAGTTACCCTTTTTCCCTCAACCTACCTTACCTTCGCTCCCTTCTCGCCTCCTTGAGGGAAGCACTCGGGGCCCTTTTGAGGCTCCTGTGTCAAAATCTAGTTTTGTTCATTTGCTATCATGGTCCATATTGCAGAGACCGTTACCATATCATGTTACACACAGCTGACGACCACAACTCGAGTACCACTAACTCACTTATTCATTCTATGGGACGAGAAGGCCTCCTTTCTGCGTGGTTCAGCTGGACTCACTTTCAGTACCTGGTCCTTTTCTCTATGTCGTTTTCCACTGAAGATGATAAATAAATACCCCCACAGGGAAGGCGGGATTCTCAGCTGATCGCCATAGCCGGGTGACACTGCCGTGACATCATCTTCAACCCGACATTCACAGGAACGTCTGCACTCTTTACATTTTGCGGCAACATATTTTAAAATCTTACTCGAGAATTAGGATCTCTTATTGACGATGGCGTGGCTATTTAAAAGTGGCAGTTTTTTGTTGTTGTTGTTGCAGATTGTACCTTGTCACGCTGGTGGCGGTCCTCTCAGTTTAATCAGTGGTCTGGCACCAAAAAAACCCCACTGCCACTACTAACCACGACTTTTGCTGATGAAAAACCAAAAAAAGAGCGAGTTGAGTTGAGTGGAGTTGGCAGCAGGCATGGGGGGTCCATTGACCCTTCACTAAGTACCGCCTCTCAAACGCAGACTGGCCAATCGTGGTGTAGCATCGTCCAGTTCCGATCAGGGTCTGAGGACTATCCTGCAGCGCTCCGTAGACTCAGGCTGGTTTTGTGGATTTGGAAGCCGCTGTGGCAAAACGTTGAACATCTAATGGTGATACTCGTTAACTGGAGAGCTTTGAAAGAGATATAAGTGTTGATGTAAAAACTTGTGGAGCTAACGTTAGCAGAGCAGCACATTATTATCTAACATTAGCACCTGTATGCTACGCTAGCTACTGATTATATACTGCATCTACACACGCTGCTGTTGGTTGTAACAGCGATTAAAGACGTACTCGGCTTCACAGGAGCAGTGTTGTTGCTGAGCTTCATTGTCTTCTGTCTGGATCTCAAGGTGATGCGGTGGTTCGCTTTTACTCTGTGATCTGTAGCTTTTAGCTTCTCTCTTTATCTGTTTATCTGTTTTCACTGCTGAATTAGTTTAACATCCTAGATGTATCCTAAAAACATATATTTTAGCCCCTTCTGTCTGCTTCTCTATGAAATTGCTTTTTAATATAATATTTATGCTAGAGAGTGCGGTTAGTGACAGTGTGGGCTCCATACTAACACTGACAGCTTGACTGCTAAGCTTGGCTTCGCAAATGGTCAATAGCCTCTCCCTAACGGGTCAATGTGACCATGCTCGTTGCTTCTCATTAACCCGTATCATTGTAATTATTAAGAGAGTATAGTATGCATTGAATAAAGTGTCTGAGACGAGTGAGCGATGAGGCGCCCTGCTCTTTCCCTCGCTGCCATTGGCTTCGGTCCCAAAAGTCCCATCGTCCTGTCCGCGTTGGTAATGAATTAGCTGCTGGAGTGTTGGTTTAGCTGGAATCAGTCTTGTCTGGAAGTTCGATTGTTGAGAATCAAGCGTCGACTGCAGCTCTCTGTCTCCAATTAGCCGCATTAACCGCATCACACAGTCGAGCAGCCCGCTTGTGTAGACAATCAAAGATACGATTTGGAGGGCTTTTTGGTTCAGGAAAGCATTCCAAACTCAATTCTTATATATGTGTGTGTGTGTGTGTGTGTGTGTGTGTGTGTGTGTGTGTGTGTGTGGCCTTTATCAGTCTTATTAAGCCCCCCGGTGATTATATGAGCTTAGACCTGCTGATGTTTAATCCATATTCTTGTGATTGCTGTTTGCCATGTTTGCTGAACATGTGCTCATCGCCATCAGTCAATAGGCTGCGATATTAAAAAAAGTGTCGGTTTGTGTGCGTGCGTGCGTGTGTGTGTGTGTGTGTGTGTGTGTGTGTGTGTGTGTGTGTGTGTACACGCTCTTATCTGTGTGTAGCGGAGTGTTAGCTCCGCATTAGCCCAGTCGTGCCATTAGGCCCAGCTGTCTGTTGGCTAACGCTCCCCTGAATCCTTAATGGAGGCGCATTCTTCAAGGCCAGGAGCACGCCGAATTCACTGGAGCCACATTTCCATTCAACCTCCCTCTCTGACCAGAATACAACAGGAGAAACTGAGGGGGGGGGGGGGCTATTTGTTTGCAACAGCAGCGTAATTTTCTCTGATAACCAGTCACAGAGCCGCTGCCGGTGAGGCATTGGAGAAAGAGAAAGAGGTGAAGAGTAAAGAGGGAGAACAAATGGGAGAACAAATAGAGGGGGAGAGATACAATAGGCGAGAGGGGGAGGGGGGGGGGGGGGGCGTGGTGATGGGACACAGACTGTGAGAGCCACATGAGTAAATGGACTGCAGATAAACTGTTGCACAGAGAGGGAGGTTAACTGATGCATTTATGAAGCTTCAACAACAGGCCTCAGTGCTGCTGACAGGAAGAGAGCTGGTCCTGACTGAGCTGGGCTTTTTATAGCTGACCTGTCTGATGGTCAACACATGGAGTTCTGTTTCAACACCTTTCCTCCTTTTTAATATATGCCGTCTAGGGCTGCACAATTAATCAAAATGTTATACTTGCAATGTTGAAATCACAGAAGGCTCAATATTTGTGAAATGTGTGTCAAAATATCATTTTAGATTTAATGGCCTTTTCCTGGCCTACACATCATAATCTTCAAATTTAAAGGAACAGTGTGGAGCATTTAGGGGCATCTATTGGCAGAAATGTAATATAGTATTAATAAGTATGTATTCTTTATAGTAACATCACCTGAAATACGAGTCGTTGTGTTTTGTAACCTTAGAATGAGCCGTTTGTATCTTTTTTATAGAGCGGTTCAGCGAGTCAGCCACACTGCTTCTACAGTAGCCCGGAATGGACAAACTTAACACTGGCTCTGGATAGGGCCATTCACATGTTCGTGTTTCCACGTCAGTTAGTTGCAATCTGCAACCTCACTGTTAGATGCCGCCGCATCCACTGCACCTTTTAAGGATACATCTTTGTGTACAGATTGCTGCAAAAAAAAAAACAACATAATCATTTCATGATCATTCCCTCTAATATTGCAAATCATATCGCAATCTCCAAAAAAGTAGACCCAACAGACCATCCTGGTCCTACAGGAGGTCAAAAGAAAGACTACAGTGAGTGGCATGAAGCAACCTTTAGCACAAAGACAAACTAGAGGCAGTTTGAAAGGGAACCCAGGAGCCTTGTTGGGATGTCAAGAACTTTTAATGTGTTGTGGACCACAGGAACCACGGTCCAAATTTAGTTCCTCGGTTACAAAAAGCCCTTTCGCCGGAGGTAAGCTTTGTATTGACTCAGGAACTATGCAGGTCGAGTTTGCTGCACTGACTAACTCTCAGCCAGACCTCATTTGAAAGTGATCAGGCTCGCGTTGTGATTGGACAGGTGTAATAGCAGTCTGTCAGCAGTATCATGTACCTCCGATCCTTCATCCAGATATATATATATATATATATATAGATTAAATGAATACCAGCTGTCAATAGGACTTTTAAAGGGCCATATGTGGACAAACAATTTCGAGAGATTGTCTTTTTCCCCAAGCAGGAGAATAAGACGGAACGCACGTATCAAAAATGTAGGAGCATGAAGACACATCGACGCCTCGTGAGCTCTATGACAAGCGATAAATCTTAAGTGAGACTAAGGGGCGAAGGAGAAAAGGCGAGTTCTACGTGATGGATCTGAAGTAGTTCATCAAAGAAATTTAAGCTTAACCCCCCGAGTGGTAGAGAGGAGAGACGGCTGACGGGCAGACGGTGGGAGAGCTGCCGCCACCCATACCAATGGTGGACGGAGTCGGCCGGGGCATCTGAGGCGGTGCCGGCTCTTAGACAAATTGCCTGGTTGAAATCCAAGGTCAAAGCGTTAATAGCCTGAGCCCATGTGAAATCAGGCCTATCGTCTGGTAATCCACATAGATTTGATGGAGAGGGGGGGGGGGGGAGGAATAGAGAGAGGAGAGGAGGCCGTGTGTGTGTGTGGACTAGTCGAGACACCTAAGTGGGCTACACCGATCTCCAGCGGTTGAATTATTTAGGGAGAATTGAACTGCAAAACACGGCAATGAAATATATAGATTTCTCTCGCACACACAAGTTTATAGACTGTGTGTGTGTGTGTGTGTGTGTGTGTGTGTGTGTGTGTGCGTGTGCGTGTGTGTGTGTGCTTTTCATTTGAAGCCTCCGGAGCCGAGCCGGGGAAAAAAAAACAAACACATTTTTAAACACTTTAAAGTATTTGAACTAATTTCCCAGCGTTTGACTCGGCGTGCATTTAGTGTAAAGACTCTCAGAGTAAATAACTTAAAGGCTGGGCGAATCGACTGAAAGATTAAAAACACAAGTGTCTCTCATGTTTTCCCCCCAAATACCCAATCAAATATGAATCAGCGCCGTGCCTCTTGATAGGAATATGTGATGAAAAGAAATATGAAGGTCATCCGGATTATGTAACTCAATACTCAGTTGTTCATGTGTTCATCAGCTTTGTTTCTTGTGTTCCTCTTGGTTGTCCCTCCTCTTCCTCGTTCTGTTCGTCCTTCACACACACACACACACACACACACACACACACACACACACACACACACACACACACACATGTTCATGTTGTTCTGAGCTCTTTCAGCCTTAAAGCGCTCAGTGGCGAGCGGTGGTCGTCTCTGACGCTCTGGCAGTAATAGAGCCGATGATTAGGAGGTCAGCTGCAGGTAAGAAGGTGACGAGATGCTCCGTCACTTTCCTCACTTTCTCTTAACCGCCACTAAATGGCCTCGCACACTATTGCCTGTGTCTGAAACCAGCCCTTATCTTCCGCTTAGTGCACCTTATTTGCTTTTTTTGCCGTTTTTATTCTTGAGTGAAATGTATGGATGTAAACGGAACAAAAAAAAACAGCAGTGTCCTTAGCATGCACCGTGTTCTACTTTTAGCTCATTTAATGCACTTTTTTGAAGCAATTTAGCGCAAATCAACAAAAAATAAAACGGCGATTGTCGAGGGAAAAAAAAGAAGCCGTTACCTTTTTAACCTCTCAGCATGGTGCTTGTAGGAATGCTGGCTGCACTGATAGTAGCTCGGCTAGCATGTAGAGAAAGCCCAGAGTGGCTCGACAGCAGAAGAGGGACCCTTAAACGGAACATCCCGGTGAACACCCGCTAATGGAAACTTAAAGTTTATGAAGGGTATGATTGGATGTTCCCACATCTGTCTTTAAAGCGCGCGGCTGCGTGTCTTATTCCACCGCGTTGCTTGAATCGCATCTTCCTGTCAGTCCTCAGGTTTATGCATGTGTTTGTGTGCTTTAGCCTTTACATGCATGCGTAAACAACATATGCCTGGATAGCAGGAAGTGCTGCTGTAGACTGTGAGTTAATGGGGGAGTTTGATGCCCGCGGGGACATTGAGTTTGCGTTAATGGCCGGGGCGACCGCGCGCAATACCGATGGCGCTCGCTTAATGGTAGCGAGACAGAGAGACACTGCGAGTCCATCTGTCTTTCCGCAGTTGTTGGTTTGATCGGCGCGGAGTCTCGCGGCATAGCAGGAAGCGCTCATCTCTGTGTCTTCTTTGCTCTTTCTCTCCTGCTGCTATCTTTGCTTCGTCCTTTTCATTAGCAGTTTTTTTTTTTTGGGCTTCCAACCTGTTTGGTGCGTGCATATGTTACAAACAACGCCTGACCCTGAGAGAGCACCCTTCAAAGCGGATCTCTGCGTGATGCTATATGTGAGTGGCCCCCTGTATTCTCTTTCCTCAGTTTGTCACACGTCTGCGGTCCTGTTTAATAGCCGGATGTCTGATGAATGACAGTAATAATCAGGGATAATAAAAAGACTAACAGCTCCCCGGTGCCCCTTCATTCATTATTTAGCATCTCTGTGAGGAACCTAATAATCGCCAGAAGTGTAAGTCTCCCAGACAGTAGGGGGCCTCGCTGCGGAGCTCTGAGCTGGGGCCCCAACGCGGAGATGAATGAGCAGCAGATTGAGGCTTTCAAGATAGAGGAGGATTTGAGGTGAATGGGAGGTTGGTTTGTGTGTGTGTGTGTGTGTGTGTGTGTGTGTGTGTGTGTTGTTGTTGAGTGAGAAACAATCACACCTGGTGTTTGTTTAGCATGTGTATTAATGGATCTCGCTCTGACAAAGGTGAGGCAGGTCAGACAAATACCTTTAGTGAAAAGCTCGCTCTCTGTCGTCCCTCCTTTTACTCTCCGTTCCCTTTTATCTCCCCTCACTTACTCATCGACTCATTGGAGGACGGGTGGGGTTTCCATGGCAACTGTTTCCACCCCCCGTCTGCGTCAAAGGCTCGACTCCTCTCAAACTCTCAGCCCACTTTCTTTTCCTTCCCTTCCGTACCCCTCCTCTTCCTCTCCCCTCTCTTTCTCCGTCTGCCTAATTCTTCTCCACTTTTCTGCAAATGGAGACTGCAGGCCACACCAGGGTAGAGCGGTGCAGACGCCAGGCACTGCTTGTTGGGGTTAGTGGGATTCGAACCCACGCCTGACGGAGGAATTCCTCGAACTCATGAGCTCGGAATAAAAAAAAAAAAGAAAAAGATCCATATGATCCCTGACTTTTTTTTCAGAAATGTGACAAGCAATATCCCATCTGTCATCACTCATCCTGGCTTTGTGCGAGGAGGCGGAATGGAGAGAGGTGTGTGTGTGTGTGTGTATGTGTATGTGTGTGTGTGTGTGTGTGTGTGTGTGCGCGTGCGCGGGCTGGAGGTGAGGGAGGTTTGGAAGGGGTTGACTGACAATGCGGGACACAGATGTGGATGTGCCGGGTGGTGAGCGTGACACGATGCTGGATGCTCGTCGGCAGATGCACCCTGCAGACATGACAGAGGAGAGCTGTGAAATTTGTTCCCTAATTGGCCTTCATCGCACAAAGACGACAACCCCACACACACCGCCGCCCCCCCCCCCAAACTCCGGCCGTCCTCTACCCTCGTCTGTCCAGTAATGGTGTCGGATGGACACATCCATCAGGTGGCTCGCTTGCGGTCACCTCGTGGGAATGTCCTGTGTCATCTTCGCTGTTATGATCTGATGTCTAGTGAGGGAATGAGAGAGAGAGAGAGAGAGACTGTAATATTTAATTAACAAACTTTTTTTTTTTTTTTTATTCAAACACATTTGCAACCTGAACCCCGAGTGGAGCCACTTTACCGTGACTTATTCATCGGGTTTTGAATCCGAGCTGAGGCATTGGCGTCTCTGCGTCGGGGTCTTAATGGAGCTCGGTTCCACCGCTCCTCCTCGCTACTGTAACACGCGACAAGCCCGCCGGATTTCTCCAGAAATACATCCGTTGAGGTGGTAGTGATAGAAAACGACAGCTCCTTTTAAGATGGAGATAATCAAAACGGTGGGTAAGAAAGTATAAAAGAAAAAAAAAAAAAGGTGGACCTAGATAGCTTAATTGTGTCCACAAGGAGTCGTCTAAGTATGTCTTACTCACACGCTGCCACCGCAGAGCCCTGGGCGCCAAGAAGAAGACGTTCAGAGGAATTCAGCTCTGTTGATCAGAGGTTCTCTTCGGGACATCGTCTGTCGGTGCAGCGTGTCTTACAAATCATATATTGAGCCGCATGCGATTGATAGAATGTTTAATTTATTAGGTTTCACTGGGAAAAATCCAACCGCCATAGCGGCACATTTTTCACTGTCATCGCAATAAATGTCCCTTGGGACTATATCATAGATATAATAATATAATACCCACTGGTTTGCCAACTACATTTTTTTGAAGCCTTGAGTTTGGCAATTTGGCCCTCGCCATCTTGGTTTACGGCGGCTGCCATGTTGGCTTTTTTTGCAACCAGTGAAACGGAAGTGACCATATTTGGACAGAGGAGACGCCGTATACGGGTCTGGTAGGGTAGTGACCTGTCAATCACACGGTAACCCCGCCCTAAAGCAGACTTTATGGTTTGTTTGACTCTAAATGGACCATAATGTACTAAATGAACATCATGCTGTATTGAAGAAGACGTGAAACTAGAGATTGAGACCATAAACTCATGTTTACAATGTTTACTGAGGGAATAAATCAAGAGAGAAGTAGAGTCATTTTCTCATAGACTTCTATACAACCGGAGGAGTCGCCCCCTGCTGGACAGTAGAGAGAATACAGGTTTAAGACACCACATTGGCTTCATATCTGGGACTCTTGCTCTTTCCTGTCACTGCAGTTCTTGCCGTAAGCTTTTTCACCCGCCGTCAAAAACACTCCTTGAACCAGCAGGTAGAGGAATCCCTTTTCATTAAGTGTTCCTGCAGTATTGTAGGAACCCAGCATTAAAAAATAAAGAAGTGTGTTGTTGTTTTTTTTTTGCCCCAAATTTCCTCTAAATGCTTGGTATCCATTTTGGCAGGACAGCAGAGAGCGGTGCAGTGCTCAAAGCATATAGTTCACCAGCGAGCCTTATCTCTGGAGAGCTAAATGGAACCGCAAACCTTGGGCCATCATTTTAAAGTCAGCCTCAACTCCACAAAAGAGTTCCCTCCTCCCGTTTCAAACAATGACACAGCAGAGATTAGAATTTAGGGTTTTTTATCAGGAACAGCTCCAGAGTCCTGGTGCATTGTGACCGATGAATGCTGAATGCTTGGTGCTGCCACTGGCTCCGAAAAAATAGGGAACGCAGAGAGGCTTGATTCCCTCTTCTGTAAAGCGGAGGTGAGATTTATTATATATTAATATGTGTGTGTTCCAATGAATGATGAAGAAACTTCTGCAGTGACCACTGAGCAGCAATGTCTCGTTTTTTACTTTTAACAAACAACGAAATGTTAAAATTGTTTACAAATTGTTAGTAAGGAAATACTTTGTTTAGTTCAGTTTGATGGAATTGACCACTAAGCCCCGCCCCCAAAAGGCACCCACCGCCACCTTTTGATGTCTTGAAACACTGATTGCCGCTGCTACTGCTGCCCCAATGCGCACCATTTAGATATATGGAGACATTCAGAGCTCCACAGCCCTGACCTGCCTACTCACGGTTGCTAAGCTACGATTGGTCAATCACTATTAGAGGCAGGAGCTTAGCGGTCAATGAAATGACAGCTTCAGCTTTCTCCCGGCTTTTAGTGAGTTTTTACCGATATGAACGTCTCCGCGGTTTCTCGGGTCACACTCCTACAAAGACTGATTATTGATCTTGGTTGACATTTGAGGCGTCTCGTCTGTCGGCCTCCTTCCATCGCTTGTGCGACTGTTGGTTCAGGCGCCGAGGACACGGAGGTGTGTTTGATTTGGTCCACGGAGCAGCTCGGGGACACGCAGACTCCCCCCCCCGGGGGGGGCCTTAATATTCATGCGAAGAGCCTTCGCGGCCAAAATGGGGCGTTTCTTTGGCCGACCTCTGCCTCTACAAACACACAGCCAGGAAAACTATTAGAATTAAAATGTGCTCTAATTGTCAGATGATGAGCAGAGGGAGGCAGTACTCTGATTACAGTGACGGTCATGTAAACATCTCCATCACGTTATCTCGTATCCGGGTCGTAATCGAGAGGAGAATAACTTGATTAACAAATGTCCGTTATTCATCAATCTGTGGAATCACTTCTGTCAGGTGCAGCTCAGTCGCTGTCTCTCAGTGTTTACATCCTTCAGCCCTTTGAGCGTCTACATTGCTATTTTCTTTGCTTATTGTGATGTAATTTCTTGGGAGAATGCTTTACATATTATGTCAGTCAACAAAACCATAATAATTGATACAAGTGTTTAAATTGAGTCATACGTTTAAAAAAATACAAAAATCAAAGATATTTTCATGCATTTTTTTAATAAATAAACACACAAAACATATTTCTCAACAAATCTGAAAGTAGAAACGTGAACAGATATATTTCAACTAACATTATTTGAACTATGTAGATTTTTTTTTTTTATTCAAATTTTTTTTGGAGCAGTGCAAAGGTGACAACCCGAAGCCTTAGCTTTAAGCTAAAAACAGAATGAATGCTCGACCTTTTATGGATTTAATTTTTTCATTCAAACAGGATCATGCAAACAGCGATGTCTCACGGCCGTTAGGCTGACACTTAGTGACCTGGCTCCAAATCTGTGTGGCTGCAAAAAAACTAAAAACACATATTGGTTTGAGACCACTCTGTTGTTGTCAATCCCAGTTTGAGTTTAGTTCTACCATGGGGGGGGGGGGGGGGCAGACACATAGTGGCTTTAACGTGGGCGTTTAGTTAACTGTGAATTTGCATTTAAGTAAACGTCTTTATCATTTGCTGTGTGAAAAAGTGGATAGCATGACCCGGAGCGTTTCTCCTGTAAACATCCTCTCCCGTTGAAACCCCCCCCCCCCCCCCCACACACACACACACACACACACACACACACACACACACACTGTATCTACGGCGGGCTCGGAGAGGACACCGTTCCAGTGGCAGCGATTAGCAGCATCCATCGTGGAGACAGTCGGCGAGGCCGGAGACGAGAGAGGAGAATCCCCGAGGGTTCGTCTCATTAGAGACAGTTTCACTGTCACAATTCTCCAGTCTTAGCAGAGTTAGGCTTTGCCATCCCTCCTGTTAATTACTGGGGCTGAATGAGTAATTGGCTCCTCTTGGATGCTAAAGCCAGGGAAGACCAAGGGACTGAGGAAGGAGAGAGGGAGCAGGGCGAACGAGACACAAAAACAAATTCACCGCCAATTTTTTTGTTCACATTTGAGATTAAGATTGCACACATTTATTGAACAAATTACAACTATGTTGACATTTTTTTTTTTTTTTTTTCAAAGCACGTTGGAACGACATCAACACGGCAAACATTTCATTACTCCTTTCAACCATATCCACTCCTTCCGTTGTAACCTTTTCACAATAAAAGCCACAGCCACATACAGTACATTGCGTGACTGTTTACCAGAGGGATCTCTAGTTTCCGAGCATTTGGCTAAAAGGAAACTCAAGAAATCAGCCTGCCAGACGCTGCTCTGGTTCAATAGTTGGTCCTGCGCCTGCGTGACGTAAACAGTTTCTCGGAAAACTTTTGCAACTGACGTAAATTCGCATCGCTACCGGTCTGAAAAGTTTGTATCACATTCTCCTTTCCGTGTCCTACATTCGTCAACCCCCCCCCCCTCAGTGTGTAAAGGCCTCAGGCTGTGCGGCTCGGGTTGACCGCGATGCCCAAAAGGTTGTGAGAGAACTTTCATAGAAACATGAAAACGTCCTGCAGCCGGGGGCTGATTTTTTTTCGTCTTCCCCCCATCGTGTCTCTGTAATATTCAAGCAATCATTTAGTCTGGGAGGTCTCTGCAATCAAGAGATCCAATCTGTGCCGCCGCTGCTCTCTGTGGCTTTAGGTAATAGCACGACAAGTGCTTCGTCTGCTTAGGGAGCGCGCTCACACACGCATATCAGAGCTCTGATTCTGTTTATCCAAGCCCCTAATGAAATATTCCATCTTTGCCACATCAGTGGGACGGGGAATTGAATGTGCAGAGAGCTGCTACGCTATCTCAAACTGTGACCCGGTGAATGAGGGAAAGCTATCATAATGTCAGCCTGTCTGTGTCATTATTCGCCGCGATCCGCGTAACTAAGCCCGACACCGCGCATATTCAATTTGGAAGGTAATGATATTACAACGGAAAGTGTGCGCACTTATCTACAGCGGCAACACGAAGCAATAAAGTGATTGAAGCTCGCCGCGAGCTGTTCCGTGTAGAGGCTCGGCTCTCGGCTGACGCAGGTGCAGCTTTCAGGACGTTTCGTAAGAAACACCCAGGCTGTGAAAAATGAAAACTAGCAGGTCTCGTGTCTCTGTTCTAAAGTGCATGGTGCAATGCAGCAAAATGTCTCGGTCAAGCAAACCTCCGAGTGGAAACGCGTGGAAGGATCGACGCCATAATATACCCGTTTTCACTCCGTCTCATGTCCTTTCTTTTTGGTAAATGTTCTAGTGAGTCCTGTTTGTGTTGCAGTTGGCCCACAGGGTTAAAGATGAATCCCCTCTTCAAACAAGATCCAGGTTGAAGTGTCATCCCAGGTACCGATGTTTGACCGTGAAGCTTTCTCTTTACGTGAGGCGCGATGTATACGCTGCAGCTTTCACTGTTGAAGTGCTCTTTAAAGCAGAGCTGCTAATAGAGTCAAATATGTCTCTTAACCGCTGATGCTGATGGAAACTTTATCTTTTGTTTTGTTTTTTGTCTTTTACTTTGAAACATCGTTTCATCTTCACGGTTAAGGGCCCACGCCATTGATTTGATTGATGTCTTAGTCACATGGAGGAAACAAAGCGTGAGAATCAGAGGTCAACAGTTGTTTGGTTTCTCCTCTTTACCTCTTCAATATAACCTTACAAGAGTGTTTCTGCTTTTTATGTTTTATTGTGAAATTATTCATATAGAGGTGTGTAAAAGCCTTCGTATCTCCTTCAAATAGATCTTCAGTGCGGCAGGTTAAACATGTGCTGTAACACTTCTGTCCTTTACTAATGAATTAAGTTGTCATTATATTGGTTAGTTTTTCATGGGGTATATTTAGCGAATATTGTGCGGCTGAAGTATTTTCATCCTGACGCCCCTTCCTGATTGACTTGTAGTAAACATGTACTGTGAGGTTGCAGTTCCTTCCTCGCAGAAGATTTCGGGGGTCACAAACCAAAAACGTTCTGATGAGAGGTAGCTGGGGGTTTGCGGCTCGGAGTCACGGTGCTAGCATCCGCGCTAATGTGACGTTCGAGAGCTCGCGTACCTCGGAGTTACTTCACGGTTTGCAGTTCACCTTTTGCCGGGGGACGAAGCGAGGAACGCCGATCACCAAACGAGCGGCGAGACGGATCACCTTTCGGTCGCCGCGTTCGGTAAATTATCTCTCAGTTAGTTGTTTATCTGCTTTTTCTCTGCTCCGCCGTATCCACTGTACGATATTAAAAAAGGAAAACGGGCAGTTGTTGAATGTTCACGTTATCACCCAATTACACGAAAACCACACGCCACAGCGTGTTTTGAGTCCTGCACGCACAAAAGAAATTCTACAGTTTCATATTTTCTTGCCGGTTGTTTTGATAAACTGCACTTTCTCTCACCGCAGAAAACTCCAGGCGTCTCCTCTGATTTTCCACCTCTCCCTCTCAGTTTAACCAAGACAAAAATCCATGACGCTTTATTTGGCTCGGCTCTCCCCTTTTCCTCTCCTCCCTTACTTCCTCTCCTCCCTCTCTCCTCTCCTCAATTGCTCGTTCGCTTTGTTTGCAGTGCGCTCCGGTGCACAGGAAGACGCTCTGGTTGCTCAAGGTGAGATTGTTGTACTGATCAACAAAGAGCAAGTGCATGTTTCCTTTTGTTAGACACGAGCGGCGCTCCTCCCCAGACGAACGTACGGCACGTTCGCCTGCAGACCTACACACAAGACAGACTCTCACGGTGTGTATTGTAGGGAAAGGACTGAATGTAAGTGTTTTCTGATCGCCGGTTCTGTTTTGGATCTGGCTCCAGGTTGAGAAGTAACCCACATGCAGTTAGTTTACCAGAGGTTGGTTTTTTTTTTTGCCTTGAAACATCTGCCTGCAGCTGCTGGAGACCATGCTTCTTCTTTTTTTTCTTTTTTTTTGGGCTCTTAAACCAAAACAATGATATATTTGAGTTATTAACAAGAATTCAGTTCTGACATTTCCATCTCGGTACTGCTCTAGAACCTGAGCCCCGGTGTGTTCAGTGGCCAACATGTCTGTTACAGTAGACATGTTAGTGCTCAGAAAAAAAAAAAGACCAATTCCCGGAGGCGCAGCACACGTCCGTCACCGGAGTGAGGTGAACATGTCTGCTTTCATTACAGTCTTCTGTCAAACCGGTCCACTCCGAACACACAGATGCACTTCCACTCACAAAGTGATTGAATTCTGTCAAGCGCTGGCGTTCCGAGTCGTATTTTCGGAGACGTGGGCAGATGTTTGTGTTTTTGAGTTTGCAGCCAGCGTTCATCTCAGCAGGTTATTTACTCATGGCCTGTTTACTGGATAATAGCCCGACTCTCTGCAAGACATGTGCTTCTTTTTTTTTTTTTTTTTTTCTTTTGCATGTGCACGTTGGTGTTGACCTCCACAGACAGACAGACAGACAGACAGGCCTGTACTGTAACAGTAGAGATGAGATGAAACCTGCATCCTCTCTGCAGGGAGAGCCTGTGTTTAAGACGTCTGGCAATAATGTTGAGGCTTGAGTGATGGCATCTGTAGGGACTCGATGAGAGACAATTATGAGCCAATTATGCTGATTAATGGGATTATAGCTTCCACCTCTCCTGGTGGATACTTACACATGTAAATAGATCTTTTCCTTCTCAAACTGGAGCAGATTCACACATGCTTCCCTCGCTGCTCAACAACACACGCTCTCCTAATTGAGGACAGGAGTGAACGAATTGAACGTTTAGTTGTTTTTTTTTGGGGGGGGGGGATTTTGCAGCAGAGCTCCTGGGCTTTAGTTGCGGCGAAGAAGGTTTCTTTTCCTTGAGCAGGAAGGCTTAAACGATCAGGCAGCGTCTTCTGGCCGCGTGCCACCGTGCCGTTTGACTCAGAAACCATAAAAGAGCCGGTCTCGGTCCGGTGGGCGTTCGATGCTCGGCCCCCGTCCCTCACATCTCCTCCGTCCACTCCCTGTCCCCGGGGTCTGCTTCAGAGAGACGAGCTCTCCACGATGCAACGCCTCGCCCATGCAGAGAGGAACTCGCCTCACCTGTCTGTGTGGGTTTATGTGGGTTGCGCAGACATGTTGGTCGAGCCTGTGCTTCCTTTTTCTAATGTGTGTCAGCGAGAGCGCCGATACAGACCAGTGATATGCGGCCTATTCTCCTGCCAAGCCACAGAAGCTCTGCCAACAGTCTGTCAAGCAACTTCCAAAGCTGCCTGCATTGCCCACTCCAATATTTAGGAGACAAAGACCCCGTTTGCACCTGGCTTTTAATGTCTTTAACGTCTTGGGGCGATCGGATCAGAAGTGGACGGCTCTAAATACATCGACCCAAACGCATTGTGATCACTGGAGCCAGTGTAAACACGGTGCGTCCTGATCGCTCTCCTCTTGCTCCTCCTCTTTCTCGTCTCACGTTGGTTCTTCAATCGCGTAAAGCTGGCTTCATCCACGACACCTGAAATACACCCACAGAGGAATATTATGAGATCTCTTTTTCATCTTTTTGTTTTCGGCAGACGAGGCACAGGAAGTGCACTGCTGCGTGTTCTGCTGACGCACTTGGAGCTTTGACACTTTGTGAATGGCTCACCCAAGACGCACGTTTAATGCCAGGTGTGAACAGGCCCAAAAATACAAAAAAGTGACAAAAAAAATGGAATAGGAAACGGCAACTAAATGTTAGGGTGTGAGCGTCTTTTCGTGTTTTAAGAGTAGCCAAGTCTATTATTGACAAAAGTGTCCCAACGTGCAACAAACCCTGCAGCTTTTTCATGTTGAAAGTGTGGCATTGTAACAAGGGATATGTTTCTATTCTCCTCTCACGATTCTAATTCTGTATATTCACTGTGTTGAACTGTGCGTCACTAATCGTACCATGGAACTATAGTACTTTTTTTCTGTCTATTAAGTAGCTTTTTTTTTTGCATCAGTCATTGTGTCTTGAAATAGACCAAATTAAAGCTAAAGAAAGAGACTTTTTTTTTTTTTTTTTTTTTTTTTTTTTTTTATCCTCCTGTTAAAGCTGGAGCAGTATAATTTAATCCACATCTTTAATAGTGCATTATGAGCCTGCAGCACAAGTGTGGGGAATCCTAACTGAGCCGCGAGTGTTTGTGAACACCGTAACAGGCTGTTTAGCCGCGGGCTACATTCATTATTGATGCTTACATGAGGGGCAGGACGGCGCTCAGCGGGATTCAGGTGAGCTCAGGTGAGCTCAGGTGAGCCAGTGCGACCGCGGCCTCGGCGCCTCACGCGGGACTCGTGAGCTCGATGGGAGAGTTTCGGTGCGTGACATCAGGCGGAAGGAACGCGTGGGGGAAAAAAACAAAAACGGTACACCTGTTTCAGCTGCATGTCGATTCTGGCGCAGCAGTCTGGAGAACATTTCTCTGGTCTGATTGTGTGTGTGTGTGTGTGTGTGTGTGTGTGTGTGTGCGCGCGCGGGCGGGCGTGCTCCTTCTATCCCTCCGAGAGACATTGTACCCACACCGTGACTCATTTAGGCGCCGGCCAGCTCAGAGCACACACTCCCCCTAATCTCCACGCTCCCCGGAGCAGAGAAAATGGCTGCAGTTTGCCAATTAGAGCACTGGGACTGGATTAGGCGCACAAGCATTGTGCCTTTTTTTTTTTTTTTTTTTTTTTAGAAGGAACAGCACTGATAGAAGACGCACGCACACAAACAAGAGGTCTTAAATATGTACAAGCTGACTTATCAACATCCACCCACACATGAAAATCATACATAGTAAGAAAAAAACAATGCATGAAGTTGCCTGAAGCGCAACAACTCTGCAGTAAAGGAGGTGTTGTTTTTATAGAGAGAGGCTAAGGGTGTTGCGTCTAAAAAAAACGCCAGCTGTGCCATTTTCATCGTTTTTGTTGAGGTGCTGAGGTTGCGCTCCCGCCACGCCTTGGTTGCTATTTTATTTATTTTTTTTAATCTCAGGGCGGGAACCCGTCGCACCCTGAAACATAGACGCTCGCGAACACTTTTGCGCATCTTGACCGCCGTCCGCACCGTCTACATTGAACGACGGCGGATTTAGAGGACTATAAAACTGCGGCCTCGTCACAAAGCAGGAGAATCGATACCTCTGCGCTTCTAGACGCGAACGAGAAGAGACGGCGACACTTTGATGAACCGTCCATAAGTGTTCGGCGCGGTAAGCCGGCGCAATACAATCAATTCAACGTTCCCTCGCAGAAATGGAAACAAACTGCTCCGTGTAGCTCGGAGGCTGTTAGCGGCCTGCTGATGTTTGGAGTGTAAAGGAATGCAGGTAGAGGCAGAGAGAATGTGCCGCAGTCGAGCGGAACGCGACGCCAAACAGACCACCGGTTTTCTGTTTGCTTTGCCTCCTCAGCTTGATCAGCTAATTATGTTCCTTTATTCCTTTTGTCTCGCGTTCTCCTCGTCTCCTTCCCTTTCCCTTTTTCTTTTCTTTTTTTTTCCTGAAGAGAGTGGATTTAATTTAGACTGAGCCGACCACAAAGTGCTTTGATAATTCCGCCTCTGCCTCTCTTCCCTGTCTCTCTCTATCCTCCCTCCCCTTTCCCCGACGCCTATATTTAGATGGGTGACTTAACCAAAACAAATAGGTTGATGATGTTGAGGAATACACAAGAAGATCACATCGCGCGGGATTCCTCACGACTCTTCCTGAGGCTAAACCTAAAAGCCTGACTGGTTGGCCTCCTTTTTCCTCCTTCTTGTTTGTCTTCGCCGTGCGTCGTGTGTCACAGCTCTTGTGTGAAGAGATTCAGGTTGAATCCAGGGTCCAGACATAAATCCCTTACTGTATCGCCGGCCCCAATCTCTGTCATTAAATCCCCGTTTCTTACCAAGCTGCCAAGAAGAACAGGAACGGACTCACAAAAAGGAAGATCGGTATCCTGCAGCAGCCCTAGTCCTTAATCCTGGAGACTGTATCTGTGAACTAGCGGGCAGCTCTCTCACACGTCCCCTCCGTACTTCTAGGAAACATCACCTCTGTGCTGGTGTGTGTGTGTGTGTGTGTGTGTGTGTGTGTGTGTGTGTGTGTGTGTGTGTGTGTGTGTTTGAATGTCGCTGTTGTTCACCGTTCTGTTTATCTTCTTGTGGGATAACGACCTCGAACACGCACCGAGCGCAAGAGATGGCTCGGTGCTCTGTGGAGGGGGAAGCATTGAAGCATTGACGTCGGTGTCGTTAAACCCCCCCCCCCCCCCCCCCCCATCACCACTGAGACAGAATACACCCACCATGACAGTGAAGGAGTGAGGAAACCAGGAGGGAAACAAAGTCATATGTGGAATAATAAGAATCTAGCTATACTCCTCTATACGTACCCGACTACTGTTATAGTGACAGAGCGTCTCAGAAAGGATCTCAGATTCAGATTACTTTAATGTCCATTAGATTAGCATAAAAAGGATATTAGTCTTCAGCACATTAAACAATCGACAACAAAGCCACACAACAATACATGACGGGTATGCGTCTTAAAGTGAGTGGATTGTTCTCCCACTGGCATGTAGTCCATTAAAACATCCCGACAGAGAAGCAGTAGAGAAGCAGTATTAACAATGAATACATAAATGTGCATTAGAATAAGTGATGGTGTTGCAGAATGTCCTAAAAAGCAGCCTTGATGCATGGGAGGGGGGGGGGGGATTAGAGGAATGGGTTAGTCTTATATAGACTTTACATCTTTTAATCTGCACTTCACAGATCTTCATATTTAACATAAATCACATATCTACTATCACACAGGTGTGTAACGATCAACGATTCGCCTTTTTTATTTTTGAAATCCCCGCGGCACACCGGCGCTCCCGTTTCCGTCCATCCTCCATTAACACAGAGCCCGGTTATAAAATTGTCAAGTCACATTGTTGTCGCCGTTTGTGAGTCGAGATGAACGTCACCGATTGAATTCAATAAGCGTATGATTTATCGCAGCCCCCCCCCCCCCCCCCCCGGAATTGAATCGGATCAAAATCATATCCCGGCTTTGTGACGTCAGCAAATATCACGTCGTTGTTCCTAGACTGAATGTAATGTAATATCACGTCGGGATGAAACACCCCCGAGGTTCTCGGTCTGCTTTCACACCGCGTGTGGGTGCGTCTGTGCGCCGATCCACCGGGCCTCTTTATCTCCTGTCAGGTGTGCGTTCACGCGTCATGGTCGAACCCAATTCTCGTGCGTGGCTCTCTCTGCTCCTTCACTGTGAGGGTTGTCCTTTTTAAAAGGAAAGGAAGTGTGACGCGGCTTCATATCAGCTGTTAGTTTCGTGTTTCTCGGCGATCGGCAATGTCGGGTCTCGATGAAAGACATTCGACACGAAATATCAGAGGCGCCTGATGTTGTTCAAATTCATAACTGAAGGAAAGAAAAAAGATACGAGATTCATTCTAACTTTCTGCTTTTGGATGGTGACATCTGCAGCGTGTGCAAAGGGTGCGCTACATCGATCCTATATGTCACTCCCGCTCAGAGGGAAATAGTCAGTTACTTACTTGTGCTTTTGAAAGTAATTACAGATCAGAATCAGATCATCTGAGATCTTTTATCTTTTTGAAAACAGATTCAGATGAGGCCATATTTACCGGTCCGGGGTCGTTTCCTGAGACTGTTGGATTCGGCTTTAAGGGGCCGCCCTGAAGATTCCAGTCCGTGTTGATTAGGTGTCACTCTGTTTACTGGTGGTAAGAGCAAATGTGCTTCAATACTGCAAGACCCAGAATTCTGGGAAAGGCAAACAAAGCATTTGTTTGAATAGCATCTCACAGCTCGCCGCGGCGGCTGTTTCCTGCTCCATTACGTCCTGCGACATCTCAAACTGATCCGCTCTCTTACGTAGATGTGCTTTTGATGAACGACGGAACGTTTCGGCGTCAAAGCTCGCCGACTTCACAATGAAAGCGCGTTTGGCCAGTTAAACGCTTTTAATGTGGAGCTGCAGCTGTGCGAATGTTGGGTTTTGCGTTAGCAGTAAATGAATACGCCACGTTTCCCTTGAATGTCGGTTCACTACAGTATAGATGTTGTAACGTTGTGTTACCTCATCCGACCATGGTGGCCTAGTGAGGAAATCTGAAATGGTGACTTGAAAACTGAATGAACTTTTCTGCAAAGATGAATCGGCGTTTCTCAAAGAATGCTTCTGAATAACTTGCCCACCGACACAAACGTCAACTTTCAATTTTTTTTCATTGATTGATGATAAAAGTAGAGCATTCAAAAGGCTTTACCGAGTTTTGAGGCCCACACAGAGTGGAACAAAATGGCCACAGCGTCTCTGTGACACCTTTAGGTGTCAGGAGGTTATCACATTCATCTGTTTCTCCCCTTTTCTCTCCGGCCTTCTCTCCCCTCTCAGTCTGAAGCTTTAGTCCAATAGGGTTTAATGTCACCGCTGGCTCCTGTGACATTTGTGCTCAAAGGCTATTTTTCACTTGATACCGACTGACTGTTGACAAAACCGATGGAGACACCGCGGCAGTGTGTGTGTGTGTGTGTGTGTGTGCGTGCGTGCGTGCGTGCACGTGTCGGCCTGTCCGTCCCCGGCCTGTGATATTAGCATTCAGAGCGGGTAGCTTCCTGACACTGTGTTCCTTCACGCCTCTCCTAGAGGATTTCCGACACTCTCTCTTTCTGTGTCTCTCTCTATCTCCGTCTCCCTTTCCTCTCCTCGCACGGCCCTGCTTCCAGACACCCCATCGCCATGGAGACAGACGTGATGTCAGCGCCGGTCCGCGGAGCTTCTTCAGACTACAAACTCATCCCTTCTCCGTAATCGGCATCGTCGTAAAAGATTATTAAAAAAAAAAGTGCACGTTGCCTCTCTGGACCACCTGGTGCAAGAAAAAAGAAAAGAAAGAAGAATGTAATGTTTTCTCAAGGACCGGCAATCGATAAAGTCCCAGATGGAACGAGACGTCTTATTTGCCAACGTTAGCGGCGAGGGGAGCCAGACACCGGTCACTTGTTATTTAGAGGCGTAATGGAAAAGGATGATTTGCAACACGCGCAGGTGGTGGAGCGCTATTATGTTCAATTGGGAGGAACAGAAGGCTGAGCAGGCTTCCTTCCATTCTTCCATTCGTCTTCATTCTCCTGTTGTAAAGCTACACCGACTTGACACGAAGTTGGATTTGGAGATAACACACCTGATAATGAGTTTGATCCGGGAAACGCAGTCGTATACCGTGAAGCTTAAGACTGGGATCACGTTGCCAATGAGCCCGAATGTGAATGTGAAGTTTCCTCTGCTTCTACAACACTGAACTGCAAAAAGAAAAAAAAATCTTCTTTTGGGCTCATTAAATCTTATCCTTGTTCTTATTAAAGCACAATTAGCATCAGATTATTACCTCCGCAGAGGAGTTGATGTCTTCGGGTCGGTTTGTATTACGTAGAAACTGCTGGCCTGATTATTATCATGGAACGTGGCGGAATCATTTGACAGATGCACGCATTGTTTTTCACTTCTAGAAATTACTTTGGCGGAGGTCTGCGCTGCTCGAGTGCCCTTCCAGTTCCACTTGTATTAAGATCTAAGATATCCAATCTATTTATCAGCTAGAACGTGAAGAACATGTTTTATTGTTGTCACACTAATCTCCCAGACATCTTGAAGACACATTTAGATGACCTTGTTTGTTTCAAGGATCGGATGAATCTTTTAGCTTTTAGCACAAAACAAAAACAATACAGCAGTTCTTTTTGTTGAATCAGTTAAAGGCTTAGTAATCACTGCATTCATATTAGAAACATTGATACTTGATTACCAAAACAATATTGACTCAAAGTGAGTCCATTTAATTGTGGAGAGCTTTGCTGGTTCCTCTGGCTCATGTCGAGGGGATTGGAGGTGGATTGAAGCTTCCCTCGAGAACTCTTTGGCAGAAGTATGAGCAGAATAAGTCGTTACGACAAGACTCAGATCCTAAAACGTTCTCAATGGAAAGACAAATAATCAATCTGTTAAAGAACCTTTTATCCTGGATTATCCCGAAGTTCTTATCATGTTCTAGGGTGGCCTCGCTTTGAAATCATTTTTACATTATCCCATTGATTTATACCTCTCTGTGATACTATCAAATTAATCCATCCATTCATCAATCCATCCATCCCTTCCTCCATCCATCCCTTATCTTCCGCTTATCCGAGGGCGGGGTCATAGGGCGGCGGCGGGGCTTAGCAGGCTGTTCCAGATGTCCCCCTCCCCCCCTACCCAGCGCCGCTTTCCAGCTGTTACTGGGGAACCCCAAGGCGTTCCCAGACTAAAACAACATCTATAATCTCTCCGGCGTGTTCGGGGTCTACCCCCGGGGGCCTCTTATCGGTTGGATGTGCCCAGAAAAAAAATGAAAGGGAGGAGCCCGGGAGGCCTCCCGATCAGATGCCCGAACCACCTCGGCCGGCCCATTTCGACGGGCGTCTGAGCTCCTCGACGTACCTCAGAGGCCGATTTTTTTCAGCCGCTTGTATCTGCGCTCTTGAACCACAGGTGAGGGTCGTAACGCAGACGGACTGGTAAACGGCTCCCTCTTCACCACAACGGTCCGGTACGACGCCCTCATCCCTGCTGACGTCCCACCAAACAGCCGGTCCTTCTCCTGCTCCATTTTGGCCTCACTCTGGAAACACGAGCCAGAGAATCTTGAGCCTCAGGGACTCACAATCCACCGTTTTATGTCAAGTTTATTGAATATTTAGCTTTCGTAGTGAATCAGGCATGAAAGTGAAATATCTTAAAAACTCGTACTGTTCTCCTCTTACGATTTAAATGAGCCACTGACCGGCTTCCAGTGGAGGAGCACATCTTGTGAGTCATGGAAATCCACTATGTGTCAAGTAAAAGTGGCTTCTAGAGATGGAAGCCCTTCACCCTCCACCACATCACATTGCTCTGTATGCCCCGATCACCCCGAACCATCTTTTGCCTTTTTTGTCTGATCTTTAGAATGAGTCATGGCCAAACAGTGGATGCAATCAGTCTAAATGTCGCGTAATGTCTGTAATGAGAAGGTAATTGCGCCCTTCGCAGGTGAAAAGCGGGAGCATTGCACTCGAGACCGAATCAGGAGCTTTCCACCACATGGAGGAAAAGAAAAGAGGAGCTGCTTGTGCTGAAACACTTCAGAGAAATTCCTTCTTGATTCGTTCTCAATAGTTCAAACATTCAAGGAACTTCATGTTTTCAGGTTTTTCTGTTCATTCAGTCCTCACGGTTATTCCTTTTTTTTTTTAAAGAATGTTTTTATTGCAAATGAATTGATACAGTTGGTGAAAATTGAATGGCTGATGCTGTATTGCGGATGCTCATGTAACAACCCAGTGCTATGAATTCATCTGTTTTCTGGTTCCCCATTATCTTTTTTCCACTAATCAATTTGACGTATTTACCTCCGGCTGAATGGAGCGATCTCTCAATGACTCTCCGCTTTGACCTGCGCGCTGCTCTCCAACACAACAGCCGTCCTACACCCTCCTCTCTGTGTGCGGTCTGGTGAAGTCGTCCTCCGTCTGCTCCGTGTCAGAGAGCTCTTAGATCGAGCCCCGCGCGACCTTTCCGGGCGCTTTATGAAAACCGTTCTGAGGCAAATTAATTTGACGACGAGTGGCGTTTCCACCGCCGAGGGGGGAGAGAGAGAGCATATCGGAATGGTAAATGTGCATCGCAGTCGATATCAATATTAATGCTGTTACCGTGCCCGGACGACCTCGGCATTAATTGTCAGAGATGCTGTTGTTTAATGGGATCACGGGATCAAAGCAAGCAGCAGCAGCATTGTTAACTAGACAAGACTCACTCCGTCGAATACACACTCAACATGTCGCTCAGAGAAGCAGCAGCAGCAGCAGCAGTGAGCTCTGTTTGCATTCAGTAGTATAGCTGGGAGCAGCATAGCTCCAGTTTGTGCCTCTAATCCATTACTATGACATCTGAGTCACAGAGCGAAGCCCAAAGGACACTTATTGATGTCCTCAAAGACTCCTCTAATCACCTGGACGCCAAAAAAACACATTCAAAACCAAAGCTGTGACTCTCTTCTCGATCCAACAGCTTGTTGCTAAAAATATATATACTGTACATGTATAGATTATCAGTTACATTAGTCGATATTTAGAGTTTCAGAAAAGCGCTGTGCATTTGTCAAACGACCTCGTGGCTTTTTTTTCAAAGATTGCCTGATATTTCATTTTCAGAAGAAAAATATGCTCAGCCCTCCAACTCCAATGTAACTAATAATGCACAAGAAGCGAAACCTTCCGTGTGTCCAAGAGACACTTTGACATTTATGCGTCCCATCTCTCAAAAAAAAACAAAAAAACGGCCGAACCAGAGACGTTCTGGTCCATCTTTGTCCCACCTACCGGGTCACCAGGTCAGCACCGATCGGACCGCAACGTGTTCTCGTTTGTGGAGACGAATGCAAACTATACAGACACAAGCGCTGTGCACACACAAAAAGACAAGACTAGTAAGTCCCTCACACACACAGTATACATGAATATACACACACACACACACACACACACACACACACACACACACACACACTGAGGAGGAATTTAGGCCATTGCCATAGTGACGTAGACCGCCGACTGACTGAGCGTGACTCTATAGGGGTCCGTGAGGATTACTGCTCAGAGCAGGTTTCACTGATGACAGTGTGGGCAGGAGGGCTGGGGAGCAGATGGGGGGGGGGGGGGGACACGTTGCATGCATGCCTTGTGTATATATGTGTGTGTGTGTGTGTGTGTGTGTGTGTGTGCGTGTGCGTGTGCGTGTGTGTGCTGGAGCTGAGAAGCTAATGATGAATATATACGCTGCTCTTCATGGTTCCCTTGAGTTGATTCAACCCCGCTGCTGTTCTTTGATGGGCCCACACACACACACACACACACACACACACACACACACACACACTCACACACTTCCACTGTTTGTCTCTCTCACACACACACTTATTATTTCAGACGCTTGAAGGGTTTGCAGCACACACACGCACGCACACACACACACACACACACACACACACACACTCACACACTTCCACTGTTTGTCTCTCTCACACACACACTTATTATTTCAGACGCTTGAAGGGTTTGCAGCACACACACGCACGCACACACACACACACACACACACACACACACACACACACACACACACACACACACACACACAGACAGACACACTGGCACATGTTCAAACACAAAGTAAAGATGAATGCAGACAGGCCGGTGTGGAATCGATCAAATACTCCAGTATCTTTATTTTCATTTGTGACTGAACTTTAAGGAGTCGTTTGACATTTGAGGAAATGTATTTATTCATTTGCTTTCTTGCCGAGAGTAAGATGAGATCGATTTGAGTCTCATAACTGTACGATGAATATGAATCATAAGCTTGGAGGTGCTCAGCTTAGCTTAGCATGAAGACCGTAACCCTAGCCTCTGAATATGTATCTAAGCTGAGCCTCTGCTGCTTTCATATTGAACACATATATGAGAGCGATGTCCGTCTTCTTATTGAATTTTCATCTGTTTCCGATAACCATTCCTTTAATCGAATAGGACAAACACATCAGAAGTGAGCTGTCATGTGAAAGGAAGCCCATGCATTTGTTTTCACATATTTTTGTTCATATTGTCCAGCTACAATAAACAGTATTAGTAATAGAGTGCCACCAAAAGCATAACAGGGAACTTTAAAATATTCTATAAAGACGGGAATTTGCAGACAAATCCATCCATCTTCAGCAGTGACAGGCGTGATTACTCATGTCAATATATTTGTTTCTTGTTCTCCAGAGTTTGCGTTGCATCACAGATCACAAATTCTCTGTTTTCTCGTCGCTGAGAGTTTATAGAAAACAAACATGGCCGCGATGTCCGGCGCTCCCGTCAGCCTGTGGCCCGATAACATCAAAGAAGCGGGAAAACATCTACTCTGAGAAAACAAGCTCTTCTAGCTCGTCTCGTCGAGGAGAAAAGGCTCCGACCTTTTTTTCAGGGGATGACTGAACTTGAATTCTAAGATTAAAACCTAAAGTCCGCTACAGGCAACACTTTACACATTCTCCAAAAGTCAGGCAGTGAAACTCCCCCGTACTCGATTAAGGGGAGAGACCCCCAGGTGAAGACATTTGATGCACTTTGAGAATAACATGTCTTCTTTCAGACTAGTGGAAAGACAGCATCCATCTTTATTTTTACTACTTTGTCTATTTGTTTCTGTGGGTTTCTCCTGAATTTACCACACGTCTGCATAAGATAATGCTTCATGTTTAAACAGAATTTTAATGCAAGTAATCGACTGGGGATGTTTCATGGTGCTATCTATTAGTTAACATTTTGAATCTATTCAGTTGTGTATGTCATTTTGCATATCTTCAACAGCTGTTTTCTCAGTTAGTTCTCTGAGCCCGAAATCTCCACTTCAGTAGCACTTCCATTCACCGAACGTTTTTAAAGAGGGAGTCTGTTCATTTGTCATTCAATGTGTGATTTGTAGAACATTTTATCCATAAAAACATGGTAAGAATGTGGCGAAAATAAAAAAATTTTTTATGGCTGCTGAAAATATTTTCAGATTTTGGAGTGATTAAAAAAAAAAAGATATAGATAAAGATATCAACTATTCCCTCTGCAAAAACCTTTGACTTTGAGATGTCAACAGAGTGCAACACATTTTGAACCTGACTTCATCCAATGTTCAGGTTTCTGCTCTGAAAATGAATGCAAATTAGCACATATTTGATAAAGATAGCTCCTCATTTGCACGTTCATTTTTTACATTTATTATTTACATTTTCAAAAAACTTTGAAATGTAATTGTCTCAAATGAACAGTGTGTAACATTTAGGGGGAATCTGCTGTCAGAAATGGAATATAATATCAATAAGTATTCTTCTTCAGCGTATAATCACATGAACATAAGAATATTTGTGTTTTTGTAAAGTAGAATGAACTCGCCGCCATGTTTTTAGCCAAGAGCGGACACCACAAACACTAGAGAGGGCCATTCACGTTTGCGTGTTTTTGCCCCCTTCTTTCTTTCCACACAGGACACTTTTCAGTTGGTTGCAATCTGCAACTTCACCTCTAGATCACCGCCAAATCCTACACACTGATCCTTTGATTTAAGTTGTCATCTGGGGAGGCTTGCCGTCGCATATATTAACATTTGTACTCTACTTCTTTACCCTAATTACCAGGGGGTGCACCCTCTACTTTCCTTTGGTCCTTAATTCAGCCTCCAATTAAGAGCCGGGCTAGCCCAGCAGTAACTCAGATTACATAACGACTCCGGCTCCGTCATTATGTAATTCCATGCAGATGAACCGGAGAGAGCCACGCTGTGTGACATGATTACTGGCGCAGATGTCTCGCTGTGTCATTTGCGGTCATAAATCCATCGCATTCCTATCCATGATTGCATTACATGTAATGTAATTCATTGTTATATTATAATACATTTCTCCTCGAAGATTATACTGTGACATATTTATACCTATAGTAGCTATAGTGGTAATGTGGAACACTTAATCTGGCAAATAGATTCCTTCATATAATCAATAACTCATGATCTAACGTTCTTTTACAACCTTATTTGGGTTTTTTTTTAAGGGGAAATCAATACTATATAATGGCTTCAACCTAGAGTCTCATCTATGTACTTCCTGAAAAGAGTACACATCCCTAATATTTTGACATTTACATTCAGTGGCTATCATTCTGGACAGGAAACTTTTTGAAACGGACCTAGACGGGAAAGAAAAGGCTGATATAATCAGTAAAGCCCTTCCAGCTGCTTTCCACAGAGGCGTTTGACTTTGCTGCACCTCGCAGCGTTTCACAAACCTTAAAGGAAGTGCTGGTCTGGAGGGCATTAGAGGCTCCGCTCACGTCTGCCGTCCTTGTTTCTCTGTCAGAGAGCTCCACTTCCACAGAGTGGGGGCCCCCCCCCGTCCCTCACATCTCCTCCGTCCACTCCCTGTCCCCGGGGTCTGCTTGAGAGAGATGAGCTCTCCACGATGCAACGCCTCGCCCATGCAGAGAGGAACTCGCCTCACCTGTCTGTGTGGGTTTATGTGGGTTGCGCAGACATGTTGGTCGAGCCTGTGCTTCCTTTTTCTAATGTGTGTCAGCGAGAGCGCCGATACAGACCAGTGATATGCGGCCTATTCTCCTGCCAAGCCACAGAAGCCCTGCCAACAGTCTGTCAAGCAACTTCCAAAGCTGCCTGCATTGCCCACTCCAATATTTCTAAGAAAAGGAAACCTTGTATACACTGTATTGTACACTGTGTGTATTTGCCGTGACCTATGAGAGCTATTAGATAGGAAATGCTAAACACAGGAGTGCAAACAGAAGAACGGAAAAGTTCTCCTTGCATATTTTTCTCTTCTTAACATGAAACCATCAACAGATATTTGTGTTTACTCTCCGATTCCACCAGCTCTTTGTAAATGTAATACTAAGCCTAGTTATTGTAAGTGTTGAAACACAAATTCTAATAAAGATTAGTAAATATTTACTCCCATTAAGGCTGGATTTACACTAAGTCAGACACCAACGGGAAGAAAAAGCTTGTTTACCGTGTAGCATTGTAGCATTGTAGCATGGTTCACACATGCTACACAGAATGATGTTCAATATTGACTTAAACTGGGAATGTATGACATATTTCAATAAATATATCAATTTACAAAATGCTAAATGTCGGTTAGCTTAGCATAATCGGTTATTCCCGTTATTCCTGAAACATTGCATCCATACATAAAACAAAGGAGTTCTTTGTGTGTATCTTTAATGTATTATTTGACTGGAAAAATGCAATTTTTGTGAATGTAAGTAGTAGCTTGTGATGCTACGTTAGCTCACTAGTTTGAAAGCAGCTATTTTTTTTAATTAATCAAGAAGATTTTTTTATTTCTCTTAAATATTTGAAAATAAGGAAAATGTAAAATCACACCGGAGCCAATCAATAATCTGACCCACTGATGAATTGACTGATCAGTGAAGCACAGCCTGTTAGTAACGCTGCGGGTGTCGCTGTGCGTAGTGTACCTGAATGAGAGACACTCGCTCTTCCAGTTGAGCCAAATTAACATATTTTACAAGTGAAGCTATCTGTATACAGCGGCGCAGACATATCAACAAACCCAGCTCTCATTAACCTCCTTTCTGCTAGAAAGTGCTGCTAAATATGTGCACAGGCAAAAGAAATAATAAAAGAAGCTTTAATTTCTTTGTTTTGAGGATAGTAATGAGAAGCATCTCTTCATCTTGCACCACCATTCAGCTCATGTTCTGGGCAGTGTTGTTGTTGTTGTTGTGTGTAACTAGGCTGCATTCCAGCCGAATAGGGCTTTGGGAGTCGAGTCCTTGAGGTTCACGTTCGGCTTGTTGCTGAGAGCCACTGGAGGAGAGGGAGGACCAGCGGCGGTGGGCTGGTGGAGCGGCTAATGGCGGTGACGGGAGATGGAGCTCCGCCGATGTTTTGCTTCCTGTAATCATCGGATATTCTGCTCAGAGGCATCCAGACATCGCTCAGTGACTCTCAAGGTCGGAGCGGCGACATAAAGGGACATCGCTTTGACGACTAGAAACACCTCCACACTGATAACTGTTCTCTAAAGGCTCCCCTTTCCCCCCTCCTTCCTCCTCTTCATCTGCTTCCTGTCTGCTTCATGAAGCCCCCCCCCCCCTCCTCCTCGTTTCTCACAGTCAGATTCAAATGAAACGAGCTGCTCAGCCGTCAGGGACTCTGTGAGCAAAGTGCAACACGAACATGTGTTCCCATCCTGCAAACACACACACACACACACACACACACACACATATGCGGTCTCCGCCCCCTCCACACCTGGCAAACAGATGTGTTTAATAGCAGCTCCAGATAGAAACACAGTGCGGTGCCTCGTGCGTCCGGAGGGCCCCGGGGTCGGTTCCCTCAAGGTCCTCCGTTGAGCTTAAACCAATAGCGTCTGAGTTAAGGGACACGGAACGCCGTCTTGATTCCCCACGGAGGCTCCAAGCCAATAAGCTGCTGCTCAAGATGTATGAGAGCGTTACGGCTGCACTCGGACAAAGCAAAGGAGTCCAGTTTGTGTGTGTGTGTGTGTGTGTGTGTGTGTGTGTGTGTGGCTCTCTCTTTCTCTTGTTTGTGTTGTTTTTTGTTTTTTTTGCGTGTGACTCTTTGATTAATCCCTTTTTATTTTGGCGAAGAAATGTCTCCGGCGAACAACACTTGTGTATTCATGAGAAGTAGATGATGCCTCATAATGCAAAGTAGCCGTCAGCCAGGAGGAGAAAAAAATGGAGCAGTCTTATCAATCTAAAAGGAATCGAGGAAGGAGATGACACATTCAGCACCAACGGGAGCATTTAGGTGGCGCTGCTTCAGCTACCGCTGCCGCTGTGAACTGTGGGAATTCAATGAGCGCGTTTAATTTTGATAGTTTTACTGAATCTCGTTCCGCTTGTTCGGTGCATAACTATGAAACCGCTTTTTATCTTTGTTCTGCCGCTGACAGTTCCGCTGATGGCAAACAACATATTTCAGAAAGTGACTGAAAAGGAGACGGTAGACGTACAGTAGTATGGTAATTTCTGCAGCAATGCTTAATCGCTGACAGAAGTGATCTTTATCCACACTGCAGAAGGTTATTATTAAGGCAAACAACGGTCTAAATTATGACTCCGATACAAAATCCATCAAATAAAAAGAGGCTTTTTGACCAGAAAGAAAGAGCTTGCAAATCAAGTTCCATTTTTATGGAATATGTTTTCCACTGAAATGTGACGTTAATGATGCTGTGTTGAATGTGAATCTGTGTTTGTGTCCCGGCTCCGTCGTGTTGAGACGTTATTAGGTCCTAAAACACGGAGTTGAAGCTTATGTTGTGTTATTATGTTTGTAATGTGAGCAATGGGTCAAAAGACTGTAATCTCACCTCATCATCAATAAGCTGAAGTGACATTAAAGACTGCTTTCCTAACTATGTTTAACAAAATGTAACAAATACATTCATGTAAATATGAATTAACTATCCAACTTGTTTTACTATTTAGATAACAAACTGATAAATAATTTAAATAAGTATTGTAATAAATAGTACACAAGCAACTTGATAAAAACAATTGAACAGGATTTACAATACACGTAGTACGCGCATATGTGATTCAAACGTAGAATTGAATTGAATAGATTGTCACTGATGATCGGCTTCTTGATGCCTGGATTCCACCAGAGCGCTCGTGGCCACGCTTGTGATTCCACCAGACGGGACGTCCCAGAAACAAAAAAAAATACACACCTCGTCTATTTCTGACGGAGACGGACCAGACTGAGCCGGACAGGAAGTGGAATCTCCTAATAACCACCTGATGGTGTCACATCACCACGGCAACACGTCTTTGCTGTGTTGCTCTTAACTGGACTTTTAACGACGTTCACTTTGTCGGCGCGTTGCAACACAACAAAGCAGGAAATAACGCTAAATACACTTAAAACAGACAAATAGAAACCATTTAAATTCAGATCTTACTGGTCAGGACAAATGTCCAAATCGGTGTGTGTGTGTGTGTGTGTGTGTGTGTGTGTGTGTGTGTGTTTCTCGCTCATCTTTTTGGCACACATACAGCTTTGTTTTTCAATGTTTGTTTATATTCAAACAATGATTCACTTTATTAAATTACTGATTTTTTTTTTTTTCTTCTACTATTGTTGAATTCATTGCCTTGGTAAAAGCAAAAGGCATTTCATACTTTCATATTTAAAAAATATAAAAAAAAAAATGCAAAGTGCCTTACAGATGATTAAATGATTAAATAAAAGACAGTGGGAGCGTGTATACAAATGTACAGGGAATCCTGATATTTCAAAAAAATTAAATGAAAGACATAAAAACTAAATTAAAGCAATAAATATGAACAGGATGTTAAGCGAGTTGACCCTGTGGTAATTTGTTCCACTCGTTTTTTTGTCTTTGCACTTTCATATCAGGCCTACAATACTTTGTTAATATTCCAACTGAAACATTACGGGTTGATATTATTTATATTTACCCATAGTGTTAATACTTAGGAGTACTTCCCTGTGTTTTTTAGCCCATAGTATTCTAATATAGGATACCTACCGCCTGGAATCAGCAGACAGAAAGATGCAGATCTGCAGTTATTTATTCAGGTCTTAGAGGTCAGGATGTTCGTCATGCAGCACGATAAAGACACGCATTATGAATTTATAGTGAATAAAAGATACTACTTAGTATATAGTTACACCCTAAAAGCAACATACACTGGCAATAAACGGTTTCTGATTCAATTTTTTTATTTTGTATTAATCTGAATTAATGTGTTAAATTTGACACTCTCGGGTACTAAACTTTGAATGAACTGTCACTGCATTACTGACTTGTGTGGCCTTTTGTTTAGGCCTCGGAGCGTGTGATTTTAGTACAGTTTGCATGTTGCACTGATCTAACGTGACTGGAACAAGCCACTGTGTGTGTGTGTGTGTGTGTGTGTGTGTGTGTGTGTGTGTGTGTGTGTGTGTGTGTGTGTGTGTGTGTGTTTGTATCAAAGAGAAGAGAAGAGAAAAAGCTAAAAGAGACATGTTGAGCTGGAAGAGCAACAAGGGAGAAGCTGGATGGCAAATGAAGTGAGTGAGGAGGCAGGTTGTCTGGCAGCAGAGGGAAAGTAAAAAGGCCGGATGTCCGTTGAAGAGGTGGATGAAGGAGACGCAGCCAAAAGGAGAGAGGAGGAGTGTCAGAAATATAAACTACACAGCCTAAGTGTTGCCTACAGAAGAACCACCGTCATGGGCTCCTCCTGGAAGGGTTACGTTCAATCTCATCGGCTAGTTCACCTGCAACCCATGGTGGACCGAACTTGAACCGGCCTCTAATACAGAATCAGATGTAAGCCGGATTTTTAGGATGTTGTTCCCAAAAAAACAGGGACAGTTTATCCGGCACATGTGCAATTGCAGCCAATGTGCAGGTCTAGGTGTCTGCATGAAGCCCAGCGGGACAGAGGAGCCCACAGTATTTATTGCGACAGCCCGGGGAACGGTGTGTGAAACGATGTCTAGACGCTCCGTGCTATAAACGCGCCGGGGCCCAGTGATTGGCCCAGATAAAGGTGGAAGATTAACGCCGGCAGACAGCTCTGATCAATGCCTGTGAGGAAGACAAAGCGGGGCGCGGATTTTAGGGATGAAATTAAGACACATCTTCCTCCAAAAGAGATTAACGTCTCAGTAGCCAATGTCACTTTTTTCCTGATGTGATTTTGGGAGGGGGGGGGGGGGGGGCAGACTGAGCTGGGTAATGATATTTAACAAACGTCTGGCCAGGTGTGAGACTGGGAAGTTGTGGGTCATGAAGTTGACACTTTAACCCCTCGACCGGGTTGCTGCTTATGAAAATGATCTGGTCCATTAAGGCCAAGAGAAGGGTGCTATAGTGAACATGTGTGTTTGACTGACAGGTCATTCAGCCCATCAAAAGAACTTCTAAATAACTTGAGATAAATATGAGCAGCAGATCTGTAAGACTTCGGACTAAAACTTGACTCCCTGAGGATTTGAACGGTTTGTTTTGAAGAACAGGAACATAAATTGCAGAGTAACGGGTCGGCCTCACGTTCTGCGTCACCGTAGCAAATCCCCAGACGAGCTCCCCCAAAAAAAAAAAAAGATCTCCTCCGAATGTTTAATCTGCAGAAACAGACCGGGGACCGGATCGTTTGTCAAGCAGCCGAGAGCGGTAATAGAGCGTCGTGATGAGGAGGTCAAAGAGACAAAAAGATGTATGCGACTGTCAAACACAATTACGCTCGCTGTAACTTCAAAACATGAACGGAAGTGTTTCATGTTGCACTTTTACGAGAGATAGCGCTTCATGAATTGGAGTTAATGGAACCGCAGGGAAGCTTTCAGGCCTGTTAATGAACACAGCTTAGAAAGGAAGACTCGACTCTTGACTCGGACTTGTTCCGAGTGAGGTCAGAGGCAGGCGTGTCCACGTTTTTGTCCGTCTCCACTTACCCAGTGATCTCTACCTGTTTGTGTTGTTTACTCGCATTCTTTTCTCACATTTGGTGCAGTGCAGACGTTTTTTTTGTTGTTGTTGTTTTTGTTTTTTTTCCTTCCTCAAATCAGCGCTTTGCCGAGCAAATCTACTGTGATGAAAAAGGTGTGTGAAGTTCTTAAAAGCACTGTGTGACCCAGTATCTGGATATTCCCATCAGCGGCGGGGAGAAAGACGGTGAAAGTGAAAAGGAGAAGACGGAAAAGCGACGGTAAACATGGAAAAAGAGATGAAAGATGGAGGAGTCGGGATGAGCGTGAAGGAGGGAGGAAGGTTATTACACTTGTCTGCTCGCCCCATCTGAATCCATTTAAAGATCGTCAGTGGGATATAGAGGGGATGAGAGGAAAGAGCAACTGGAGGCTGAACTCCTGCATCGAAAGATCCAACGCCGTGTTTCGTGGCTGCGGACGTCTTCTTCGTGAGCAGCAGCGATAAACGGAGAGGTGAATTATTGCGCCGCGTGAAGCCTCCACTTCCTGCTTCCACGCTCTGATCGCACCCGGGATGGAGTCATTTAGGCCGGGCTGCACACGTCCGCTGCAAAAACGGACATGCTCCCATGCTCTTTTCCTTTTTCTGCCCACATTCGTTGGGGGGGGGGGGAGTCCATCCAGATGTCAAGTAGTTTGTGCTCCTGTGAAAAAACCCCGCATGTGGAGCCTCGTCGCTGCTGAACGCTGCCTCGGTCGGTCGTGTCTCTTGACAACTGAATCCGCTGCTCCCTAACACTCTCTGACTCACTCTCTGTTCCGCTTTGCCGGTGACAGCAGCAGAACAGGCCCAGCAAACTCTTCTCTCACGAACCGATTCTATTTATTTTCTCGTGGTTTATTTTCACGCCGTCAGGAAGCGGCCGCTTCATAAAGGAAACGGTGGGAAATGGTGACAATGAAGACTGCTTCTGGAGGAAAGAGAAGAGACTAGCATTGAAAAGTAGCACTCGAGCGTGTCTGCTTCTGCGTGGGTCAACGTTCTGAAGAGGAGTTCAGGGTTTCGGTGATTGTCGTACTACAGGGTTGCGTAACAAAATGCAGTTTGAAGTCCCAATTTTTTTTGTAAAGAAAAACACACACAAAGAGGAAATTGTTCCATATGTGGAGAATGAGTCTCACGGCCAGAGGAGAGAAGCTGCTCTGGAGTCTGGCGGTTCGGCAGCTGATGCTTCTGTCTCTCTTGCCAGACGGCAGCGGGGAGAAAAGTAGGGTTGGGTACCGAAAACCAGTGCCAATATGACACCGGTTCCTATACGACCGGTACCTGCGGGCCCGAAACGCAACGCAGATGTCGGTGCTTCCTTTCGGTGCCTTTCGGTGCCGAGGCAAATATGCTCATATTTCTGCAAAAGAATTGCTGAAGTTTATTTATATTTATCTAACTATGCTGTAAACTGTTGTTAACAGTTAATATATTGTTCATAGTTTGAAGTTAAAAAGTTTGAAGCTGTAGTTTGAAGCCAAGTGTTTTGTATGTATTTATATTTATATTATACTTCAAACAGTGAATATATTGTTCAATTTGAAGAAAACAAATTGCCTTGGCAATAAAAAAAAGCCTTTCTTTAATGTCGTCAATCGTCGTTTTGTGTGTTTGTTTTTTTTAAGTATCGGTTCAGGCACCGTTTAGACACCGGTATCGTTTTAAAAGTATTGTTTTAGCACCGGTATCGGAAAAAAAACAAACGATACCATCCCTAGTGAGCAGGTTGTGGCCGGGCTTTGTTTTGTCTTTTAATATCCTAGCACAGGCGCCTCTTGTCACCAATGTCACGGATGTTCTGGTTGGTTTTAATCCCTCGCCGCACACACACAGAACAATAGTTAACGGTATGAAATATCTTGAAATTGTTCTTTTTTTTTTTTTTAAACAGACTTTGGAATGGAAATAATGTTGACGGATGTATAACAGCTGATGCAAGTACTTACATCGTTACATTGGAGCTTGAATTGTATTTCCAAATAGTATTCATCGTGCCGCTAGAGCTGTAATCTTTGGTCATTAAAATGATTCGATGATCGATCGATAATTCATCTTTTGGTTGTTTTTCAGGCAAAAATGAGAAAACATATCTGGTACAAGCCTCTGAAATATGAGTTTTTGCTTTTCTCTTGTCATATCTAAAAAAAAAGCAATTTGCTTACATCCCTTGATAATGGGCATTTTCCCCTAGTTTCTATAACAGTATGTATTAAAATGATTAGTCGATTAATCAAGATAAGAATCTGCAAATGAATCCATGATTAATATAATCAAATTGAAACAAAACCTTGACTTCCGTCTTAAATGAAACGTGTGTAACATTACTGTACGCGCAGACGCTCTCGCATTTCAAACCATCCGAGTCACTTCCTGCCGCTGGCTTTTGGAGCGATTTTGGAGTTGAATAAAATGCCAAACGAAGAAGTGCAGTCGCTCATCTAACGCAACACCCATCGTGAAGCAGAATTCATCAAAAGGACAAAGTAGCGAAAAATGAAAAATGATAGTATTTTAATGAAGTTGGCTGGCGCTCTCAACTCGAGGAACAAAGAGAGCGATGAGGATGGCCGGTCAGCTGTTGAAACAACAGTCGACGGAACACTGACACCTTTCCAATAATGCGCTCGTCTGTTTAGTTCATTCAGCATTCTGCAGTGTGTTCTTCTGTCTGCACGTCCATTATGTTCCTCTCCATTCTAATGTCAAACCTGTGTTTTTTCCCCACTTCTTGTACACAGTAATTTGTTGCCATGTTTTGCGGCTCAATAACATGCCAACGCTTTTCACCTCCTCCTCCTCCTCCTCCTCCTCTGCCACAAATGAATTCTGATGCCATGCTGTTTCTGTGCGTTCTGCTTTGATTAACATGAAGGAAGTCAAGGATCATTTATGTAAATCTATGATGTGGACGCTTTAAAATGACGCGATGAATGAGAGCGCTGCTACCGTGTCGACATTTTCATGTGAACTGGTCCTTTAATCAGAAGTGCTTTGGCCTTGTCTGTCCTTCTGAAGAGATTTTCCCGGCGCTTTTATCCGAAAAGCCTTGATGAAGCACGCGGCAGTCATGTTCATCAGACCGTCACATGGCAGTCATGTTCATCAGACCGTCCCGTAACGGTTATGAAAACACGACTTGTTTGATCAACACTGTGGGGAGCGAGTGAGCCGATGCACTCCAGCTAACTGCCTCCGCTTGTGCAGCTTTTAAAGTTTGCTCGCGTGGAAAGAAAGTGCCTACAGAAGAGTAATTGTCATATTAGTTTAACAAGCACTTTTGGCTTTCATCCATTGTGAAGGAGAGAAAAGCGAGGGGGGGGGGGCTAATGTGGAAGAGGGAAACAGTCTATGGAGACTTCATCAAATGAAACACTTTTTTTTTTCCCTGTTTCTTTTTCAAGCCTTCCTGATAAACTCATTGTTTTGTTTGTCTTCGAACAGGCGATTTATTACGTCTTCATCCGCTGTTTCGCTTCCACAAAAAAGGTTTCCCGGGCTGCAGCTGAATGGGACCATTAGAAGACGGGACTGTTACCAGTTTTACACCTCTGCAATTAAATAAAACAACCGGCAGTAAATTCTGTCTTTATGAAGCTATCGATGGAACACTTTTAGCTGAAACGGCGGAAGTTTGCGGCGCCGTTGTACCGCTTTATGGCAAAAAAAAAAGGTGTTTCTAATATTTCGTCCACCTCACTTTTACAGTAGCGCGCCGTCCTCACGTGGCCAAAGCTTATCAGCCGGACAAACGCAGATACAACAAAGCAACGATAATCTATAACAGGTGAAAGGATTGAGACCAAACACACTCAGACCTGTGTCCTGCTTTATGAATCACCTCCATTGAAATCAGCCTCACTTCATCACACTGAAGGTGTCCAGTGACAGCGGTGACAGCCGTATTGGATTTGCAATAACAGCTCGATATTGACCCTAAACCCTTTGAGCAAACCGTCATCGATCATCAAACTCATTAGCAATTTAAGTAATCGCATTATTCATATTGTGATAATGATCCTGTGGTGGAAACTAAAGACGGGGAAAAGGAGCTACAACCGTGTCGGGTGTGTCTCGTGAATCAGGATTATGTACATATGGTAGTAACAGCATTTAAATGTAAATAGTTCATGAGGGTTATTTGACACTTTCTGTGACGCCCATGTTTATAAGGCATTTTAAAAACACACTTATAATGAGTTATAACACGCTTATAGCATTGCACTCATCAATACTCATAATGATTTCACAGAATAATCGTGATTCATTATAAAGCATTGCATAATGACTTATATTATGTATAATAATTCCCATAGTTGTACTACGTTATATTTGTACGATGCATTATGATCACTGTAATAATGCGTTATCCTGTGTTCGTCAAGTAAAGTGAAACTAAATAGGAATGAATCTCTGCAAGAAGCCAACATTGTAAAGTTATTTTCACTGTACTCAAAGCAAACCATGACCACTTAGTAATCACATTACAATTCATCCTAAAAAAAGACTATTATGTATTACAACTATGGGAATTATAACACACTGCGGCCCACAAAGTATTATGATACTTGACCTTATAAGAGAGCGTGTTTTTCAGTTGTCTGCATGTTTTTTTGGGTTTTTTTTTACCTGGATGAGTGCTAATGTTAGCTTGACCCAAACCATGTGTGCTACCTCACCGTTAATAGTCCAGTTTAGTTTAGATGAATGAAAACGAGCTAATCTCAAGCACCACTCTGATTGACCTCCTGCTGGTTTCCCTTCTGGTCATGGTGACAACCGTTGGTCAAGTCATGAGTCAAGTCAAAAAATCCTCACAATGTGAAGAAGTGACGTCGGGCACTTTTTTCTGCTGAGTGTTTGTTTTTTGTTTTGTTTTTTTAACCCGAGGCGTTCAGGGCGCTCCTGCAAAAACACAAGGCGCAACGAGAGAAACGCTTCACTCGTTTAAAATAATTACAAAAAGACGCCCCAGGCTGCAATAAAACACTTCATTATAATCATTTTAAAATGCTTTATAATGTGTAATGATAATTGTTGTACACAATAAATGTTGATGAGTGCTTATAACTATTATTATAGTAGATTATAATGCATTAAAAGTATATTCACCATGCATTATAGACATGGGCATTATGGACTAAGTTATTATTTTCTTCCTTGGACGGAACAACGTGGCAGAGTGAATATCGTTCGTTGGGCTGAAACTGTTCAGAACCCTGGGTATCAATCCGGCTCGGGCTTTGTAATAAAAAGTCATACATCTCCTCCCGCGGAATTTTATTTTTCTGACCTACAACTCCGATCCTGACAATGATGAGGCCGTTGCAGGGGGGCGGCGGCGGCGGCGGCGACGCAGTCGGGTTGTATCGCGCTGAGGCCGAGCGGTGAATCAGGAGCCCAGCAGGTGAATTATTCAGGTGATGAGATGTAGACCTTCAGCTCTGAGGCCTGGCCAAGGCTAACATTCATTTAGACCTGTCAGGGTCTATTCAGCTGTGCAGCACTCTCACAAGCTGCTCCCTGCTTTTTACCCCGGGGGTTGAGCTTATTAAATTGTTATTTTTTTTTTGCTTTCTCACCCTCTGATCCTCCCTCTTACCACCCGCGCTCTCCTCACTAACTGTATCGTAGGAAAAACTGCCGGTCTCTCCGCTGTGTTTTTCACTGTAAATTGGGCTCGGACCGCAACCTGATGGATGATCAACATGCATGAGGGAGTAAGAGAATGGTGCAGCGCGTGTTCTCTGTTTCACCCCCAGGTTATATCCATCGTCTCGTTTAGAGAGCTTAAAATAAACAGCTGTACAGGATAGAGACGTTGTCGGTCCGCTCTCTCCTCGCCAACGTGGTTTTGACTCGACGTTTGACCATTTGTACTGCGCAGCCGATCGTTTTCAAGCGCTCCGATTGGCTCGACTTTGACTAAAAGTCAGAAATGTAATTCCCACTGTAACTGAAGCGGAAGCAGAGAAGTTCTAAATAGCTTTTGCGGTATCTCCACGTTTGTCCTATTTGTAACTGCAAAATAATCGCGGGAAAAGAGGAAAGCTTCTACTGTTTTAGTACACAAACCACCCTGTTTTTTTTAGTTATTATTCAATATTAATCTCTAGGTTCTTTATGCAGATGCAGTCGGTGGCCAAACTCACTTCAATAAATCGACGACGGTTTGATTTGAAAGTCCTGGAGAGCTGAACGTTCTGAAACAATGTGGCGGTACGTCTGTGATTACTGCGAAAAGACATTCAGAAGTTACAGTGAATGTGAGCCGCTGCGTCACAAACAGTCGTGAGGTTAAGCGCTGCGTTTTAACTGGCGAATGGGTTTTTCCTGAGGTCTTTAAAAGCACCGCTGCAGCAATGGACACAGTGGGAATTGTCTTGGCAGTGCGAGCGATGGCTGCTGTTCAGGCGTGTTTCAGAGAGCGCCGCATGTTCTATCATCGCCACGGCAGCCATAGCAACAACTGTTTAGTTTTTACTAAACTTAACTTTGCTGAACTCCTCTGTGGTCTCAGTATGATAGAAAGGAGGAGACGAGAGAGAGTTTATCGCTTCATCGATGACTTGTTAAAGCACTCTGCCAAGTGTTCTGTACTTGACCACTACCATGGTGTGAACCGCCAGGCGCTACTTCCTGTTACACAGGAAGTGAAGCTGGTCGGTATTATAACTATCGCAAAGACTATCAGCGGGAAATTAATTAACGATTTGGACAAGCAAAAAGTGCCAAACAGCTTTTTTTAAAATAGAATATTTTGGTGTTTTGGACTGATGGTCGGAACAACAAACGTCGCTTTGGGCTCAGAAGGAGGCATGCAGGGGTTCTGACAGCACAAGGAAATGTTTTGGGATTTGAGTCTGATCCACGGCTCATGGAGGCAGTTAGGAGAGCAGGCTCTTTAGAACCCTCAGTGCCTGACTGCTGCAATGTGCGTCAAAGTTCACACTCCTTCTTGGAGTCATAATTCAGTCAAATCTGAACCCACAGACATGGTACGCATATGTTTAAAGACAAACGACACACATACGCCTCCAGAACTTCTTGTTTTTTAAGTTTTCTCCTCTACTAAAGCAATCCAGTGATAGCTGTCTGCACATCCAGAGGCTAATAGCTAATTCTGCATACTTTTCATGCTACCAATTTGCAAAAATCTCTACAAATATTGGAAATTAAAAAGTGGGGCTGAAGTTGTAGCAGCCTGCAGTTATCTATCTGACCGACTGTAACGTGGCGACACCATACTTCCTGTTTAGATCCTCCAAATGATGGTCGCTGTAAATGCTAAAGTTATAGCATGATTATCCCCAAAACTGGAGTAAAAGAAAAACTAATTGTAGGAGTAACAATCTCCATTAATATAAAGTTTGACATGTCTAGATAGACTAAATAAAACCCTAATAAACTCATTTAATGATAATGAAAAGTAAAGCAGCTCAACACATGATTATATTTGTGTTTACCTGAAACAGCTCTCATAAATAACCCTGTCACTAAACATTCATTTGACCGACTTTCTCCATCTCGCTTCCGTTTGTGAGTAACTTCCAAACACACGGGTCGTTCTGTGAATACTAGAAGTCCAGAACCCTCTCATGAGACAGGGACTGCACTCACACACACTAAACGTGCGGTCGTGATAAAGCAAACAGTCCTTAAACCCTCACACTCTCTCTCTCTCTCTCTCTCTCTCTCTCTCTCTCTCTCTCTCTCTCTCTCTCTCTCTCTCTCTCTCTCTCTCTCTCCGCCCGTCTTCTCCCTGACACACTTCCTGCAGGGATTGTGGCGGAGCTGGGATTGATCTACAGCTCTCGCTGTGTGGTCAGCCCCATAGGAAATGTTTGCGTAATGGCTTCTTTACGAGCGCTGTCAAAGCAGATGAGGATCCGGCGCTCTCGGCAGGCCGGTGTGAACACTGTGTCGACAAGCCCCAGCAGGACGCGCTAAGCCTCTTTTAACCCCCCGCCGCTTTGTCACTTCCGCTGGGCGCTCTCATTACTCCGACGTGACTGTGTGTTTTTGTTAAGGCGAGTCGTGAACTTCGCGTTTCGTCATTTCGGCGTGGATGTAATGTAACCCATGAAATATGCATCGGGGCTTATGTACGAGCGCCGTGTTTGCAGCTGTCTCTATGAATGATTTAAATGTAAAGCTAATAGTTTCTCAGCAGCCTTTCCACAAACATGTTTCTTTGTTCCTCTCAAGGCCCTCGCTGGTGTCGTCTTGTCTCCTTCCTTCCTTCCTCCATGATCATTCTCTCCTTGGTGCGTTTGAAAATCCACTCTCTTCGCTTTCTTTCCCTTCACAAACCCCCCCCCCCCGTGTTCGGATTCAGAAATCTTGAACGCCCGACTGCTTGCTCGCCAAGCCGAATCATTTTTCTGCCGTGAAAAAAAAAAGGGTGAAAGCGGCGCTCACAAACACCGTTTTCCCTCTGTCATCCTCTCGTCTCTGTTGTCGTCTCTCACGCCACTCGTCTGTCTCTTAAGTGCCCCTCTTTTCCGTAATGCCCTCCCCGATATTTACTTTCCTTCATCCCGGTTCCTTCCTCCTGTTTTCTTTCCTTTTCCTGTCTATTGGAAATCCGTGGTAATACGCCGGTGCAGTCTTGCCTCGGCCCCCGTCCGTCACTCCACATCAAAGCCTCGCTTGTTCCCCGGCTCTCTCTCTCTCTCTCTCTCTCTCTCTCTCTCTCTCTCTTTTCTTCATGGTCTATTACTCGACCCGCTCTTGTTGACAGAGAGATGTGCTTTGGTTGCGTGCATGCATAGTTAAAGGGACTTCTCTGTCTTCATTTGCATCCCCTGAAGGACCGGTCCCCAGACTTTTCGAGATGTTTCCCTTCCACACATCCGACGGCGGTCTCGCCTCGCAGTAATGCCGGCAAAAATGGCCAATCAGTCCGCACTGCTTTTCACGGCGACTCTGGTTTTTAGAGACCCGAGTTCAGCGAGGGAAAAAAAGAAAAACGTGCCCTTGAAGCTTCGAGGCTTTTATTAGCTTCTTTTTTTTCCCCGAGCTCATTCACACCAAACGAAAATGAAAGGAGTGTTTGGTAAAGAAGAGGCCGCCTGGGTGAAAGCTTGCTGAGCAGCGTTTGTGCTTTGTTGGTGTCGTCCTCCCAGCATAATTCATGCTCGCTGAAATCTAGGACATCATCTTCCGCTCTTTTCAACCTTCAGCGGTCCAGATAGCGGCGTATTTACCGCGTACAAAGCGCGAGTTACATCAACACGCCGCCCGTCCGAGCGTCACCTCTGTAGTCTGGACTCTGCGCTCCATCGTGCCAGAAATACATCTTCAAAAGCTTGTTTTCCCCCCATGCCAGAAAGTAGGCTAGATGTTCCATCATGCACACTGTACGCATATGATTGTCTTGATTATATAGAAGGTATTACATACATGAACAACGTGACACGCTGAGACGATGACGATCGATTAAACATGACAACGCACCCAGCTGTGACGCTCTGAAGTTCAGCTGAACCAAAGAGGTGGGTGGAGTTCAAGAAGTCGACGCGCTGACGGCTGTCTTGTCCCCCGCTGGTGCAAAAATCTATTTGTTCACACCAGTGGCAGGTTGGGGCACCTGTGTGAAATAACCCCTCACTGACAGATGAAGCCCAATAACAGATAATGGCCGCTCCGTCTGACAGAGCTTCAGCCTTCAGCCCCGCCGAGGTAACGACCGCTCTGTATTACAACCCGGAGGTAATAACCCCCGCACGTCATTGTCCCCTGTAGTCCAGCGGCGGAAGCTAATTGGCTAATATGGGTCTATTTGCCTCCAGGGCCCATTTCTCTCTTTTAGCATCTAATGTCCCGTCCCCCCCCGTCCGACTGAATAGTTTGACCCGTGTGGGACGGATGGGGACGGCGCTCCCGTAATCGCTGCTCACCGGAGCATCAAAGACGGCCCATCAAGACACTTAGAGTGTCGCGTCGTTTGTGACAAATCTGAAATAGCCGAAGCACCTCTCTCTCTCTTTCTCTCTCTCTCTCTCTCTCTCTCTCTCTCTCTCTCTCTCTCTCTCTCTCAGCTACATCAGTCGTCCAGATGCTCTGCCCGGAGGTCGTCCACTCCTCCGAGACTTTGAGCAACACTCTCGCACTTCATGCCGACTCCACCTGTGCCCTCAGATCTGAGGATGACACTCTGAGGCTCCTTTGGCTTTGCATAATTTGCCGTTTTGATTCTTACCCAGCTCTTTTCCTTTGAAAGCAGCTACTCGTCAAAGAGGAGCAGATGATGAACAGTGGCCTCGTGAACCAGAAGAGCCCGAGCTCACCTGTCTCTTTCGTTCTCATGTCCTGTCTGACGCAGCGCAGCAGGGGTGGTTTCCTTTTTTCTTCATCCCTCAAGATTCATTTGTCTCATGTGACAGTAAACTGAATATTTGAACTGCAGTTCAAAAAAAACAAAACAAGGATTTTAAAGAATTTCTTCTTGGCTCTTGGAGCATGTAATCATTTTAATGCTCCACCATTTTATATACCGAACAATTACTCGATATAAAGACAAAGTATTACAATAAAATACATGATGTATTGATCCCCCACAAGAAATGTATTCTTTTTAGTGTGGGAATGAGCATTTAGACCATTATTCCTCAAGTTAAACACATTTTAAAGGCTACGTTTATTGGGTCTTGCCAAGATGTCCTCGTCGTCGTCGGGGTAAATTTAGACTCCTGACCTCCAGTGTTTCTACATCCTGGCTGCAGCCGTGAGTTCACGCACGTGTGGCGATGAACAGCGGTAGTTAACCTCCGCTCGCACACTCCCCCTCCACCTGTGGATGCTGCTTTTTTTTTTTTTTAATGCGACGGCTGCCTGTGAAATGCCACCACATTTCAACATCTTTAATGAGAAGGCCGCCGCCGTTCAGGCAAAGAAAAGGACGTAAGAGCTGTCGAAGAGATGGATTAGAAATAAAAATGAAACATTTATATCACCATTTTTTTTATCTAATAGTTAATGCTGCAACTAACGATTCGTCCTCAAGTAATCCAATGATTATTAGAGTCTCCAGAGGATGAATCTTGATGAAGTCGACATTTTAATTTCACCAATGCTTTGATTTGTGACCAAATACCTGCGAAAGCAACGACGCTCAAGCCATCCTCAGCTGCACTCTGTGTTGACAGCTGATTGGCAAATGTTAGCATAAAGTGTCAGAAAATAATACAAAAAATATACATATACACAATTTCCGAGGGCCCAAGTTGATGCCTTCAACTTGGTTCATCAAAACAGTCTTCTGTGGATTGAATATATCGTTTCCTTCCAGACGTCAGCGCGGGGTTTTATTTTCTTTCTCAGCACTGGCAAATGTGAAGAATATTCCATTTTTGGAGAATCGACTGTTGTTCACAGCTGCCAAGACATTCCCAATTGCACACTCTGCATTCTGTTGTTCCTTTCTCGCTCGTTCTTTAACACTCACAGAAAAAGCGCACACACACGCACACACACACACACACACGCACACACACATTTTAGCATATTCGTCCAAAGCTTGAGCCTCTGCACATCGGCGCTGGCACGCTCGATAGCAGCAGCAGACGGATACGAAGACTTGTTTAACTTAGCTAATAAAGCCTCGCAGCACGTCAGAAGCGGTAGTTGCTCTAGCAGGAATGCACTCGCTCTGCACATACGCTTTCACTCACTCACACGCACACACACACACACACACACACACACACACACACACACACACACACAAGATTATCATGGCAGAAACAGGCCCACACACTGACACAGCATGTTAAAATAGTGGTGACAGATGCTCTCCCAGGAGCACACAGTATGGTACAGTGCAAATGAAGACCAGCGTAGCAGCAACGCTGCTGTCATTTGGAAGATGCAGAGAGAGAGAGAGAGAGAGAGAGAGAGAGAGAGAGAGAGCGCTTTATCGTGGCTGTAGGACGGATTAGTCTGTAATGAAATTGGGTTGGAGTGAGATGTGCAAAAGGTTTGGAACAGATATGTCTTCCTCTCTCTCCATTTCTGTCTTCATGTGTCTTGTTCACTTGTCCTCCGCCTCCTCCTTTTTCCCCCGCATTCATCTTCACACACGTCTTCTGCTCAATAAGAGATCAAAAGGAGGGGAAGCGATGAAGACCCAGTTCTCCTCCCCTCTTTGTCTCCCCCCACCTCCACCTCCCACACTTCTCTCTCTCTCTCTCACACTCTCTCTCTCTCTCCCTCTCCAAGGTTGTTTTTGTAGCTCAGTGTGTTTGTAAGCAGTCTCTACTATGACACACACTGTCTATTGCTAAAGCCCAATGTAGACTAATGAAAAGTAATGAGAGAGGGCCGCATAAATATGCATCGCCCTCCTGCTGGGATGAGCGTAATGGCTTCCAGCTCGCAGTGATGACACGCACACTCAACACCGACGCCAGGGACGTACGCTGATTAATCGATTTGAGCAGAATAAACGACAGCGAGGATGATAATCAATTCAACTGCCAATCATTTGCTCCTTTCAGCCTCTCAGACGTAAGGGTCTGATTTTATATCATTAGACATTCATGACTTCGGGCCGTTGGACTCATGGTCAGTGAAAACAAGCAATTAAGGGACTTTTGTTTTCATTTTTAGAAATTAGATTATTGATTGATTGATAATGAAAACAATCACCAGTTGCAGCCCCCCGCGGTGGGGTTGATGCCTCCGAGGTAAAAGAAATAGAGGGACCCTGGGTAGACAGGGTCACCGCTATTCAATATACAGATCCACACATTTGTGTTGGATCAATATCAAGTGATTCACCCAGACGCCAGTTTGTCTTCTGTCACATTTTAGTGGTTTTGTCAACACAAGCAGTTCCAAGATGTCGCCTTTGATGGTTGTGGTGATTTTTTTTATTTTTATTTCTGCCACTTTATAGACTAAATGACTGAACTGATGTTCTGCTGCCGGCCTGAACCGAACAATATGTAGAAGTGTCTATGAGGAATCAAGTAGACGAGGAACCCATACCAATCATCACCCCTGCAGCTCTACTGATTCTATGCGCGTCTTGCAGTAGATTTTTTTTTGTTCTGCTCTGCTTTAACTGTGAATCGGCAGTTAGGCGAGCGCCGATTCAGATTCACCCCACTGATGTGAGATGCAGCGGCAATTTATTTGAATTGAATTATATCAAATGAAATGGCCACTTCAGCCTCTCTCGCTCATTTCCTTCCTCTCTTTCATCTCCTCACGTGTTCCCCAGAATTTGTCCTAATTAGTCTCCGCTGTTATTCTGGCCTTTTGTCTGACTTTCTTATGTTGGAAAGAGATCAGTGCAGTCGTGGCCACGGGGAGGAAAAAAAAAAAAGAAACCCGCGAAGAACATCAAGGCCGAGCTTTAGAACATCAAGGGCACGAGATGCTTCCAGCGTGAGCGCCAAGCGGAGCACGCGTTTTCATCCTGCCTATTGTATTATTATCCCCTCGCTCTCTTTGTTTTGTGCAATTTTGTTAGTTCATGCGCACAAATAACCATGCGCACACTTAAATAACACACACACGTGACTTTTTACAGTGTAACGAACAGGTTTTCTATTCCTTACAGTAACATTTTAACACAATGATGTCATTTAAAGAAACAGTGAACACACAGTCCATTGGCTTGTGTTAAGCGGTGACTTCTATGTTAACTTCCCCTCCCAGCTTTCAGTTTAACTAGTTTTCTCTGAGCCTGTCAGCCGGCTCCGTCTCCGGGGACGACTGTTCAGCTTCTTTTTTTTTTTTTCCCACCTATCCATCAGGGTTTTTTTTTTTTTTTTTTTAGGGGCCATTCCCATCTGTCACTCAGACGGAAAACCACCCATCATCATGTGCTGTCACATTCTGCCGACCTGGTTGATATTCGCAGGATAATCAGGCCAGGTGTGCAGGATGCTGCCCCCCCCCCCCCCCCCCCTCCCCCTCAACCTCTCCATCACTTCCCCTCATCCATCACTTCACATTTCTTCAGGGAGGAAGAGAGTGTTTGGCTTCTACAGAAGTGATGTCGCCGTGGTTCCTACATTTACTGGTTTAAAAACGAAGTGTTGAAGGCGTAGTGTTTCGTGGAGCCCAAGGTAACCGCTTCAGTTGCTTGTTTTGTCAGCCGGCTGAGCGATCCCAAACCCAAAGATACTCTCTTGAAAATGATGAGATTGCTATTGAGCAGCTCGGAACCAGCAAATGTTTGGCATCTTTACTCAATGTCGAAATAAAATGAAAAGAAATTCATTTTCAACCCTTTTAGATCACATGCCCGGTCATATTGTGCACTATTTCGCAATAAATGCAATAATATTTACCAAAAAAATCGAATCTTTTCTCTCTGGAGCCCTTTTGAAGCTCTCTATCAAGCCACATTTTAAACCCGCCCACTTTTAAGGGTCCAATCAAATGCAAAGATGTTGATTTAAATCCCTCTTGTAACTGTACAGCGCTGAAATATTCCATTCATATTTCATTCATATCTTAAAACAACCTCAGTCCCGTGTGCTGTTTTAACGCAGGACTCTGACAACTCCAGGAATCGAAAAAGCGTAGTTTTGATCGATTTCACGGATAAATGACTTGAATAATCAATTAATTATCAACATTTTTCATTGATTTGACTAATCAAGCAATCAACTAATTGTAACAGCACTACGCTCATCATTTGATGCCGTGAACAGAACCTCATCATGTTGTGTGTCCGCTCTCTTTTCTGTCTGGTGAAGTCTGCAACATTCCCGCAGCCTCAGGAGAAATCATGAGGTCCAATAACTCTTTTGTGCCCGATCATTGATCAACACCATCTTTCCCTGTTAGCCTCCTGCTCTCTTCTTGCATTATTGTTTTTTGTTTTTTTTTTAAAGTCTTTCTCGCCCTCTTTCTTCTTCGAGTCAAAGCAGCTCTGGTCTGGTCCATTGGGACTCGGGAAGCAAACGTCCCATGATGCTTAGCTCTATATCACCTCCCCCACGGGATTATAGGCGATGAAGGAAATGCCTGGCTGACCCATCTTTATTCCACACTCACACATTGCACTTATTGTGTTCAGACCCCATTCTTCTTTAAAAAAGAAACAACAAAAAAAAACTGTGTGGCTTGATGCTTTCCCACGTCAGGCATTTATCACCATTTTTCTCTCCCCGTCTCCTCTCCTTTCATAAGAACTTGACTTTTTGTTATTCTGTGCCTTTTCAACTTCCTTCTCCTCCTCTGCCTTCCAAGTATCATCCATCACCAGCTGGTAATAACTTCATTCTGTGTCAAAAACCAGGACCCTCCTCCCTCCCTCCATCCTCTCTAAGTCTCCCTGTAGCCGTCTTTCTTCTTTACCCATCCAGGACATTAAGGTCTAGGCAGACGCACTCATAAACAAACAAAAATGGATGCCACATCTCCCGGGGTAAAAAAATATATCAGTTTCTGGGAGGGTATTTTTCTTCCTCTCCTGCATATTTTATTTATTTTTGTGCCAGCGGGGCGAGTAGAGGGATGTGGGGCTCTGAGGGTCCGTGATAAGGGGCTTCTATCAGCTCCACGCAGGGACGGGCGAGATAGGTGAACACTAAGCTGCATGCTGCGTGCTATCTGAGACACACACATACACACACACACACACACACACACACACACACACACACAACCCTAGTTTTTCTACACATACACTGTTGGCAGACACACACATGTAGCCCAAAGACATTCAATCAAATTAATGCAGCAAAGGCTCATTATTATTGTATTATTTTTAAATCGAGATATTCATCTGTATTTATTTTAACTTTCACCAAACTTTTGATGAGACAATTTGAAAAATAAACAAATTAAATTTCCAGCACAAATCCTAAAGCCATCTACCAGCAAACCTCTCCGTTCAAGCCCATCAACAAGTGTGTTATTTTGGAGCCGTTAACACATTTCATACACAGTGTCCATAAAGCTAATGCCACTTTAATTAAGTGGTAGTTTGTTGATGGCTGATTTGCTCGTTAAGGGGTTGGTTTAATGAAGGTCTTTTACTGACCGCACTATCAAATATGAAATAACTCAAACAGGAGTTTAAAGCTGCAGTTGGTAACTTTTATAAAAAATAACTTGTTGTCATATTTGCTGTCACTCTGTTCTGACATTTGCAAGATTCAACCGCGCCCGAAGAAAAACAACCAATCGGAGCCGAGGACTCAGCTGCCAATCACTGAAGCTCCTGAAATCCCAATCAAAGTCGAATATGAATCCAGATGCTGTTCCTGTGATGACTACCTTACCTCATCGTACAGCTAAATAGTCCTCTAAAATATGTTTGAGTACATTTGAGGTGCGTAACAGACAATGCGGTGACAGAATATGGAATCATATTTGATCAGTGCTGCCTAGTTTGACAGTGTAGCAGCTTCACCAGCAGTGATTGACAGCTGCGACAGAGACTCCTCGGCTCTGATTGGCTGTTCATCTTCAGGTGCAGGTACAACGCAGAGCGTCATTTCCGTAACCCACCCTGACAATGACAACCACACGTGCACAGGTACGGACGCACACAATCACGTGCGCTTTACCTTTTTGAAGTACGCGCGCATTTATTGCGCTCGTCCGCCTGCGGCTCTCCGCTCAGCCGTCGCTAGCGCTAACGCAAGGAGGCACACTAGCGCGTGAGCTAACGCAAGGAGGCACACTAGCGCGTTAGCTTTCCAGCAGGTGGGAGGACGGACTAAGGTTAACATAACAGCAGTGATGAATGAATCACTTTGAACGCCGTCATTTCGCAGCACTGTGATGATGCCGCTCAGAAATAGTCCCTTTTTATTTTTTATTTTGTCTTAATCAAAATGGATTTTATTTTTGGTCTCGCCCTCCCGCGCTGCACTGCCGTGGCATACCAATGTGTTGCATATGCTGGAATGAATGTGATTAAGTGTGTTTAATTACGCCGCAGCCAGATGGTCGTGCTGGTGATTTCGTGCCGCCGTATGTTTCGTAGCATACGTTGTAACCTTACAACGCTTCTCAATGTTGTGGCAGTTCGGCGAACACTTTGTTTCGGCGGGAAAGGTGCGTAGTGTAAAAGTGCAAGTCCCTTTCTCCTGCTGCTGCTGTGTATTCACGTCCTGTTCTTTCTGATTTCATGCTTCCTCTCTTGACTCCTACAGAAGCCACTTGGCATCCCCGAGGTAGTAGAAATGCACCTGTGATCGAGACTCCCAGAGAGACACATCCAGTACGTTCTGCTGGATTCAGCGCACAGACTCCACCTTTCCCTCAGCTGAAACTGCTGCTTTGACTCGGTTCTCCTATTTTTCACACTTCGGTGTCACATAAGAGAAAGAGAAGCAGGATGTCTCCACAATTGAGAAGCTGGATTGAGAGATATATCATCAGATTCCTGAGTTGCTGGATTAACTAGTCTTAACACGGCCTCTTGTTGATGAGGCCTGCATCAGCGTCCATTTACTGTGAACAATGGACTTGTGAGACATCGATGTTTGTGAGCCATTTCTGGCACTTCTATGGTATTTCGGTCAGACACTCTTCCATATGATTCTGATGTTGATGTGAATTGTATTTAAAAAGTCACAAACTTGTAATCATGACATAAACGTTGCGCCAGACAGAAAATATGTTGTTTAATCATCCCCCCCCCCCCCCCCCCCCCCCATCGGGGCGGTGATGGACTGCCCTGCTGTTGTTTTGGCGGCGGCCATTTTTAAGGGCAAGATGATCAGTCTTCATGATGAGCACAGTTTGGGATCGACATCCAGGTGTAAACAAACTTTATTTTTTTGGCTGCTGAGGTATGAGCTGTCAGAGCGCTCGCCTAGAATCACAGAATGTCCTTTCTCACCTGGACAGGTGAGTGACCCATCCATCTCCTGTTTGTCCATAACACCATCGCACCTCTTCGTCTCTCTCTCCCCCCCCTCTGTCAGCCCTCTCTCTCTCTCTCTTTCTCCCTCCCTTGGGGGGGAGTGTCTCTTTTTATTTATTGCCATTAAGCTGCTTACTGTTCTCCCATCATCCATTCATCCCCGCGACCGTGCCACTGCCTTTTGATAGAGCTCTTATACATATATTATTCATTTGATTGACTCCCTCTAATCGCCTCACAAGTGGCAGAAATTAATCATTCCAGAAATCCCCTCATCTGCATTCTGTTCGGGGGAGTTTTGGCGGCGGCGTTTAGGGAATTGGAGTATTTTTTTCCCCCACATCAGTCATGGACACCAGTTGGAAAAGGTGTTGGCCCCAAAAAAAAGAAAAAAAAAGAGAAACTAATAGCAAGGGAGGGCCACTCCGCTCACAGCCAAAAAAAATCAATGAGGCCGGAGATTCAACACTAGTCTATGGTTTATATGGTGGCCCATAAAAACCCCGCCGAAGAAGTATGTGCGGCATGAGATGATTTCTCTGTGGGTGAAATTGGATTAAGCCTAGTGTAAAACTAAAAGTCTGCCCTTTTTCACCCTCTCCTTCTCTCTGTGTGTCTCTCTCTCTCTCTCTCTCTCTCTCTCTCTCTCTCTCTCTCTCTCTCTCACTCACCCATCAACCATTAAACTCTATAGGAGGGGAAACCTAATTACATGGCTGAAAGTGGCCATAGTGAGCACTATTAAAAGGATCCAATTAAAGTTTGGCTGGCGTTGGCAGCAGCGTTCTGGTGAGGGATTATTTGCGGAGCCGGAATTTGATCTGTCGCGCGGAGAGAGCCGCCCATTGGCCGAGCGATCGGAGATGGATGACGAGTGGGAGGGGCCTCAGAGCGATCCAAATAATTGGATCCTGATATAATGGGTGCTTGCGTCAAAGAGGGACTGTAAGGGAGTGGGGGGGGGGAGCCATAGTGAATGCTTGCCCTGCTGTTGGATTTGATTTTCTTTAAGTTAATTTATTTAGGAGTCTCTGTGTTGTTGCTGCTGAGGAAGCCATGTTTTCCAGAGAAAGAGTTGTAGAGTTTGTTTTTGGCCATCATACAAATACCAAATACAAAACACACAAATGTTACAAGAGGTCCTTGTTTTCATATTCCTGGCCATCATTTCTGTCAATTATAAAAACATTTTGCTCACCAAAGTAAAGTCTGGGCGACAGAGACCGTTAGTTGAACTTATAAAGTATCATAATTAATACCTTCCGACTTCTTAACTGCGTTCGTGGCTACATCAGTTCATCATGTTCAGAGACGATGTATAATTAACGTTAATAATACAGAACGACTAAAACCCAAACACACGCAGATGACTCACATCAGTCATCGTTTAAGCTGTTTCCCTTTATTTACCGTCTTTGTGCTAAGCTAAGCTAGCCGTCTCCTGATTGTAGCTTCATATGTAATGAACATCGCGGTATCCGTCTTCTTGTCTAACTCTTGGCAAAAAAGTATCCTATAATATATTACCCAAAATATTGAAATATTCCTTTCAGCTGTCGTGGATGTTAATGATTAACAGTGCAGATGTATAATCCTGTGTTTAATGGACTAACACACCCTTTAGCGATGGTGGCACTTTCCCAAATTTGTCATGTATAGTGTTGTTATAACAATATAAATTATGTCACAACGACAAAAAGAAGACGAAAACGAAACCCGAATTTGCCTTTAAAAGCACGTAAGAGACAAAAATCTGAGGTGAAAGTTTTATTTATATATATATATATATATATGTATGTATGTATGTATGTATGTATGTATATATATATTTAATCCATCACTGATCATTAGTTTTCTATCATTTCATGTGGCAGTTCAGTTAGTTTTATCAAATTCATGTGTCTCCCACTCAGTCCATCATGCTGGCTAAATGAATGGCTGTTTGTTAAAGAAAAGATGGCCGCCGTAACTAACAGACTTTTTTTAATAGCCCCTTTGTTTGTTGAACTCACCACCCAGCCCCTCCTCGCTCCTCTCCGTCCTTCAGTCCACCTCCAGCGGGCCGACTCGCTCTGAAACAATCTTTATTATTATTTATGGAAACATTTTCTGCAAACCATTGTTTACACCTTGTGCAGCACACGTTACTCTGGAAGCTTTTCTTTTTTTTTCGTGGAGGATAGGATTCATGAATAATTTGTCTTTTTTTTTTTTTTTTTTTATAAAAGTCACCATTCATTATTCATGGCTTTGTATTAGCTTGGATACTTAAAAAAAAATCCTTCGTACAACTTTTGGAGTGAATTTTAGTTGAGGCATGAAAAATCCAAGAAGCCTTGAATGCACCACTGACAACAAAATCAATGCTTCTTCTTTAAGATGTCAACTTTGTTCCCCGTAAAGCCACAAGAGTCTTTATTAATTTATCACTAACGCCATCATTAGAGCTTTTTAAGTCACAGTGCGTCAACACAGTGTACACAAACGGCACTTAAGGAATGTTTTTCTCCGGCTGACGTCATCCTCCTCCTCCTCGCCGTCACCTCTATTGCAATGCAGGGGAAGCTTCTGGGGACGGACCCCAGCTTGAGGAAGAAACACGGGCTTTTTGTCTTTTGTGCTACAATTACTGCACACACCTCAATGTGTCCAGTGACTCAGTTAGATCTGATTTTTGTCTCATATGGTTGTATACAATCAACCAATCAGAGCTCAGGAGGCGGGACGAAGAATGGGGACATCGTCTTCCAAACTCGCTCGCAAAAACAACTGGAGACGAGCGTGGGTGAGATTGACACGGCTGTACATGTTGTTTGTCGTACGTCGACTTACAGAAATAACAGCTCTTTAAATCTGCATATTTCTTTGATCATGTTGGCAGGATGACGAAAAAGCCGCTCGCTGCTGATTGGTTAGAGTAAAACAGGACAAGATATCAGAACACGACAAAGTGTCAGGCTGAATGATTACGGAGCAACTCAACACCTCCCGTGGTTTAACCGAAGCACCTGTTTTATACTCTCTAGCTATAGCTAGCTAGCTAGATAGCTTGTTATCTATCACCACATCGGTGTTGATTTGTGCAGACCGGTGTCTACCGCGTCTGGCAGTGAGAGTAATTTAACATCACTGTCGACATGTGACTTCTGATAACTAAAAAACTGGTCACACATTCAGAATCTAAATGGTTACTTTCACCTAAACAAATTATAAAACCTAATAACAGCTCTTTTTTTCATCTTAAAAGCAGCTTTTTTGGCAAGTAAAAGATGATACAACTGATTAAACTAATCTCACTGGTGTAATCTCCTGTCGCTCTAACAGTAGAGGTAAGGCTTTCAAAGGTTTTACACACACACACACACACACACACACACACACACAGTAGGTCCAATAGCAGGAAAGGGGCTAAGGTGATTGCAGTGTGAGATAGCTAAGCTTGTGGTATTAAAAGGCCAAGAGGTCTCAGTGTGAGGTGATTACCGCCCCGCGGCGTGTGATGATTATTCCAGCCTCTCTGACCCACCGGGTGGTCGGTTCAAATCCCCCCCCCCCCCCCCCCCCCCCCCCCCTGCTCCATCCGAAGAGGATGCTGGGAGCGCACAAATTGGCTCCCCCGATGTTGCAGCTGTTGACACTGGAGGACTGGGAGGGTGGATGGTGTTGGATGGAGGAGGGGGGGTGGGGTGGGGGTCGATACACGTCGGGTCGTTGTTCCGGTAGGACGGGCGGTCTGAGGCTCCGGTCTCTAAGCGGTCGTGACGGGACCCGTCCTGACAAACACATTGTGTCATTGGGTGGTGGTGGTGGTGGGGGGGGGGGGGGGGGATTAGGCTGACAAAGCAGCACGTTCACATCCCTGATCACTGCACACACACACACACACACACACACACACACACACCCTGAAAAACACCCACCCCAGGGCCACGTATCCAAACGGATGACATCAGCTTTCCCCTTAATCTCTCTCTATCTCTGCCCTCTCTTTCTCTTCTTCTGCTCCTCTCTTTGTACCTGCCAGTCGACGGCTGAGCATGCATGTGTGTGTGTGTGTGTGTGTGTGTGTGAACGTGTGCGGCGGTCCTCCTCTGGAGTCTGAGAAGAAAATTGGAGTATCTGCTGAGAAAATGAAACGGCCCTCTTCTGTTTTCTATGATATTTTTTTAGTGGATCTCTCCAGATTAAAGTTGGTCGACGCTCGCTCCGCCGCCGCCGCCTGTCAAGATTCTCCTCCACAGCTCTGAATTATCGGGGGTGCCTTTTTTTTTATATATCATTCTTCTTTTTCTTCATTTCAACCGTTCTCCATCTCCCCCCCCCCCCTCCCCCCCGCTGCGAACATGAGGGCTTTGAATCCTGTGGAAGTTGGGATGCGGAGCAAGACCAAAGGCGATCTTTTTTAGTGGCGTGCTGGAGGAACAAGAAGAAACAGAGGGGAGCTTGGGATGCGATGAAAGGGGCCATTCACATCTCCCCACGAGAGAGACAGAAACGAGGATAGAGGAGCTCTGATTCAATTCTCAATGATATCAGATACCATGATGACATCCCTGTGTAGGGGTAGGTTGTTTTTACTCTGTGTATATTTATCCCGGCTGCACACTGTGTCTCATGTGTGGGATCGGCCTACAGTGGATTCACTTCCTGAATGTCAGGTCTAATTGTCGCTGCCAACTTTTGGGAATCGCTACCACACCTCGTCCCGAATATGTTTTGACGCAGCACTTCATCAATACAGAGAGCTCTTCTGCAACGACGAGCCGATCTGCCGCCGTCACGGACTCCGTTGTAGTTTATCGCTCCCTTTTAAGTGTTCGCCGGCCGTGCGTGGGCTCCAGAGTAACATCTGCTCCGAGCTGGGGACTTGGTATTCACTCGGCATCAACAGTTTGAGATGAAAGTGTCATTAGTGGCCATTAACTGGAGGATGTTTTTCACGCTTCTGTCTTATTATCTGCGTTTGTTGGTATCAGGGGTACAGCCGCAACGCACTCATTATTTTTCATTATCAGCTTATGTGCAATTTGTTTTCGGGATTAATCGTTGAATTGTTTTGGTCCATAAAATGTTAGAAAATCACTTTAGAATCATGACGACGTTCACTTTGCCATCACATATGATAACCAAAAAAAAAAAAATGCTGGAATCAGAATGAATATTTGCTTCAAAACTGAATTCAAGGATACATCAATTATCAAAATAGTTGCTAATTATTATTATGATTCATTTTCTAATAGTTTTGGCAGAAACTGGACTCGGCTCAGCAGCCTTCTTCTTTCTGTCTCGCTGCCTTTTTACAGAATTACAGTATGACAAAATTCATATTCCTGAAAGATGGCTTTAACCTTATGCCACAAGTGGAAACGCTTCCTCGTGAAAACTTGTTACGATAAATCACTCCGCCTTTTGTGCATTTCTACACACCTTGGGGGAAGGTGACTCAGCTATCTGTGTATACTGATGATGCAGTGACTGAAAGTTACCGTTAGAGACGGCTACCGGTCATGAAACACTCGTGATTTAATGCTGATGCCTCTAGAAGACCTTCATAAGTAAACGAGACCATGAATGAGAAGATTGGCTATTTCTATATAGTCATTATTAATGCTTGTCATTGCTGCCGCCGGGTCGGATTTTTGATGAAAAGTCATGCCGGACACCAGAAACTCCTTTTGGCACAGACGCTAGTGGGACCGGCAGCAGCGTCTCCTTCTACCTGCTCCGCTGGTCCCGTATCGCTGGGGCCCACTGGAGGGAAGGGAGGCAACGGGAGAACCAGAACCAGGACTGAGCGGGGCAGACTGTCAGACAAAATGAGAGGTTTTCTAAAGGGAGTCTGGTGCTCGGAGACACTTCCGCTTTTGTCCACAGGCACTGCCAAAATCATGAAAGTTCCTCGTTGTAGCTTCTATAATTAGAGATATTCTTCATTTAGTTTGGATCTCACACACACACACACACACACACACATGAGCACAGGCATTGAGCACCTTGATACACAGTTCCGCTATCTCGCTACGCCACTGATTGACAGTCAGTGGCGTTAATGTGCACACATGGATGTAAACAATGTTTACACCGAGCTACATCCAGGAGGAGGCAAATGCCTTCAACATGTTTGTTACATCTCAAAGATACATACAATGCGTTTTGGTAATAAATGCATATTTTCTGTTCGTTTACAAGAAAAACTCTAAATAATAAAAAGTTTCTAACTTATAGTAACCTATCATTTAGAAGCTCAAATGATTCCTTTTAAGTTAAGTTATTAAAGTTATTAAACTCTTACTGATCGACCTGCAGGAAATATTGTATGATGTGGAAATTCATCATCAAAATGCCTTCTTTAATAGATTTTCAGCCGATTCACATGAAAGAGTATTATCAGATGCTCCAGTCCGCCCTGACTGGACGTCGCTCGGAGGGACTCGAGGCTTCACTCTGTCACGTGTTTGAATAAATCAGATTTCAAGAAGCCCTCCTTGATCTTCTTACATGACTTACATTACTTCCTCGCAGTAACAGTGTCACTGTGATTTATTTATTTTTCAAACTATTAAGGATCTTTGCAACTCTGCCATAGTATCTATACATGAACGGTCATCATCATCATTACAGTGAGAGGAAACGCTCTCTGGGATATGCCAGCGACGTTAATTCGGTTTGGGAAATGCCCATTTGGGAGAACAGAAAGTCGTTTTTGTGAATTTGCGAGGCAGTGAGCTCTGGCTACCGTCAGCTGAAAAGCAACACAAAGCAGTTGCAAAGGGAATATCATGCAAAAATGATTTTGCAGAGAACAAAACCCAAGAGACCGTTTGCTCGGAGGAAACGCAAACAAATATGGTTTGATAAGATGTAAGCAGAGATCTTACAATCCCTCCACTTAATTTCTGCTGCTTTGTCTCTTTAATGACGATTCAAATACATTCAGAGACATTTACAGGACACTTTCAAATTGCAGATTTCAACTGCTTTATCCGATTCAGAATGGTTACACTCCACTTTTTGTGTTTGTAGTTATGTGTTTTTGTCTTTTTCAAATACTGCCCTCCAAGATGATTCCCCCCGTTGCTTCCTCTATATCTCTTCATCAGCCCTCTCCGCTCAGCTCGGCCTTTCCTCTCCTTGGGGGGAGGATGCGGTCGTCAATATCTCTGGCTGTGTTACAGGCGGGTCCGCTCAGCACCTCCTGGAGGGCAGAGCTATTAATGGCATTCAGGGGAGGACGGCGGAGGGCCAACAGGCAAGGGGGAGCGCGGTTCACTGCCTGGCTTCCTCCAATCTATCCCACATTACTGGCTGTCAATAAGCCGGGGAGCAGCGCGTCGTCATTCTCACTGAACTTGAATGAACCTGAAATCTCATTAAGCGGGGGTGGAAGCGAAGAAATGACTGATCTCTGGTCAAGAACCAAAAGTGAGGTTTCGCGTCTGCGCTCTGCCGAGGGAAGCGAAACATTCCCCCCGTCGATATGATTAGACTGCAAAGCAGTGATATTAGCTTTCATTACCCGCTCAGTGAAAACAGCAGCCTCCTCTGCACTCCCTGCTCAATAGACTTTATTACCACCTAAATGATATGTAATCACAGTTGATTAAGACCCGCTGCATCATCAGTGAAAACAGTGAATAAGCACACTTGCTGTCTGGGAAGGCAAAGTGCAGTGGAAGCAGCTTTCGGTGGCGCGCTGTCCCCCATCAGTCCGTTTGCCCACAGGCGGCAGGCAGGCAGGCGCTGAATGGCCAACTAATCCATCCCTCTAATGCAAGGGCATTACGGCTGGCCGTCACTTCCTAATTGGCTAATGGCGAGATTAGGGTGGTTACAATAGGCTGTGCTGACAGTGTCGTGGCCGGTCATAACAGAGGGCTTAGGGTGTGAAAGGGCAGGACCTACCTTATACATCCGGCCTGAGGCGATTGTCCACAACACTGGGCCGTTATACAAGTGAATGAAAAGGGAGGTGGACATTGCTGGAGGCTAGCGGCCTGACTGTGACCCCTGACTCCAGTTTACCCTTGATGCAATACTCTTTTAAAGCTGCAATGACGCACCAGTGAAGACCGGGTCTAATGCACCTGAACTTGACAGTTTATTCTTTTTATCAGCAGCAGCAAATGGTTGTACGGCAACAGCAGCAGCTAATGTAGGATGAAAATTTCCAATGCTCTGTGCATTTGAGGTTAGTGTAGAGGAGACGGCGAACGAAACAAGAGAGAGAAGAGACTGACTCACTGTGGCTGTTATCCTCATTCATACACCACATAACATTCAGATCTACGACACTAAACATAAATAAAAGACACTCAACGTATGGCTAACAAGGCCTGTATTTAGCTGTTTTTGTGTATTTAAACCAGAGGCAAGGCACTCATTCAGAGATGCCAACAAGCTGCTTAACATTAATGTCTACCCAAAGCTACAGCAATAATCGTAAAATATATGTGGTGCTAGCTGTTTAATTAATTATATATACTATCACTGCTACCAGTTATCAGTGTCATTTGTTGCTGAGTTCCGCTTACACTAAAAATAGATAAAGTGTTCTTTTAGCAGGTACAATGTTTGCTATCTTAGTTTTGCGTGTTAGCATGCTAACATTTGCTGTTGGGAATGTGGCTAAAAAACATTTCCAAGAGCTGCTGTTTTCAGGTATAAAATCTCCACCAGGAGGTAATGAGATTGGCCGTGTGTGAGTGAAGGAGTGAGAGTGTGTGTGTGCATCTCTGCATCTGTCCACGGCTAAATCTTGCACTGTGCTGCACCAAACTTCATAATATTTTGGCTGCTCATTTATAGCCGCATGCTTAAGGACCTCTCGTGGTTGCTGTGACTCAAAACATCGTTTCTTGCCTGTGTCGGTACCGCCTTTGATCACTGCTCACTCACTGCTCTTGACCGACGCCTGGCTGGTTTGAGACCTCAAGGGATTAGCTGAGCGCATCGCCGCTGCTCAGACACAATAGAGGGAAAAAGTTGGCTCACTTTTATTGTTTTGGACGGTATGTTTGGCTAACCGCTAACAGAACTACATATCGCTGAGTCCATCACTGCTGCCAGAGACACCTTTATTTTGTCTTTTTACTGGGCATCAACCTCCGTTTATACGCGTACTGTCACCTGCATAGATTGAAATGAGAAGGTGTCTGTGTTGTGAGACGTAGGAGTGAAAACCACGTCTGATAGGCTTGTAGTTAGCCAATTGTGGTCGGGCCTGGATTGGCCTTCGGGACCACTGGGCGAATTCCTGGTGGCCTGGCCAGCTAATTGGCCCACAGATTGGCAGATATGAGTCACTCAGAACTGTGTTGCTGGTTTTAAACAGAAAAAAAATAGCGGTACAGTCTGTTGTGAATCTGTGGAGGTTGGCCATGACTCCCGGCCTTAATTATGTTCCCATCCATGATTGCTGGTTGTATTCATGCAACCAAACATTACAGCAGCGGTCGTTGCAGACACACCTGGTGGAGATCTGCTCTCTACTGAGTGCACCTTTCTAATTAGGCATGCATTATGTCACTTATTTTCTTGCTCTCTCTCTTGTTTTCTGTCTATATTTAGTAGGAGGGCACACTACAAGTGTTACCATTCACAATTAGTACAACCAGTACATTAGAGACAGTGTAATTTTCTCTTTTGTTTCAATTGCTTTACACCCTGCTACTTTACTTTATGGAAATGATTAGTTTAAATGCTCATGGTATAATCATTTCCTCAGGGTCTTTACACACGCTTTGACATGAATACACAGTCGGCTACAATCTGTCTCTGTGATGCCTCCGGATATTCTCTGGATGTAAATCCTTTGTTTCAAATGGAGGCCAATGTTTCCGCTTTCCACAGATTGTCTGGGTCCCCGTTGAGCCTTTTTTTCCTACTGCCTACAGTTATCTCAGGTTATAGAGTTTTTAACGCGCAGTGTGCAAATGTGAAGCCGAGCACAGAGGTCGTGCATTTAATACAGTGTCCTTTATTAACATGGGGCTAGCTTGGAGCGATGTTAATGTATTCTGTAGGAGCACTACGGTTTGAAACCACTACAGGTGTTCGCTGTGACCCGGGGCGCTCGGTAGTGGTGCTCAGCCGCACAAGTGAGAGTTGGACTCGTGGCCCGCGGTTGTGGAGTTGAATCCGGCTTCGAGGACGCGCTGGAAAACCGCAGGGTGGCTGAAGGCTACGAGAGACTCAGCCCACGCTAGAACTTAAGCAGCTCTCTCATCCATTACACCTGCTGCCTCCCTTCATACATCCCTGTTTCTCACTCCTACTATCACCATCTCGATGGCCATTATCGTTGCTCCCTCCCTGTCTCGCTTTTTGTGGCCTTTTTATTTCTGTCTGGTGTGTTGAATCGCATCCCAAGAGGAGAAACAGTTCCCATTAATATTTCCTGCACGGTCGCAACAAACGACCTGTTCACCGGTTTCCCTATTCATCGCCGTGGTCTGTTCGTTGTCTGGCGGAGACGGCTAGAAGCAGCGGTAAAGTTTAAAGGAGGATTTATACTTCTGTGTACTGGTGCGCGGCAGGTGATGGTCCCAGTGAAGGGATTGATTCATAGCGTTGGGTTGCATCTGTTTGTGTCATGCTTTAATTTCAGTGTACCCCAAAGTACTCATTAAAGTGCCTTCTTTTATTCACTTTGTGATCTACTGCGACAATGAGAAGTTTTGCCGACTACAAACCAAACATCATTTATAGCTAAAGTGATGATTAAAGGGCATGTTTGCAATGTTTCAATTTGAAACCTTCATCAGGAGCAGATAAAGGCGGCTAGAAAACAACGACTTCTTTATTTGACGACACCTGTTGTTACTGTCGGTTTCCGTTGACGTCGTAAATTTGTGGAGGAAAACACGGCGACCAATCACAGTTCTCTGTTGCCACCACAGCTCTAATGTAGTTACTTTAGCCCATCAGCTCCAGTGTGCATAGAATCCACTGCTGGACCGTAACGTCCTCACACACAGTCTAGATCCAGCTTAATGCTGAATAAGATCCAGTTTATGTCTTTCATCTGTCTTTCTTTACTTCTCTGTGTCCTTCAGTCTGCTGACTAAACAGGAACCTGGCAGATAAAAAAAAACAACACAAAAAATACTTATTTTTAGTGAGCTTCCCACGCTCCTGAAATGGCCCAAATCCAGAACCACACCTGTGGGGATTCAAAAATCCGATCTCCTGGAGGCTGACAAAAAGATGAACGCAGTATTTACCCTTAATGAGTTTCCCAAATTTTCTGTAATCAAGGCAGTGTAAACAGTTTTATACCTTCCTAAAAATATCCGAGCTCATTGTTTGTTGCACTTCACAGGGCTCGCTGTGTTTTGAGAATGGCTGATTTGCGCCACAGGATCATGACCTACATACAAAGGACTGGAAATCGAGAGGCATTGTGGTTGCCTCCTTTTAGAAATTGTCACCCGAGAGAAGTCCCCGGCAGAAGATGCTGCTAAATATAGTTCTGCAACATCAAAGGTCCCCTTTGAAATGTGTGTGTGTGTGTGTGTGTGTGTGCTGCTCAGTCAATGTCTCCGCCTGCGAGCGAGGCTAATCTGACGGGTACACAAGCCCCCATGCAGACAGACACAATCAAGAAACTCTTCACTGGAGGTGCGACACACACACACACACACACACACACACACACACATACATTTTACACAGCAGTTTTTTTTTTCCTGGTTTTTTTTTCAGCAAATGACAGCATTCCCTGCTGCTCATTTGCTCTTATAAGCTCTTACAAATTACTCAGTCAGCAGGTCCCAGTTTCATGTTTTGGCTTTTAAGGTCGTCGACAGTACATTTCTGAAGAAGTGCACACAGGCTGCCACTTTATTCCATACGACGGTCGTGTTTGACAACTTGATTGCTTGAGAAAGAAAATCCATTTTCTGTAAACAAAACCAGAGGTTGAACTGCGACGAGCTGATTTTAACGCCTTTTGTGGCTTAAGATTCTGCATTTAAGGACCAATTAATCAGCGTATTAACAAGGCGACTTTGGAAAGGCTTGGCGAGCGGCTTAATGGCCTCATTTGCATTCATTTTCCAATCACTGCATTGTTTGATGCTGTCTGGAAGAAGTTAAAACCCATATCTTTGAACTAGAGTCTTGATTAAAGATGTTTTTGCTTCCTCTTCTTATGAAAAGGCAGTTCAGACGTCTTCAATCGCTGTAGTCCAATAAAGTCCATTCAAATTTCCTCAGACATCGGACCACCTTAATATTTGAGATGGACCTTCTTCTTCTGTTTGATGCTGGGAAGGTCAGTACTTGTGACAATGGCAGCGCTCTTCAAAGGTTGCCACATCGGAGAGAAGAGAGAAGTGTTCCAAAGTGTGTCGCCGGTGTCCCTGTTTTAATAATGATCACAAGTCATCCGTCACTGTGGCAGTAGTGGGGCCGTTTCCCCTCAGACAACACGTCTTAGTTTATTACAACAACACTCCGGTGCACTCTTAAAGCGGCACCATCATGGCGGGGTGTATAGAGAACTCAGAAAGCCGTAAAACACAGTTACAATGCCATAAATCAGTAAAAAAAAAAAAAGAAAAGAAACCACAAGTTGAATTTCTTTGATAATCTATCTTACAAAAAAAAATGGACTCTATTGATGCAACATTTTTCTAAGTGCCCACAGTTGTTGCCAGTATATGGAGAAAAGAATGGCGCTCCTGTCCTCACTGCTCTGTGTAAACAGCCTGTAGCTCAGTTGAGGTTTCATCAGTTTTTGTCACACGACAGCCAAGTCCTTCATGGCTTTCTAGTTACACTAAGAGGCGCATAATCCAATGTTTCCTACAGGATGTGGTTACTGCGAACAAAAATATGTTTGACAAACATTTTAAATAAGACAAAGTCACTTTTCAAAAAGCTGAGATTTGGTTATTTTCCCTGAGCCTTTTTTTTCCCACTTTTTGTCACACATGAGTCCTTCAAGGACGGTTTAGAGAATAAAGAATCAGATCATGATTTCTTTTTTTTCTTTTTTTTTTACAGTTGTGGCCTACAGTTAAAACAAAGAAGCGGGGGGGGGGGCTCTCCCTGGCCCCGTGTCCGCACAGCTCAGGCGTTGTTCCAGCGTTGTGTAGAGATGCAGCAGCAATGTCAGTCAGCCTTTTAAAGTCAAATCAGCCCACCCCACCAACCCGGGGTGATCAGTGGCACAGTTGTTCCCCTGCTCACTTTAAAACACACAGATGGATACTTAATATGCTGTGGTGAGGACCTATCAAGTGTGTTTTACGGGCTCCTCTTTTAGTGTGAACAACCCTTGCTCAGATGTGGAAAAACCCATTCTGCACCTCGGGGGCAGAGTGCCTGCGTGTTATCACAGCCGGGATCGGCTTTAACAAGTCTAATTAGCATCTGGTGACGAGGGAAGTATTTAGGAAGCCGTTTGTACCTCGGTTTACCGTCATAAATACTTTGACACTCTTTGTTTGTTTTAGTAACTGGAGGAGCGACGAGGAGCGTGACAGGGAAGTTTGACTTTAAAACTCTGTCATTTGCGGGGTCAAAAATATTTTCAGCGCTTCCCGCGTTGCCGTCAGCTGACGGGGAACCGCAGTTTCTGTCGGGGAGTCCTCGACGCGCTGTCAGCTCCATGCAAATTGACTTGATTTCTCCTCTTGGTGTCCAAATTGCATCACTTAGCTCCTGAGACGGTATGCTGCCACCCCCTCCACTGAAATCACACCGCTCAAACATTCAGTCTCAGCTGCGTATGAAAGAAAAAGGAATAAAGAGCACTTAATGACTAGAGCTGGGTCAGGGTCAGCGTGTTTCAGCTCTGGTGTGTTCTGATCTCTCCTTAAAACACTCGACAATGAGTCACTCTTACTTAAAGTCTCCCTCTCATTCAGAGCTCTAACTCCTCTCGCTTATCTCCTGCAGGCACGACCAGGCAGCCCAAGGAGGGAGAGGTCCCGGGGGTGGATTATAATTTCGTGACCATTGACCGGTTTATGGAGTTGGAGAAAAGTGGAGCCCTGCTAGAGAGCGGAACGTATGAAGGTAAGGGTTTAGTCCAGTCACGCTTGTGATTTGCGGCCATTGCTCTTTTGTGATACTCTCTAATTTCTTTTGATGGGACTCGTGCCGCTACGTGGCACCGCAGGCTATTTTTGTTCCCTCTCTCTCTCTCTCTCTCTCTCTCTCTCTCTGTGTGTGTGAGTGTGAGTGACAGCGGTTTAAACGAATGCTGAGACCGGCTCATCACTCCACGTCCGCACGCTGCAAGTGTGCTTCCACCCATCCATCTTTTGGCTTTGTGGAGACAAAAGTGTCATCAGTCATGTAGGACACTAAAAGGAGTCTTCTGCAATATCTGAATGAAGAGTAGCCAGCACACACACACACACGCACACACACACACACGCACGGATGGATGGATGCAGTACCTTCATGCTGGCTCTCTCTTGGCTCGGTCCTGAGCTGCAGAGGCTAATCAAAACAAACAGACACTATCAATCCCCTCTCTCCTGTGGTCAGACAGGCCCGAGGCTTGGATTTTTAAACCACTCGAATAAATGCAGCCCTCGGTCTGCCTTTAGCCGCTTCTAAAGCTCAGGAGACCCCCGCCATCATAACACACGGCAGCTAACTCTCTCCTCTCCCAACTGACTCCACTGCAGGAAGGACGGGGGGGGGGGGGGGGGGTAGAAAATGGCAGATGGCCAATTTAACGGTCGGTTTCCAGAAGCAGTGTTAGATCCTTTCAGCGATGGGAGCCGCCTTCCTCGGGGAGATGGAGATGAGAGTCTCTTCTGCGTGGTCACTCGGCCGCCGTGGAGCGTTTTACATTATTTTAGTCATTTAAAGGCCAATTAGATGTGGAAGGAAAGCAGAAGGGGTGAAATTTAAAAGGAAAGGCGGCATTGAGGATCACTTTTGCCGTCAGAGCAGAAGAAAGGTTGGAGCTGGTTATTAGAAAGAACTGGAAGCTCTCGGGTTCACTTCCTGCTGCGCGTGTCCTTTAGAAAGAGTGAACTCCTGACTTCTCATTGTTATTCCTCTGTCGGAGGAATTACGGTAGTACTTTGTGAATATTTCTCAATGTTTCTCAAACGTAGGAACACAGCAAGAAGCATGGGGGAGAACCCAGCAATATTACAATACTGGTTATGGCTCATACGTTTCCATTATTTCAACCTTCTGTCTGATAAATCTCTAAATTGAGTTCTGTCACTCGAGTTTATTCTGTTTGAGGACATTTTCTTAGCAGTCACATGTTCTAGTAGACCTGTTCTCCAGGTCCATGGAGGTCATCAACATTATTTGTTTTGAATTATAAAACTGCTGGATCATTAATAAGTGCACATATACAGATGGAGAACATTTGAGTCAATAAAACAAGCCTGTTGTGTCCAACACCAGCGCCCACGCTAGCTCTGTATCTATAGGAGCTCTGATATGATGAGGACACGCAGCAACAAGTTGAAATCGGTCATTTTAAGTGTCTGGATTTATTAGGACTACGCCAGTCTTGTTACGGTTCAATTTATGAAAGCTTTTAATATCAATTACTTTAAATGTATAAAGGCTGTCAAGTTGAGTCCAAATGCAATTTGAATACAATTACCCTCTGTTTCAAAGAATCAAAGTGTTACTAACATGATTCAAACTGAAATCTGGTTTTGTTTATCACATTCAAACAGGTCTGGTGTATTTCGGCTGAAAACAGGAAGTGTTCCGTGTTTAATCATGATTTGGCATTTCTTTGTCGTCGTACCCCGAAATCATTTTAGGGATTTTGTAAATTGAGACTTTAATTAATTTTTTTCTCCGTTTTTCTCAGCATGTGAGCGAGAGTCTAGACGGGAAATCAGTGCGGCTGTCAGATGTGACAGCGATTCCACCACTTACCGAAACTTCAAAGCGAGAGGTTCCTGTGATGCTGCTGCTTTGGCTGATTTAAGTTCACGCGAGGAACACTTGGACTTGCTCTCATTTCTCCTCAGAGGCAAATCTTCCGGCTCGTTAAGGCTCCAGGATTTGCGTCTGTGGTTCGGGGGTTCTAATCCCGACAGTCGCCGTAATCTTTTCACAGCTCCTCTCCTCCATTTTTCACTGCAGTCTTCATGTTCAACACGAACTTGATGTTTCCAATTTATGTTTTTTTTTTTTTTTTTTTTAATCTATCTGGCTTTTCTTGTTCCCAGAAGTGTCTGCGTGTGTCTCTAATACTCAGTGAGCACGCATCGTCTCCTCATGTTCGATACGTCCGCTCTTCAGTGGAGCTGCAGAGATAGTTACAGTTGGTTTAGGTCTACTGCTGCAGTCCCCTCAGCTGATTCTCCTTCTTTCATGCTCGCGGATATTACAAAAATAGCCTCAGAGACGAGTAGCGTCTGATCTTCGAAAAGAAAAGAGCATCGTTCAGACTTTGGACAACATGATTTGACATCTCACTCTAGCATCTGTGGCTCAAGCACAAAAACCCTGCTGCTGTTGTGTGAAAACCTCCCAAATGTCACTTTCTTCCGAAAGTAAAAATAGCAGTGGAGGATTTGGCTTGGCTACAATATCTTTTTGGAGTTATTCCACTCCAAATGTTTCACAAGCATGAGAGTCGTGTGCCTTCTTCAAGCCACAGGGAAACACAGGAACCTTTTCCTTTTGAAGGGTCAGTCGCTCGTAAAAATAAAACACGACTTCCTTATTTCCTTATTTACCCCCATGCAGATACAGTCAGTTTGATTTGATAGGGCTCTGATATATCCGCTGCTATTTCTGCTGCCAAAGCAATAGAAAAGATGTGAATGGAACTTTTGTTTGTGTTCATTGAAAAAAAAAATGACATTTGAGAAGCTTAACATTTAAATGTCTTTCCAGAAACAGTTACAGAACTCTTCATAATCCACGGACGTAGCTGGCAGCATTTCTCCACCTTTTAGAAGAAAACAGTCCAAAGTCAGAAAATCTCCACAGTGACCCTTAAAGTATAAAAGAGAAGTTATGTGGTTCTAACAATGACTGATGGAGACTGAGGGCTGCTGTCGGGAGACAAACGGAGGATAGTAAAATGTAAAGTCAACGTAAAAAGGCCGGAATGGGCTGTTGAGTCCGAGCCGAGTGGAAAACAGTTCCCAGAGGTGGGTCATTGCCTCTGACCAGAGACCGAAACACAGAGATTCAACCATATGTCGGAGCGGGGGGGGGGGGGGGGGGTCTCATAAGTGATTGGTGTGCAGAGGAAAAGATGTAGGGACAGATCTATGCATGTTAGAGAGTCTTTGTTTGCGAAACATGCGTTGCTTTGTGCAGATTGCATCGTTAATATTGTAAGACGTGATCTTGAGCCCCCAGCTTGTGTGTTCATGGGTCAGCTGGCTTCAACGTGGAGTTTGACGCGCTGTCAAGAGCCCCTCGTCCTCCCTGTAGCTGGTGCAGAGGTGTCACGAGCCTCCTCTGCTGTTCTTACTCCTCTCCCCACTGTCTTTGATCTTCAGGCCTCTTTGCTGCTTCTCGTTCTCTTTGCATTTACATCACGTGCTTTTGGATTTATCTTTATTGCTATGTGGTTTCCTTTATTACAGATATACAGTGTATGTAAATGCAGAGTTTAGTCTAATGTCGTGTGTGTCCTCGTTCCCTCTTGATAAAAACATATTGTCTTGTTGCACTTTAGAGTAAAGGGAACAAGATGAGAGGAGTCTGCAGCCATGCTAGCAGCTTTATGAGGCTGTACTGAGACACAAAGGTGCTAAAAATGCTAAACACGCTGACAATGACCATGCTAACATGCTGATGTTTAGCAGTTAAAATGTGCAACAATCTAGATTCATAAAAAGCACTAAAGAGGAAAAATATCTGTTTTGGACTTTGTGGTGAACCGTCCCTTTAAGACAGACAGATGTTTGGCTAAAAACGAAACATGAAAGCAATAAGCGTATAAAATGCCTCTAGATGTCCCACAACTCTTCCTCCGCTCTGTTCCAGATAACTTCTACGGCACCCCGAAGCCTCCGGCCGAGCCCAGCGCTCTGCTGCTAAATGTAACGGACCAGCTGCTGCCGGGCGCCAGACCCACCTCCGAGGGCAAGAGGAAGCGTAACAAGTCGGTCAGCAACATGGAGAAAGCCGGCATCGAGCCCCCCGAGGAGGAGGAGGAGGAGAGACCCGTCATCAACGGCAACGGCGTCGCCGTCACCCCAGGTCAGCCCCCCCCCAAAACACGACCTCCTCGGCCGCAGAGGCCGAGGCCTCTCCAAGGCGGACGCCTCGCCGTGACAGCCCCGGGCCCCGGGGGTCACGCTCCGGGTCGGGCCGATCCGCAGCAGTTCTTGTTTTAAGTCTGGGCAACAGCCTCCGGGGAGTGGTTGCCTGGCAACAGAGATAGTAACAGATTGCTTTTACATGGTTTTTCTTGGGGAAAAAAAAAAAAAACACGATTTCATGGCAGATTATCACTTTTAATTGGCTGCACAAATATCTTTATGTGCAGTGTAACGGCATGATGTGTAAACTGTGAATTATAATTCACTCTCGCATTCGGCGATTACCTCCGCACACCAGCCATGTTATGATTAAAGCATTAGTTTCTCCCTAGAATTCAGTATCATTTATTAGGTGTCATTATCGAGCACTGTCTCAGATAGCCAGAGGGCGTGCACGCTTACTCTATTGCTCTGCAATTCAACAGGAAGCCTGCGGCCTCTTTAATAAACAACAGGGGACATTTTTATTAAGTGTTTTCTCTCACTTGTGATTCAGCCGCGTCCAGAGCGCTCTCTGTAAATCCTGAAAAATAGGCGGGAGTGACATTTAACAAAGCACGCAGCGAGGCCAAACATCTTGAGGTATAAATAATAGAGAGGGACCTTTCTTTGTGCTTCCTTAAACATCAGCATTCTGAACAAGGCGCTGGCTGAATAAGAAACTTCAGTATCAACTTTCCTTTATTTGTTTTTGCATTGTTTGGATATCAAAGTAGGCACACACACACACACACTCACACTCGCATGCACACGCTTACACACAAACATCCCATGATCACATGAAAAGACCATCATAAAAGAGGCTTTTATGAGTTTGATTTTTCTGATTCCAAATCCAGAGCCATGCTTTGGTCCTGTGACTTTCTAAGCTGGTTCCGTAGCCTCAGGACAAGCAAGTCTCTCACAGCAGTGTCAGCAGAGCCGAGTCAAAGCGTTTGGCAAAAGGATGAGATTTTGGTTTTCATACCGCAGGGAGCTCAAACAAGGTAGGACACTTAATTATAGAGAGAAATACATGCATGCAGATGCTAACGTACCCTGTACAATATGGTAATAAAACATGATTTATATGGTATCTTTCTAAATGTTTACAAAGTAGTTACTATAATAATAATAATAAGAAGAAGAAGAAGAAGAAGTGAAGTAATTTAAATGCAGGAAATGAGATGAAAACAAGACATTTAATATTAAAGCATAAAATTGTAAGCTTACTTTCGATGAATATGTAACAATAATACGGCTTTATGTACGATGTATGACACTTTTACTAATGTTCACTGAGCGCTTTACAGAATAAAAGAAAGGAAAGACGGACTGAATAATTAAATGCACAAAATTATTTTGAAAACAAGATTAACCCTCGTTGACTTTTATATGTAACAGTAATACAACTTTATATACAGTATATGACACCTTTCGTCATGTTTATTAAGTAATAATTCAGATGCAGGGAATTAGATCAAAACAAGATTTACTATAAATGTAAAATTGAAAGATACATGAAAAAAAAGGTAATTTATATTCCAATAAGAGAATCGAAAAAATAAGTAATTTAAAGGTGAAACAGGAAATTACAGAAAAGCCAATTAATATAATTGGATTTCTAGTTTTTGCTCAGCTAATCTCTTCGGGTAAGTTATTCCTAGTGGTCCTGAAGGTAAAGACCGTAAACTAGATATAAAGATGGACGACACGTCTCCGCTTCCTTCAACTGCCAATCATCACGTCGCGCCTAATTAACACCGCATCAAATAACTAATTGAAACCAAACTTATCAGAAAAAAGAACACTTGAACATCCATCAGCGTGATGACAACTACTCAAATGAACAGAAACCGTCTTAACTTTTTTGATTTGGCTCATGTCCCAGCCGCTAACACGGAGGGACTGTATGACCCGTAGAGACAACCCGTCCTACTAGATATCAGCATGTCAGAGGATTATTTTAGCACCCTACGTCTTGATGACTAAAATGATGATGGCTGTTAACGAGCTAATGTCAGCTATGTGTCAGTATAGCTGTAGCTGGCTCATTCCAATACAACACAAGCTGTATACTTCCAGCCACCAGGGGGCGATAAAGATGATTTAGCGTCACTTTTGGGGGAGCTTTCACGTCGTCTTATCTATATGTTCCATTTATGGAAGAGTAACAAGCTCAGTTACTCTTCAGACTTGATTTAGCACTACTGGGGTCCTTATCTAAGGATCTCAGCTTGCCCAGTTCTTATCTGCAGTTACTCCAAATGATGCAGATGACACCCACCGTACTCCTTTGCGCCGAGAGAAAACGCTGGAAACATTTTTGAACTGATTCCTATCGGCGGCGGTGGAGATGCTCGATAACTCTATGCTGTGCAGTGAGGCGTGTTGGATCTTAAAGTGGGCTGCTGCGCTCAGCTCAGGGGGGAGTTTTCTCTCTGTAGATGGACAGAGTGTGGGCTGACCAGGAGAGCTGAAGGGGAATCAATAGAGCACAGCAGGCTCTGTGATCTAAGCAGATAGCTCGCTCGCTCTTTTCCCTCCCATAGATTATCTCTCAATCCCTTCCTCTCATTCGTCCCTTCTCCACTTCCCTCCTGCAGCGCTCGTCTGGGAAGCGCACACACACACACACACACACACACACACACCCACACTTGGCATGTCTTTCTCTTTCTTCCATACACACCATTTCTCTCTCAGTGTGTGAATGCACTGCCACATCTCAAACTAGGGCATCACAGCCAGCTTCTCTCTCCATCTCTTATTGTCTCTTCTGCTTTATTCGTCTTTCTGTCTTGTTAACCTCCATCGTTCCCTCTCCTGCCTTCACCTCGCTCCGCTCTCTCCCCCGAGTCACCGCCTCCCGCTCACCTTTCTCTAATCATTCCTTCCTTTTTACTGTCTCCATCCTAACCCCCCCCCCGACTCTAAATCAGCCTCTCTTCTCCCTGCCTCCCACGTCTCTCCGTGTCCCCGCCTCACCCTCCCTTGTCTCTCACCCTCGTCACCCCCCTCTCCTCCCCGGAGCGATAAAAACCGGTGTCTGACGCACTCCCGCTCTCTTGTCACCTCAGAGTCGAGCGAACATGAGGACAAGAGCACAGACGCTTCGGGGGACATCGCCCCGCAGAGCATCCCAGCAGAGGCCCCACCTGAGGCGCCCAAAGAAGACGGGCAGTCCCCGAAAATGACGCTACCCAAACCAGAGGAGAACGACGAGCTCGGGCCGCTGCCGGACAACTGGGAGATGGCATACACAGAGAAAGGAGAGGTGTACTTCATAGAGTAAGTGTCATGGGTACATCAACTGTCATAATGTATCACTGATAATACCTGGATATTCTAGTCTACGGTGTTCATAAAACTCATTGCAATAAGACATAAATAACTCACCAGATGGAAGGCAATCTTCCTTTGCGACTTTTAAAGCAGCAGCCATTGATTTTTATGACCACCTGGAAGCAGCAGAACAAGCTGTAAACACAACAGTGACATATTGCCATCTTATAAAGTTGATAAGGCGAACGTGTTAGCGAACTGTTGCCTATTTATGGATACAGCAGACACGGAGCCTACATTAGCATTCAATTCATTCCTTTGCTGCAAATGGAAGTGATGCGCCGAGAGTGAACCGAAACAATGTGTAGGCCTGACAACCAAAACAGTGAGCTCAAAGATGCTGTTAAATATTGATATGTGCCGCTTTAAAGTAGTGAAACAAAAAAAAAGACTTTGGGTGGGGAACAGTAACACCAAAAAAAAAGTAAAAAGAAAGTAGAAAAGAGAAGAAAAAAAAAAAGCCATGTGATTGTTCAGCCTTCAGAGATCGCAACACGAGTTAGTATTTTCATTCTCCAGTAACAAAATGAAGTTGAACCAGAGTTACTGCATTAGGGCTCGGTAACATCTAAATTTACTCCTGTATATTCCCTTGTGTACACACACAAGTACACACACACACACACACACACACACACACACAGAGGCCATAATTAATGCTCGGTGGTTTAATGAGATTTAGAGGTCCTTAGAAATACCTTGCTGCACAGAACTCTGTTAGCTCTTAAGTTTAATTCATTCAGTTGTTAGCTTTTTTACAGCCGCAGTAAAACCGTGGAGGTGAGTCTTTGTTACTTAAGCGTAATGGAGTAGCTGTGTGTTTGTGTGGTGGTGGTGGTGGTGGTGGTGGTGAGGGAATTATCTGTTCATGGACGTGGACATGTGTACTTGTGTACTTGTGTAGCATCGATTAATGTAGCCATAACAGGAAATCCTGCCATTAGAAATAGTTTTCTTTATTGCATCAATAGATCATTCCGGTCATTAGGCTAAATTTCTCCGTAGCGTTGATTGAATCCCGGCGCACTTGGACGCATCATAAACCGCTAGAAGCTGCGCAGCAACACCAGCCTAAGAAATGAGACAGCTGTGGATTTTCATCCAGCCAGGCACGTGTCTACTTGCCACAGAGGCAGACTTTTAATTCCCCCCCACCGCTGCAGACGACTCACCATATGTCTCCTCCCCTGAACAGACAAATCTCATGCTCCCACACCCATCAAGCACATTACACAACTAATGCAGTTAGCCCACTGAATTTGTAGCTTCCAGTTTTTTTTTTTTGTTTGTTTTTTTTGTCTGGGCGCATGTGATGCCGTGCCAAAGTGATAGCAGCCGCCAAGAGGATGCTTGCCTTTGATTGGCCTCCATACGAGATCAATTTGTTTACCTGCAGCCCATGAAGTGAGGCGGCTGAGGAGAGGAACGGAGGGAGATGGAGGTGGAAGGAAAAGAAAGTCATAGTGATTAAAAATAGTAAAGATCGGGCGGAAAAAGAAGGTGAGTGGGAGGACTAGATAGATGCAGTAGACGTAGATATTTATACTATAAATAGTAATGTATGGCAATGGAAGAGAGGAAGGAAGAGCAAGGAAACGAGTGAAGTGCTTTGGAGCAGAATCAAAAGCAGAGCTAAACAGACTTTACCTTACCTTGAACTGCACTTTATTTGGCTCTGTGTTTGGCGCGGGCCTTAATCTCCCACTTTTATCTGTGTTTAGGGATGGCAATGTCCGTCTGTTGGTCCACTATTTTGGTCCAGGTTTGAATTCCCAACGTTTTCTTTCAGCGCCACCATTAGGTCAACGTTCTGGAGGCAGAACGCCGCGGTGCCACCACCAGGTTGACGTCTTTTGTTTTTGAGTGAAACGTCTCAACAAATATTGGATGGATTACTGTGAATTTTGGTTCATGTTCCCCTCAGGATAAACTGGAATAACTTTGATGACGCCTTAACTTTTCATGCAGCCCCATCGTCAGCTCGACATTTACAACTCATGGGTCTATAAACACATTAATTAAAGACATTAAAGACATTCCCATCAGCCTCAATTCTACTTTGTCTAGTCCTAATTAGCAAATGATAGCATGCTAACGCAGTAAACTAAGACAGTGAGCAGGTAAACATTATACCTGCTTAACATCTGTATACTAGCGTTGTCATTGTGAGCATGTTAGCATGCTAATGTTAGCCTTCAGCAAAAACTCACAGCTGTGCCGAAAATGAACCCTCACATAGCTGCTGTATGTCTGTATATGCTTAGTGTTGTCTTTTATTTATTGGGGGGGGGATTTTTAAACATTCATGAAGCTGCACTACTAAATATTTACATATTAGCAATGACAATTTATGTCACTCATTAACAAACCCACAAACAACTTGTTTAGCCTCTTAACAGTCAAATATTGACCTCAGTAAAGATGGAGACCAAAACAGAGTTCAAATGAGAGTTAATACTGTACTCACATTTGTCATGTGGACAGACACATGACTCAGTATGAATGCTAATGATGATCAATGTTGTGTAAAACACCTTCACCAAGACAACTTTATAAAGTGGTAATATATGAGATGTTGTGTTCTCAGCTAGTTTTCAGCTCTTCTTTGGCAAAAGAAAAAACATATTTAACGGAGGTCTAACATCTGTATAGATTCATATTTTTGAGCTTTGTTGTTGTTTTCTTACATTGTTATTCCTGTCATCAGTGCATTCCCATGATCTGTCTGCAAAACAAATTCTCTTGCTAGATAAGTTGAAGTAGATCTTGAAAGTGTCTCAAAGAACAAAGATACCAGGACGCTTCTTTACGGGGTCGTCTTCCTTCATCCTCTCACCTCAGTTTCTATACCGCTGCCCTCCCTACTGTCCCCATGAAGGGAGGCCATTGTGGCTCCAGAGCTTCAGTTGAACTGTGGAGGTGCATCGGGTTTCCCTGGCACATTATAACTGATCTAGATCCAGCTCTCTGCCTGGGGCTTTGGATGAATCTGCCAAGCTCACAGCTGTTCCCCTCCATTACTCCCTCAGTCCCTCCTCTATCTTTTCCTTCACCTTCTCCTCCCCCCCCTCCTCTGCCCGCTAATGAGAGACAGTAAGCAAATTAAAAGTATTGATTGCCATTTTGTTAACTTAAAGCTTTTTTTTCCCTCCCGTCGCTGTCGTCACCTTTTTAGAAGTAGACACACAAGGGAGTCTCATCTTTCCTCTCTGAAATGATTCTCCGGCCGAATTAAGAATCCACCGACCTCCTTCTCTCTTTCTGCCAAGTCTCTTCTCTCTCACCATCTATCACACTCCCTCTCACTCTCTCTCTCTCTCTCTCTCTCTCTCTCTCTCTCTCTCTGTCGTCTCTTCACAGCCACAACACCAAGACAACATCGTGGCTGGACCCGAGGCTAGCCAAGAAGGCAAAGCCGCCCGAGGAATGCAAAGAGGATGGTGAGTGCTGCGTCTTTATCTTCTATTTTTCCTTTTCCTTGTGATTTTCTTGCTCCTCGTGTTCATACATTTTAATTGCACAAGTTCCCCACAGCATAAATGTATCAAGATTTAAACCTTTGCCTGTTGATCTGATGACATGCATGATTGCGTACGAGACTTCAGTTCATTTGAGGGACATTTGCTGATTCTTGTGAGCCGGCGTAGGATTTTTATGCAGTGGAAATGTTGGTGTGTGTGTGTGTGTGTGTGGGTGTGTGTGTGTGTGTGTGTGTGTGTGTGTGTGTGTGTGTGTGTGGGTGTGTGTGGGTGTATCAACACCCGTCGCTGGGGATAGGAAGCCCCGTTATATGTGTGTTTAAAGCCCGGGTCCAGAGAGACTGGAGGTTACAAAGACTTCTTTATTCTCAGGGAGATGTGGAGTGTCCTTCACCCGCCCACGCACACGACAAACACACACCAGAAAGAAAGGAGAAGGATGAATGTCAATGCAGCGGGTTTCTAGACGAGCGTACATAAATACGAGTGTGTCATCTATCTCTTTCGCCCTCACTCCCACTCTCCACTTCCCCATTCGTCTTTTCTTTATGTGTGCGACCGAGAGGAGATATATCGCCTGAGTTATAGGCGGGGAGGTAGTGGAGCTGAGTAGGGCTGGATTTTGGAGATGGACAGAGACAACAAATAAGAAATGACAGTCAGGGGTTTTTTTTGCGTTTTTTTGTGAGTCTGGGTGAGTGTTTTGGTGTATGTCCATGGTGGGAGGGTGGGGGAGTTTGTGTGCATATTCCTGGTAAAGGTGTAACCACACGGATAGAGTTTCTCTCGAAATACATTTGGCGCTGACACACGCACACAAGCAGACAGAGGGACGGACAAGCTCTCCTGAAAACTCTTTTCAAACGACTGCCTTGTGTGCCAGGTGTGTGGGACCTTACAGTGCTGAGTGGGGCTGCAGCTAATTGTTGTTATTATCATCAATTAATCTTTGTGCTACTTTTTGAGTTTAATGTTCAGTTCCCAGACCCAAAGGTGATGCCACCAAACTGCTTATTTAGTCACTGATTAACAGCCCAAAAACCCCAAATGATTCGATTTCCACTGAAATAAAACAAAGTCAGTCCACCACTTTGGTCCATACTGAAATATCCAAACAACTAGTGGATGGTTTGCCATGAAGTTTGGTACAGACAGTTAAGTTCCCAACAAGATGAATTGTAATAACTTTGGTGATCCCTTAACTATTCGTTTAGCACCATCATCAAGTTAAGGTGTGTCCAGTATTTTGGTTTTATGTCCAAATACCTGCAAAGCCAATTACATTCCCATCGAACTCAGTTGTAGTTTGTAGTTTAGTGCTAATCAGCAAATGTTAGCATGCTAACACGCTAAACTAATGTGGTGAATATGGTGAATGCTAAACAACAGCATGTTAGCATTGGGTGCAAATTATCACGCTGACGTTAGCATTTAGCTCAAAGAACCACCTTGATTAAGTACAGTCTCACAGAAGATACTATCTGGGGGTTAGTTAGGGTTAGTTAGTTAGTTAGTTAGTTAGTTAGTTAGTTAGTTAGTTAGTTGTTTTTGCAACCAGAGAAGTCGCCTCTTGCTGGCCATTAGAGAGAATGCAAGTTTCCGCATTAGCTTCACTTTTCAGACCCGGAGGGTTGCCGCCTGGGCAAAGCAAATGTTAAGAGGTATTTGCAGACGCCGTTTGACTGCAGCAAGATCGAGTGAGAGAAGGAGGAACGGCACCTGGTCTGAAAACATTTGCACTGTGTGAGATGGCATTAAACATGGACACTGCTTCCTGTTGACACATTGGCTGTTTTATCTTTGCAGTAGAATTACTTCCCTGATCATTTTATTCAAAAGTGCTGCCGCTGAATCTCCCCGTTCCCTCTCCATCTTAAGACATTAAAGGGAGACAGATCTCCAACATGATGAAATGACAGAGAAACAAAGACACAGATGCCTGTGAGGAATTACTCAAAATTTGATTTTGCCTTTTATCTCCAGCACTTCCAATCCTATTTATCCACCGAGGACACTCCACCAGAGGAGATGTGCTGATATTTGTGAGGACTGTTATTGATCTGGTTGGGCAACTAATCCAGTTAGTCCTAGAATGCTGTGCTTAATGGTGGCTGCTGGTCTGTAAGTGAGTAGACACACAATCACGATTGTTGGGCCAATAGATATTCATCATTTTTTGGACCAAGTCTGTCACACTCTGAGTGAGTTGGTGCTGACTGTCTGGAAATAAAGTCATTCCGTGGTGTTTTTTAGCCTGTCTGTTGGTCATCCTTTGTGGTCCAGACTGAATATCTCACGGCCAGAGACTAGACCGGGTTACAAGATGAATTGTAATAACTTTGGTGATCCCTTACCTTGTGATTTAGTCCCATCAGGTTCATTTTAATTCATCCAATACTTTGGTTTCTGTCCAAATCCCTGCAAAGCTAATGACATAACCGTCAACCCCAGTTGTAGAGCTAATTAGAGCATGCTAGCACGCCAAATTAAGATGCAAAACATTACACCTGCTAAAATCGGCATGTTAGCATTGTTATTGTGAGCGTGCTAACATGGCGAGGTTAGCATTTAGCTCAGACTACAGCTTCACAGAGCTGCTAGCGTGGCTGCAGATTCTGTTGAGGGATGTTTGTTTCTGATTTTAAAGATTTCTTGTTCACACATAAGTTCAGGGTTTTTGTTTTGTGACATAATCATTCAGTTTTTTTTTCACCTCTGCGTTCACCCAGATGTTCCACCGTTTGCGTCTCCTCGACTGTCAGCAGTAAAAGTGTGTTTCCAGTGTAAGGGGGTTTGTGTGAGCAGCCACATGAGAGGTGTGTTGTTCCCTCCAAAAACTTCCAGAGCCCCCGTGGCACCAGCCAGCCCTCGAGAGCTGAGCTCAGTTAGGGAGAGAAAAGCTGCCTCTGTAAATTTGCTATTGATTGGTGGAAAAGGTAGACGTGTGAGTCCGTGTTTGGACCCGAGCCATGCTCTGATAAGCGCTAACAGGATTGCAGGGTGGAGTCGGTGAGCCGTGACGGGACAACAGGCTCAGAGGAGGAGGAAGAGGAGGAGAGCGAGAGAATTAAGTGGGACTTTGAGTGTGGAGTTGAACACACATTGGTGCACAGTAAAGACCAGGTGTGGAGGAAGTATTTTGATCCTTTACTTAGATTTAGCAACACCACAACATACTCCAATAAAAAGAAAAACATGTTTTGTGCCGTCAAAAATGTAAGTATTATCATGAAAATGTACTTTTAAAGATTATACAAACTCAATCAATAGAGTATTCAAAATATTGGGAATAATCCCTTATTGCACAACACTGTGTGCGCATAAGTTCGGTTGGTCAAAATTCAAGCAGGAAGTGGATCTGTAAACTGTGATGGATGATTACAACGGACATCTCAGCAATTAACTTGAGGTATACAGTAGATGGAATCCCTTTAAAGTCCCTATTATGCAGAATTACTGTTATATTTTTTAAATATAATATCATTTGGTTATTATTACATTAAGTCGCATTGTACTGTTGTCTTCGGAGGTGGAGCTTATTTTACCCTCTTCACATATTTTTAGCTGCTTAACAAGTGATAGCTGTAGCAAAGAACGTGGAGTAAAAAGCACGCTAATTTACAAAGAAGTCTAATATGGAAATACTCAAGTAAAGTACCTCAAAACTGTACTTGGTGAGTAAACGCTTCCACCGCTGGTGAAGACAACTTGTTCTCTCTCATGTTGAATGTCAGCTGCAACACATACAAACACATTCAGTCAAAATAAAATGTGTGTTCAGCTCAGCGCGCTCATTCCTGCGCGTTCAAAGGAGCGGCGGCTCCACTGAAGACGGAGCAGTTGACATCACAGACGCCTTGTTGTTACATAACTCACACTATATATTTTCCTCTGCCTCCATCTTTCCCACCTTCTCTCCCTACCTCCATATCCATCTTTGTCCCCCTCCCACTTGTCCTCCTGTCTCCTCTTCTTGTTATGGTCGACGGGTAGAACTAGGACAGGCAAACAGAACCTCGCTGTTTGCTTTTATTCTTAAATAAAGTTGCTTGTTTTTTTTTCCTCCCCCCCTGTCCTGCCAAATATTTGTTGGCTGAGAAAAACAGATAACCGAGCGTGCCCGTTTGTTGCTTCGCTGTATTCTTTACTTTTTCAGCCTGTTTTTCACCTCAGGTATGCCAAAAGCAGGTAGCGAGAATCCCCCTGATAAGTGAATTAAAAATCAGACAAAACTCTAAGATGTTTTTTCGTCACTATTTCAGCATGTTTCATCAGACGACATCCGGAAAACAGCGCTAAGCACACACAGCACCGGGTGTACAGTATATGAATAAACGTAGTCACATCGAGGGATTATAACTTTGATGATGCTCAGGTTTGAAGGATTTTAATCTTATTACAGCGTCCTTTGTCTCCTGCCTGCCTGTGTCCCAGCAGACTTCACTCGTATGAAGACAGACAGCACCAAACCTGGACGTGTAATTACAGTCTGGTCGTGTGAGGAGCTTCACAGACAAAAGTTATTCTGGTCTCTCTCAGGCTGGCGTTGGGCTCACACTCCCATCTTGTCCTCGCTCCAGGGGACAAAAAGCAGGGCCTGTGTTTTTACTCCATTTTCTTTTTCTCGGTTAAAAAAAGCCGCCCTCTGTGTGTGTGTGTGTGTGTGTGTGTGTTCGTGTTCCACCCATACTTCATCATGTATGTCCATGTGGACGCTACACGGCTCCACTTTTGGAAATGTCACCTCTCCTGTTCGCTCAGTTGTACTTTTAGCCAGCTCAGTGGAACCTTTTGTGATTTTTTTTTTTTTATTGTCAGGGGATGCAGGACGTTTTTTTTAAGGGGACACTCTTTCCACGGTGCGTGCGGATGTGTGTGTGTGCAGTCCTACAGGTGAGTGATTATAGACGGAGAGACGCAGCGCCCTCCTTCACCTTGAGACTCCTGCAGCAGTTGTGAGCGGAGTAGCGGGGAGGGCCAGGCGAAGCTGTCTGCTCAGTGATTGATGGGTGTATTTTGAGAACATCCCCAGCAGAGCATGCCTGAGGCCTGGAGATTGGAGGGAGGATTCAAAAAGACTGTGGCAGTTGTGTGTGTGTGTGTGTGTGTGTGTGTGTGTGTGTGGGTGTGTGTGTGTGTGGGATGCGTGCATGCTGAATTAGCTGTCAGTGTGTGTGTGTGTGTGTGTGTGTGTGTGTGTGTGTGTGTGTGTGTGTGTGTGTGTGTGTGTGTGTGTGGATCAGCTACAATAGATTTTTTTTTAACTGCATCCAAGCCAACTGATATACTAAGTTGCGCTTGGTAATAAATCAACATGATATTAAGATCTTGATATAAGATTCAGTGTTGTGTGGGAGATGTATGACTTTCCAGGTCTTTCTGGCTCCAGTTAAAGGATAATGTTGACCATCTTCTTTCATATTGTATACAAATATGAATTGATCCGAACGTGTATTACTTATGTTGATGTAGCGTACCCTGCAGATGTGCGTTGTCGTGCAAAAACGATTGAAAGCGCATGCACTGGGTGACGTGTTCCTTCATGACCAGTAACGCTGGCACATCCCTTTACTTTGATCCCACATACACCGTCCTGCTGCCAAAAATACTCCACATACCGGAGCACCAAACACGTATTAATCCACAGCTTAAAAATAGTCCGTGACAAATACGCTGTTTACTCTTGTTTGAGTAATGTTTGCTACAAACTACAGAGCCCAGCTGTTTTGGGGAAGTTGCTGAGACTTTTTTTTTTTAAATAAAACTCTATCTTATATATTTGTGAACTGTATTTAGGATTTACAACTTCAGTAGGGATTAATGTGCTCGGTGCTGAGTCCCACCTATGGGATGGGGAAGTCGGAAAGTGTTGAGACGACGGACTGATGCATTGTTGGGTTTGCTTGTTTTTCATGTCTTTTAAGTGATGTTCTTTTTTTAGTTTGAGTGTTTAAGCCCCGTAAAAAGGAACAGTGAATCATCACAACTTCACATTACACATCATTTTGAAAGCATAAATAGTGATTCCTAGTGGTGGTCCTGTGGATGCAATGGAGGCACAGGAGAACCAGGACCAGGACTGTGAAATGAGGGACTTTCTAACAAAGGGAATCTGGGGCTCAGAAACACTACCGGTTTTGTCCACAGGGGCCGCCAAAATCAATCCAAGTTGAAAGTTCCTCTTAGTAGCTTTAATAATACTGCACAACAATGCTAAATCCCATCTGGTTATTTCATTTACAACCTGTAAATGTATCACAAGTTATATCAAAAGATGCTCTTTATAATTTCCCACAGCACACATTCAAACATGTCCAACCAACATTTCAAAACCCGAAAAATGTTCATTTGGCTATTGTATAATAAAAAAGTCAAATCACGTTGAACAAAGCAGAAACCTTGATTATAATTTGTCAAATTTCCTGACTTAAAGATGTACTTGATTGTCAAACTTGTTGCAGATTAGTTTTCTGTCAATTTACTAATCAAGTGATTCTTTCAACGGTTAAACAATTACTGTACACTGTGAAAAGATTTCATCCATATTTCCCACCTGTCTGCCTAATTTGATGCAATTTTGTATGTTAGAATTTGATTATGCTCAAATTATCTTACCGATCAGTATGTTGGAAGACAATTTGACTCCAGCAATTTAAAGCAAGGCAGAATCACGTAATTGCTTTTAACACCACCATCCGATATTTATCTTTTTTTAAATTATTTGTCTGTTTTGACTCTAATTGAGTTAGAAATGTGTTGAATCTAATTCATCTTAATACATAATTTAATGTAATCGACAGCATCCAGGAAGCCGTCATAAAAGAAGCTACTTTACATAATTTAAGACCGAACAAAAGGGTCTCACAAAGAAAGCTCTTTCTCCGCTCCACCCCTTACTCCACGGGGACAGTGAGAGGGTTCATAGAGCAAAAGTGCAGATGGAAAGTGGAAGAGCAGAAAGTATGTGTGTTTTTGTGTGCAGCTGTAAGTTGTTGTCTTTTTTTTTTTTTTTTCACGTAGAGCTCGCCAAGTACAGCAGAACTTTGGAGGCAAAAGAGGAGAGAATAAGTGCCAGGTCACAGTTCAGTACGTCTCCTTCTGTCCCTGGAATGTCCTGATAAGCTAGCAGCTTGTGAATTCAGCTTCTTCTTTCTTTTCTCATTTTCATTCTGGAGCTCCACTATTGTCTGCTCGCTCTGAGACGGGGACCAGTGGGACCGCGCGGTAGAGGGAACGTGAGGACATGCATTTCTCCGCAGCGCAGGTGCTTTTTAACCGGAAAAAAACAAGCTGTGGGGAAAAAAACAACCCACTGTAGCTCATTGAAATGGAGCGTAACACGCCACGAGGAGAACACTGTTGCCAGCAAGTGACGCAATTAACTGATTTGTTGTCAGCGCCGTGGCTGTTGCATTGACTTTTCCTGTCACGGTGGAGATGTATTGGTTTGATAATGATCTTCTAAAAGACTTGAACCATGAGCCTTTTCCCCCGGTGGAAAAAAAAAAAAAAAAAAATAGCACGCGTGGTTAATGTCAGTTGGCTTCTGATGTGGAAATATGAGGGTATATCTCAGTGCATCAATCTGTGTCAAACCCTGTCCCAGTCTGTGTAGTTTTATCACTAGACAGATATATGATTATCTGACATCTATTAGCTTGTGCACTTGTCCTCAGAGAGCCTTGGAATGCTGATTATGTCGTGACAGTAGTAAGATATGCGAGTCCTGAGCATGCATGCAGTAGCTTCATTGCGCAGGCCTAATAGATACATATTTAAGGTATGTGGCTATACAATGTCTGTGTTATGTTTTATTGTCCCATGAGAACTGTATGTCTTTGTTTTCAAGTCTCAGCAATGTCCCCGGTGCAATTTAGGAATGTCTTATGCGACAGTGTTTCAATTGCGTCCAAAGACGACCCGTTTAGAAATTCTGAGACGCCTCATATTTTTGATCCTACAGTCGACGATGCCGATCATGACCGAGATCTTAGTGCGACAATGTCGGAGCGCTGTTACTGCGGCGTAAAGATACCGTAAAGGAGCAGTGAGTGGGATTTAGTGACATCTATTGGCGAGGTGGCAGATTGCAGCCAGCACGTCGGAGAACTACGGTGGCCTTCAGGTGACATAAAAAGGCTCATCATGCGTGTGTACTGGTCCAGCCTCTGTCCCTTAAACAACCTTTTATTCCCCCCCCCCCCCCCCCCCCCTAGTGGAACAGAACAAGCTCGTGCTTAACCAACAACAATCCATTTGTTGACTGAGGAAGTAAATCACAGGTTATACTGACTGAGGAAATATTTACTTCTGAGTTTGAGTCACAATCAGTAATTTTAGCACGGCCTGCCTGTGGTTCCCGAGGAGACAAATAACAGTGATGAGAATAATAGGATAGAAGCTTCACAGAGAGCGTCATCAAGCACTCATGTCGTGTTTGCTTTTTATACAGATGGGGTTGTTCGAGCCTCAGAAGGTTAGCTGAGGTTTCCACCAGTAGAATTTTCTGCTGATCTTCAAGGTGGACCTGCAACCCTGGATAATCTTAAAATAAATGGCTTCATTTTTCTGCAAACACCGTTATATATCACGTTGAACATGGTGGGAATTGAATTCACAGGTGGTCTGGGTGTATTAATGTTCTATTGGGCAAGCGGGCAGCAGGTTCTGTCTCTGCTGCAGAAACAAATAATGCCTGCATGTAATACTTCATTTCACTCATGGGGTCTGCTGGCAACAAACCCATACTAAAAATATCAAATATGACTATTAATAATAATAATAATGATAAGCTGGAGATACAGCAGAAATACACATCCAGTTACATGAAGTTTTGCGCGGCACTTTTTGGGGGCTAGAAAACGTCACGCCCCTTCAGTCTGCTCCCTTCCAACACAGTGGCCGGTCCAGGCATTTATCCCTATCACATCCATAAGTGTTGTATGTTCATAACCAAGCAGTTAATAACCAACTGTTTGATCTGCAGGCTGAGATGTTGTTGGAGACGACGGTCTGATGCTGCTTTACTGTATGACTGAACTCCCTTTCAAGCTAACAGTAGCTGTCCATCGGTAGCTGTTCATCGGTAGCTGTTCATCGCTAGCTGTCCATCGGTAGCTGTCCATCGGTAGCTGTCCATCGGTAGCTGTCCATCGGTAGCTGTTCATCGGTAGCTGTTCATCGGTAGCTGTGGTAGCTGTTCATCAGTAGCTGTTCATCAGTAGCTGTTCATCGGTAGCTGTCCATCGGTAGCTGTTCATCGGTAGCTGTTCATCGGTAGCTGTCCATCGGTAGCTGTTCATCGGTAGCTGTGGTAGCTGTTCATCAGTAGCTGTTCATCGGTAGCTGTTCATCGGTAGCTGTCCATCGGTAGCTGTTCATCGGTAGCTGTCCATCGGTAGCTGTCCATCGGTAGCTGTTCATCGGTAGCTGTCCATCGGTAGCTGCTCATCGGTAGCTGCCCATCGGTAGCTGTTCATCGGTAGCTGTCCATCGGTAGCTGTTCATCGGTAGCTGTCCATCGGTAGCTGTTCATCGGTAGCTGTTCATCGGTAGCTGTTCATCGGTAGCTGTTCATCGGTAGCTGTTCATCGGTAGCTGTTCATCAGTAGCTGTCTATCGGTAGCTGTTCATCAGTAGCTGTCCATCGGTAGCTGTTCATCGGTAGCTGTTCATCAGTAGCTGTCCATTGGTAGCTGTTCATCGGTAGCTGTTCATCGGTAGCTGTTCATCAGTAGCTGTTCATCAGTAGCTGTCTATCGGTAGCTGTTCATCAGTAGCTGTCACCAGCTTCATTCCGCTTCATTCAGCACACGTTGAGTATTCACGTATCGTATGTGCCTCAACGCTCCGAGTGAAAGACTCGCTTAACAACAGCTTTTTGACATTTTCCTGATTCTCTCCTGTGACGGTGAGATTGTTTCCCTCACAAGGGAGCGCAGCCTCAGCGATGACGCGTTCTTAGTCTTTCAGGATCAGAAAAAACAACGTTGACGTCATATTTTTTTTTCTTTTACATATTTTGATTTTGTCGATTTCATCACCTTTATGAAGTTTGTTTGAGCCAAGCGGCACACTGTGTGAACCTGCAGTTCACAGTTACCTTGCTGTCTATCCTCAAGTTGCCCGTTAGACCACCTCCTACCAGAATTCAATGGCACAAAGAGTTCAACACATGGAAATTAAAGG